>NC_141693.1:1677445039-1677880039 GCF_964263255.1 Lissotriton vulgaris | reverse complement strand
ATTTCACCATCCCCGGGAAGCCGGCCGCAGAGGTGGGCGCCCGAGGCACGTGCGCGCGGGCAGCCGGTGGGACACCAAAGACAGCCATGCGCGGCATGCAGCCAGGCGCCCTGGGATGGGTCCTGGGGTGGACTGGTCGCCGGGCCCCTTTCTCGGGGGCCAGGCACACCAGCAGCGTACCTCTGTGGCAGGACCCGGCAAGGGACCCTTCCATGGGCGATCGCGGGGTCTGACCTTGTGGGGGCTCGAAGGGGAAGCAAAGCTGACCCTGCAACGGCCCCAGCCGTGTCCCGGGAAAGCCCCGGGGCGATTGATGATCGAGCGACCCTCAGACAGGCATAGCTCTGGGAGGAACCCGGGGCCGCAAGGTACGTTCGAAGTGTCGATGATCAATGTGTCCTGCAATTCACACTAATTCTCGCAGCTAGCTGCATTCTTCATTGACTCGCGAGCCGAGTGATCCACCGCCAAGTCACAGGCAACCTTTCAAAAACGTTCGCCCACCTGTGGGAGCAGAAGAGGCGGGAGGAAGGCGACACGCCCGTCCGCCGCCCGCGCGGCGAGACGGCCCGGGCGCCCCGTTCAAGGCTTCCCCTATGGGAGTCAAACTGCACCGTTGGGAGAAAAAAACATTGCCAGGTGCTCGGCCCGGGAGTTCACCCCACCCACCCACGGGCAAGGAAGGGGGCTCCCGGTGCGACGGGAGCTGGCAGCCCCGCAGCTGCCGGTCCCTCCTGGGATAATCGCGAGGGACCGCTCGAGTCTTAAAACCCCTCAGACCGGCCGCACGGGACCAGGCCGAACCGGGTAACTGACAAAGAGGGAGGGTCGCTCCACCTGCACGTCAGCTGTCCGTCGCCGCCTACCCCACCCTTTGCCCGGGTCGGAGGCGCCGGAAGGGAAGAGCCAGGTGGCTCCCCATCCCGCACGCCACCCACCGAGAGGAGCCAGGGTCCCCTCGCAGGCCCTCAGCCCCTTCTTTTCCAGGCCGCCCTGCCGGGCAAGAAGGGCCGCTCCTCGGTCGCCCGACCCCGTCGGGCCACGGGCCCGGGCTCGGGCGTGGGAGGGCCCAGCCAGCGCCAGGGGCTTTCGAGGGAGGGGTGGTACCAGCCCGGGGATGAACTGCCATTCGGTTACCCCCCCAGTGGGGGGTCTGTGCCAGGTGAACTTGGGTTCTGTCTCGGAGAGGGACAAGGGAAGCGGAACGCCCCCACGCCCGGTCCCTCACGCATCGGTCGGGCCCTCCCCGGGGGGGAAGAGGCCCGCCGAAGTCCCGGTCCTAAACCCAAGCACCCCATGCGGCCGCTGACCGCTCCACCAGCCGGGGCGCACCAGGGCAGGGCCGGGCCCTGTGCCTAGGGTGTGTGCTTGCAGTAGCGGCCAAGGGCTTGGGCTGGCGCCATCGGTCGCTCGGGCTGCTCCGCCGTTAATGATCCTTCCGCAGGTTCACCTACGGAAACCTTGTTACGACTTTTACTTCCTCTAGATAGTCAAGTTTGATCGTCTTCTAGGTGCTCCGCCAGGGGCGTTGCCGACCCCGGCGGGGCCGATCCGAGAACCTCACTAAACCATACAATCGGTAGTAGCGACGGGCGGTGTGTGCAAAGGGCAGGGACTTAATCAACGCAAGCTTATGACCCGCACTTACTGGGAATTCCTCGTTCATGGGAAATAATTGCAATCCCTATCACGAACGGGGTTCAGCGGGTTACCCGCTCCTGTCGGCAAAGGGTAGACACACGCTGATCCGTTCAGTGTAGCGCACTTGCAGCCCCTGACATCTAAGGGCATCACAGACAAGAATTTCACCTCTAGCCGCACAATACGAATGACCCCGGCCGTCCCTCTTAATCATGGCCCAGTTCCTAAAACCAACAAAATAGAACCAGAGTCCTATTCCATTATTCCTAGCCGAAGTATTCATGCGACCGGCCTTCTTTGAACACTCTAATTTTTTCAAAGTAAATGCTTCAGACCCCCAGGACACTCAGTCAAGAGCATCAAGAGGGCGCAGAGAGGCAGGGGCTGGGACAGGCGGTAGCTTGCTTCGCGGCGGACCGCCAGCTTGATCACAAGATCCAACTACGAGCTTTTTAACTGCGGCAACTTTAATATAGGCTATTAGAGCTGGAATTACCGCAGCTGCTCGCACCTGACTTGCCCTCCAATGAATCCTCGTTAAAAGACTTAAAGTGTACTCATTCCAATTACAGGGCCTCGAAAGAGTCCTGTGTTGTTATTTTTCGTCACTACCTCCCCGAGTCGGGAGTGGGTAATTTACGCGCCTGCTGCCTTCCTTGGATGTGGTAGCCGTTTCTCAGGCTCTCTCTCTGGAATCGAACCCTGATTCCCTGTTACAGTAGTCGAACGGTCCATGTGGGGTGGAAGCTCTTTGCTTGTAACAACAGCCAAGGCTGGCCAAGCAGTCCATCCCTAAACGGACCGAGAGTGCCCAATCTATCAGAGTACAGCTCGGGCATCCCCTGACAGGCCACCCTGCACAGGGGGTATGCTGGCTTAGCATCCCCTGCCTTCTCGCTCCAAGGGCAAGCAGACTCATAGAAAAAGGCCCATCAGGTAGGGGCCCGAGAGGCAGGTGCGTACCTGGGCTCCTGGGGGCCCCGGCAGGCGGGGGTGCTACCTTCCCCCATCTCGCCATCGTCGGACCTCACGGAGGTCTGCCTGCGCAAACTCGGAGGAAAAAGGACCAACGGGAAGGGGCTGAGAGGCGGTTGCGTACCCGGGCCCCAGCGGGCAGGCCCTTCTCCTTCCTTCCCCTGATTCGGAATCGCCGTACCTATCGGAGGTCGGACTGAGGAAAAAACTTTGGAGAAAAAGGACCATTGGGAAGGGGCTGAGGCAGGTGCGTTGCCGGGGCCCCTGGGGGCCCCGGCGGGCAGGCCCGGGTGCTGCCTGCTCCCGTCTTGGCATCGCGGACCTCAAAGAGGCCTGCCTGAGCGAACTCTGAGAAAAAGGACCATCAGCAAGGGGCTGAGCGGCAGGTGCGTACCCCTGGGGGCCCGGGTCCTGCCTTCCCCTGATTCAGAATCGCCAGACCTCACGGAGGTCTGACTGACCCTCTCCCTAGTAATCCGGAGGAAAATGACCACCCCTTTCTTGTAATCCGTGCACACGAGGTTACAGAGGGGACCCAAGGCGCGAAAGTACCCGACCTCCTGAAGCCCTCACTGGGATACAGGAGATGGCCGGGCACGAAAGGGAAGCCATCTGATCACCCTGTGCTCCAACGAATGATGAGCGGGCACCCGGGGCATGGCGGACCAGAGGCCCAGGGCCCCAGCTTTGCCCCAGCCATGGAGGCCGCCAGGGGGACCCGACGGGCCCTCTGACCCGGGCCCCGCGGACACCTTGACAAGCAGGGGAGGCCTGCACGGGACCGACGGACCCCTGTCCTGGGCCCTTGGTGGACCAGCAGTTTGGGGGACTGGGCCCAGGGCCGTAGCACCCGACCAGGGGCCCGGTCAGGCCCCTGGACCCAGCCAGGGCTCCCAGGCCCAGAGGCGCAGGGGAAGCCTCCCCGGGCCTGCTGGACCCCCTCCCGGGCACCCTTCCACACGGCAGGACCCAGGACGGAGCCCAGGGTGGGGAGGCCACCCTCTGGCTCCTGAACCCAGCCAAGCAAGGGGAGGCTCCCCGGGCACCAAGGAACCCCGTCCCGGGCCTTTGGCAGTGTGGCAGGCCGGGGGACAGGGCCTAGGGCCCGAGCACCCGACCCGGGGCCCGGCCAGGCCCCTTGACCCAGGCGGGGCTCCCAGGCATGGAGACGCAGGGGACGCCTCCCCAGGCCTTCTGGACCCCATCCCAGGCACCCTGCCACGCGGCAGGACCCAGGACGGAGCCCGGGGTGGGGAGGCCGCCCTCCCCGGGGCCCCTGACCCTCAAGGGCCCCGGCCGGAGCTCTTAAAACCCAGCCAAGCAAGCGGAGGCTGCCCGGGCACAACTGAACCCTGACCCGGGCCTTTGGCAGTGCAGCAGGCCGGGGGAGCGTGCCCAGGGTCGGAGCTCCCAACCCGGGTCCCGGCCGGGCCCCTGAACCCAGCCGGGGCTCCCAGGCCCAGAGGCGCAGGGGAAGCCTCCCCGGGCCCGCTGGACACCATCCCGGGCACCCTGCCACACGGCAGGACTGAGGACGGAGCCTGGGGTGGAGAGGCCGCCCTCCCCGGGGCCGTCAGGGGCCCCGGACGGAGCTCCTGAACCCAGCCAAGCAAGGGGAGGCTCCCTGGGCACCACGGAACCCCATCCCGGGCCTTTGACAGTGCGGCAGGCCAGGGGGCAACGCGGGCCCAAAAGGGCCCCTGGACCCAGCCGAGGCTCCCAGGCCCAGTTGCGCAGGGGAAGCCTACCCGGGCCCTCCGGACCCAGTCCCAGGCACCCTGCCACGCGGCAGGACTGAGGACGGAGCCCAGGGTGGGGAGGCCGCCCTCCCTGGGGCCCCTGGACCCAGCCCATCAGTGGGAGTCTCCCCGGGCCCGCCTGAACCCATCCAGGGCATCCTGCCATGCGGCAGGCCCAGGAACGGACCCAGGGCGGGGGCGGCATCCTGGCCCATCCAGCTGCCGGCTGAGGACCGCTAGGCCAAGAGGGGTCCCAGAGTACCTTGTCCCTAGTAATCCGGAGGAAGGCTACCCCTCTTTCTGGGAACCTGTGCACACCGCAAGGCTCAGGGGACTCTAGGCGCGAGTGCGCCCGACCTTCTGGAGCACTGGATGGGATCCGAGAGGCGAATGGCCCCTCATCGGGACTTCCAGGGAAGCCCGGCCATCTGGTCACCCCATAGGAAAGCATTGGGTGCAACCAGATGGCTGAGGGGAGAGGTGCAACCAGAGGGCTGGGACCGAAAGGACTGCCCGAGGCCTTTGCGGTAAGACTCCCGCCTGCCCAAGCAGGGCTTGGGGACCCCTGCTGGGCCTCAGGCACACGGAGGACCACCGGAGCTCTCAGGCCCAGACACCCGGGGGAGGACTTCCCTGGACCAATGGAGCCCGTCCCGGGCACTCACCCATGCCATTGGCACTGGAGGAGGGAGCCCCGGATGCCCGGGGAGGACTGCCCGGGACCCATGGAGCTCGTCCTAGGCACTCGGCCACGCTGTTGGCCCTGGAGGAGGGAGCTCCAGACGCCCGGGGGAGGACTGCCCAGGCATAGCACATCTGGTCCCCGGCAGAGAACCGGCAGCCCAGGAGGAGTGTCTGGGCATACCCTACCCCTAGTAATCCGGAGGAAGGCCACCCCTCTTTCTTGGAACCTGCGCGCACTGAGTGACGGAGGGGACCCAGGGCGCGGATGCGCCCGACCTGCTGGAGCCCTCGCTGGGATCGGAGAGGCGAATGGCACCTCATCTGGACTTCCAGGGAAGCCCGGCCATCTGGTCGCCTCATTGGAAAGCATTGGAAGGGGAAAGGTGCGAACAGATGGCTGGGACCTAAGGGACTCCCAGCTTCCCACACTGAGCCTTCGCGGTAGGGCTCCCGCCTGCCCACGCAGGGCAGGGCTCAGGGGCTCTCGGGGTAGGACTGCCCGGGACCCCTGGAGCCCTTCCCAGGCACTCGCCCATGCCGTTGGCCCTGGAGGAGGGAGCGCCGGACGCCCGGGGGAGGACTGCCCGGGACCCGTGGAGCCCGTCCTGAGCACTCTGCCATGCCGTTGGCCCTGGAGGTGGGAGCCCCGGACGCCCGAGGGAGGACTGCCGGGACCCATGGAGCTCGTCCCGGTTACTCGGCCATGCCGTTGGCCCTTGAGGAGGGAGGCCCGAACGCCCGGGGGAGGACTGCCTGGGAGCCATGGAGCCCGTCCCGGGCACTTGGCCATGCCGTTGGCTCTGGAGGAGGAAGCCCAGGACTGTCCGGGACCCAAGAAGCCCGTCCCGGGCACTCGGCCATGCCGTTGGCCCTGGAAGAGGGAGCCTCACACGCCGGGGGAGGACTGCCCGGGACCCATGGAGCCCGCCCGGGGCACTCAGCCATGCAGTTGGCCCTGGCGGAGGGAGCCCCGGACTCCCAGGGTGGTGTTGCCCAGGCATAGCCCATCTGGTCCCCGGCAGAGAACCGGCAGCCCGCACGCACAGAGTGACGGAGGGGACCCAGGACGCGGAGGCGCCCGACCTCCTGGAGCCCTCGCTGGCTTCCAGGAAAGACCGGCCATCTGGTTGCCTCATTGGAAAGCATTGGGTGCGACCAGATGGCCGGGACTGAAAGAAATCCCAGCTGCCCACCCGAGCCTTCACGGGAGGGCTCCCCTACGCCTGCCCTTGTAGGGCTCCGGAGCTGCAGGGCTCGGGGGCTACAGGGCTCGGGGGCTGCAGGGTTCGGGGGCTGCAGGGCTCCGCGGCTCTGGGGCTGCAGTGCTCAGGGGGGCTCTGAAACCCCACGGTGGGCCTCAGGCATGGGGAGGCCCCCAGGCTCCTGGGGCCCAGCCACCCAGGGGAGGACTGCCCAGGAGCCTTGCAGGTCTCCGGGGCTCTGCACCAGGGACCCTTGTCCCGGGCAGTTGGACTATTGGCAGGCCGTAGGATGGGGCTCCCAAACCCAGACTCCGGGGCTGGTCCCTGCTTTCCAACCGAACCAGGCCGGGGAGATCAGGGAGTCTGCCCAGGCACAAGGGACTCCGGTCCCAGGCACCCGGACCCTCAGGACGTGCCCTCGTTTTCCACACATTTTTTCCAAAATTCTGCGTAGTGGCGCTACGCAAACTACGCCCAGTCCTACTCAATTGTGCCAGAAAAGAGTGGAGAAGAGGCCTGATTGGAATTTGGTACATAGACCAAAGCTAAGGTACATACCCTACCTCAGAGACTACCCTTAACCATGATGATCCTACCATCCCTGTCTGTTTTTTAACCTTCACATTGTAATTTGGAGTGGAAAAACAGGGCCACCCCATTGTGGTTAGTAGAAGCTGAGGACTTAAAAACAGTGGGATAGGATGGGTGCTTCAGTCTATGATCCTCATCTCTCTTAAGATAATTCTCCTGAAGGGTGTAACATCATAATGGTGGTCCCTCAAATACTTCAAAAAATGCTGGCATTTGGCTGGCGAGTTAAGGCCCTTAACATTCCAAGTTAGTGTAGTGAGCACCATGGTCATTGTGAGTGTTTAATCTACCTTTGATTGTCCCCTGTAAGATTTCCATCAGTCAATCTCCATATGGCAATATTACTCAAACCCACGACGCTTCCCCACGGACTGCCCCACAGATCCATCCCTACCTCTCTCCATTTCTGCAGCCTTTAATTGTAGTTCACACACTCCAAAAAAAAACTACAAAACAAACATCTTGAACCAGTAAGTAGTACAACATTTAAACCCCAAAACGTTGTGTCTTGGAGTGAAAAAACTAAATATGTTGAGTGAATCGTTCCAATACCACTACCCATCTTTCTCAATAATTGGCAGAAATAAGGCATTATTAGGAAAGTACCTTGATGAGATCGGGGAGTCAGTAATAGCATTACTAAGTGAACCCCCCGATCCAACTTAAGTACTTACACAGTGTGTAAGTATTAGTTTGTTCCCCTGTACAAGCTAGCCCTCGCTGGTTACGCTGGTGGGAAGTTCTTAACTGACCAGCTGAGATCATGTATATTTTCTTTTGGTGAATAAACAGGAAGCACAGAGATGCAGTCTGTATAATTTCCATTTAGCCTGACATGGACAGCGTTGCTCAAGCCATTGAGTTTGTTGTGGAGCTCAAATGCCAGCCCAAAATGAAATGTCCAGCGATATTTGATGTGTTCATTCCTTAATTTGTCAATGATGATGCAAAATTGTTGGCGTTTCAGCAGCGTTGCTGGCCGATGTCCTGGATGAGTGCTCCTAAGCTCAACCTGTACATGACTGCATCAAACTCGGAGAACCAGGCTTTGCATATCTGCACAGTATCCAGAAGAACCGGCCCACCTGTAACATGATCAGCTGTCATCTGTGCCTGTCACGTCCGACTGTCAACAATGTCCTGCAGGAGTCCATGGGGAAACATTTCAGAACAGGACTTCCAATTCTGCATCTGCTGGAAGGTCGGCGCAACAACCACTGTGAGCCTCCAGAAGGAGTTTCTGGCTGGTGTAACATCTCTCACAGCATGCTGAGAAGAAACCTTGGCGGCTGCTCAATAACCGATCAACGATGGGTGGTAAATATTGCGAAGCTGCACTGTAAGAGATTGAGCACAAGCATCATAACTGTACTTGAGCCATAATCTCATTTCTCAAAGGTGGGGACCACCTAGACCAGATGGGAGGATCAGGGCAGATAGCTGATGGAAATGCAGCTCTAACTGATAGTGCCATTACACTAAATTGTATATGATTGTAGTAGTGTGTAATATTTCATTATAGTTTTTATCAAAGTACTTTTCTTTCTTGAAAGATTATCACTGGGTTGGACGTTCACTTATTACGATGCTGTGTGATTGTTGATTTCTGAGCTCGAGCTACCTAAGAAGCCTGTGACTGCTCGCCATTTCTACCCCTGAGAGCCAATTTCTGAAGAGGTTTTTCTTGGCACCGTTTTAAGAGCCAAGAAAGATCGGACCTGAGAAATCCTAGGTAACTATCCCCAACCCCCACGGTTGAGGCCCAGCAGCCCCTGTTTGCCCTGGGACCTCCAGAATGCGGTTAACAAGAGAGAAGTAAACCTCATTCTCCACCATACATTTTCACATAACGCAATATCATTGCATTTCCCAGCATCAGGCTCTTCAGGGAGTGACATCATTGATTTTGTGGCAAACTATTGGTATAAGAAGACACCGGGAAAGCATATTTTATTCTTCGTTATCTATCCTTACAGAAAGTGACATTATGCATTGCTCAGCATTCACCACTTCAAGATTGATCACTGGTATCCTGCCTAAGCCATTGTTGAAAAAAAACAGGGAAATTAACTTCATTTTTCATCATCCATTTCCATGGGAAATGACATTACTGCATTTCACATAATCCACCTCTTCAGGAAGTAACATCTCTACATTTCCCAGCACCCATCACTTTAGTAAACCGCGTTGGTGCGCTGAATCAAATTCTTGTAGCCTTGGACCAGAGGTCCTACCCTTGCAATTCTGGAGTAATTCCAGAATTTGTATCAATAAACGGCCAATGCAGGGCGCACATTTATATGGACTTTTCCAATAATTATCTGTGAAACACACTCAGAAACCAAATATACAGAGATGACCATTGTAATATTGGTTACCTCCGTCAGTCGAAATAGGAATTCCCTTTTTACAGTAGGTTCTGTCAAGCTTGACTCTTAAAATGTGTTTTCCCATTCTGTGGGTTCCACATTTAGAATCTTATGTTGAACGAATCTGTTCACTAAAAGTGGTGGGTCCTGTTGTGATAAGAGTAAATTATAGAGAGGCAGTTACACAACATCTCAAAAATCATTGTGTCCTTGATAATAGAGAACAGTTACATTTGTGGTACCCCCCCCCCCCCCCCCATTTCATAAGCCTTTCTATTAATGGGAGAAGTTTGACCACTCAATATGGAGCTACAGGGCATTTTCATACAAGTAAAGCAAATGTACCTGCATAGTTGAGAGCATATCATTACCTGGAATTTCCCTTGGACTATCAGTAACAACATAATTGTTGTGGTAGGTTGGTAGCATATCGCACACATAAAAGACTGGGTCTCCTGGGTAATAAAGGGGACACCTGTCCCCTACTGGCGTGGCAGACACTGTTGGAAGCTGGCTCTGTATATACTATACCAAAGTAAGGTAGTGTGTCCAGAGTCCAGGGAGTCCCCAGACGTATAGCAGAGGCCAACTTAGGTAAGTACTAACAGCTCTCTTTGTGGTAGTGTGGGCAAGCAGTTATGCATATCCAGAGGGTGTGTTAAGCATTTATTGTATTCACTCAATGAAGGCTAACTGCAAACACTCGGAGACAGAATCCAGACCAATTGGGTAAGTATAAAAAAAGGTATACTTGTATTTTATTTCTAGAACCAAGCAGGACTTAGTACAGGTAGGTAAAATATACTTGGCATGCAGGATTTCACAATTAAATACAGTTATGATTGCAGTTTACAATAGTTACAGGTTGGTACTGATTCAGAAAGCAGTTTGCATTATGCATTATTTACTTTTAGAATACTTTTTACTTACTTTTGGATTACTTTGAGTACTGGGGGTGGTAATATACCTAGATACAACCTTTAAGGATCTTACAAAAGACAGTAAGTAAGGCATTTAAGTCTATACAGTTTAGTTATCTTTTCTCCATACCAACATCAGTTCAAAACGTATTAATATTTTTAGGCCCAAAATCTCGTAACATGGGTTCCTATGTGAGATAATGGTTATCGGTTTTACACGTAAGTAAACGTCTTACAAGTGGGAGTTTTGGGGGTTATGGCCAAGGTTCCCCAAGGTCCAGGTAGGCACTCAAATTGCACCACCAGCCGGGTGCAGAGTGCAAGATGGCAATGTTAGTCAATAGGGATAGGGGGCAATTTGGTTGGGGGGCTGCTCACGCGCAGGCCACTCGGTTTTGAGAGCCAAGCTCCTAGGGTTAAGGTCAGGGCAAAGGGGGTCCCCAGTTAGCACCAATTCCACACCACCAGCAGTGCAGGGGCGGGTGCTTAGGAGGGATCAGGAGCCCAATGCAATCCTATGGATCCTATGCCGGTTTTCGATTTTGGCTGCAGGCTCGGTCCAGGAAGTCTTCCGGGAGGAACCAACAGCAGGGCAGGTAAGTTGGAGGGCTCAGGATGTAGGTGCTTCTAAGGTCCTGTTTTCGACGGCGCACGGCAGCCAGGTGCAGGGGTGTCTTTTGAGGTCAGATTTCGCCTTACTGGGCCACTCAGTGGCATAGCATATAGGGAATGGGGGGGTCTGCCCCGGGCGGCTGGGCGGCGTGAGTTTTGGGGGCAGAGCCTACCTGCAGCATCGCCAGCACCCCCCTCAGCTCCTCAGCTCTTTACATATGCTGCAGGGCGGGAATTAGGCTAGCTACTCCACTGGGGCAGTCCACTCGCAGTTGTGGGGGTCTCCGTGCAGAGGCTGCAGGCAACCTCAGGGAGTCCTGGAAGGGTTAACCCCTGGTGGACTCGGACTCTAGAGTACTGGGGGACCTCGCTGGGACCGGTGGCCCACTTGAACTCGGGCCGGAGACGACGGGTGCAGTGATGGTTCTAGGCATCAAGCTTCTTCGTCCTCAGCAGGCTCAGAGTCTGTTTTGGGAGTTTCTTTTGAACAGAGCTGCTGCTCGCAGGAGATCCGGTATTTGTTGAAAGCAGTCAGTCCTCCAAGGGGTGTTGGAGGTCACTGGCTGCAGAACAAGTCAACTTTTGGTGCAGGATTTCCGGAAACTGCAGATGGGCCGGAAGGGCTGGGGACAAATCAGCTCTTCTATGTAGTCTCATCTGCTGTGTGACTCCTTATGTCCTTCTTCTTCTTAGGTTATAGGAATCTACCTCCTGGGTTCAGGGCTGCCCTCTAAATAAGGTATTTAGGGGGCGTTTTAGGGGTCTTGAGAAATAGCCTATGGGCTACTGACCTTAGGGTGACTCCTCCCTTGGTGTGCTCACCCCACTTGGAGGAGTGGGCACAATCCCTAATCCTGATTGGAGAGAGCCTGCCATCTGCGTGATGCGGGCACTGAAGAGTGGTCTTCACCTCGCCTCCACCACCTAAGGGGTGGGTTTGGCAGAGGTGGGCTCACCTTTTGGGCTGTTCTAATTTTTTCCACCTGTCTTCCCACTGAAAAGGAGGTGAGACCAGAAGGAGGCCTGCTCCTGACAGCAAGAGAGGCTGGGGGTTGCGTTGCAAAGACGGCAAGGCCTTTGAAGCTCCTGTGCCACAGATGGTTCTTCCTGACCTGGGGGAGGGGTGAACAACTCTGCCCAGAAAAGGCTGTGTTTCTGGGGCCAGGGAGCGAAGGCTCCCACCCCAGGGATCTCATTTTGGCAGGCTGGTGTTTACAAGTCAGGTAACCCACCAGAGGCTGTTTGTTGTTCAGGGGATATCTCTAAGATGCCCTCTGAGGGGCGTTGCATAATAAATCCCACACTGGCATCAGTGTGTGTTTATTATGCTGAAAAGTGTGCTACCAAACTTTCCAGAATTCAGTAAAGCCATTATGGAGCGGTGGAGTTTGTAATGACAAAATCCCACACCATATACTCGTTAAGGCTTTACTGCACTTACAATTTCTAAGAATGGACCTAGACACTGTAGAGTACCCTAACCATGGTATAGTGCACCCAACAAGAGGGGTGACTTGCCTATACCTTAGGCAGTGGGTTGCAGGCATGACACAGATATATTTTTTATTTTTTATTTAAAAAGGTTTTATATATCGCTGGCTAGACCAGGAGGTATCAGAGCGCTTTACATGAGCATTAGATCATAGTTACAGGTTACATCGTTACAAAGGTTACACAGTTATTAGAGCATGGCAGCATAGTTACTTGTAAGGTCAAGATAAACAATAAGCACAAATACGGAAGGGGAAATGCAGGCAAGGGGAAAGATTCAGGGCAGGGGGGAAGGAGCTGGGGAAGTAGACAGGTAATGAAGGCGGGAAAGGGGAGGGGAGGGTGAAGGACATCGCATGGAAATGTAAATGTAAATGTTTTTGTACCGGTATAGCACACAGCTACCCGCAGTGGGTTTCCCGGCGCTTGTATGAATACCGCAAGGGAACCCTTCCTGGCTTTCCCTGTGAAGTGTCCACTCCTGGGCACCCCCATGGTGCAGACCAGGCTTCCCTCGCGTTGTGGGGGCCGTTGTGGAGACTAAGCAAGCTATTGCCCAGAGTTGCAGCTTAGGGCCCATGATCAGAATAGGCACTGAGGTGAGAATATCTGGTCAGGGGAATTAATGAGCCCGAGACCTGCCGGGGCAGGAATCGAACCCTGGTCCCTGGCCAGAGCTCTGCAACGAGGTCTGCCTGCTCTAACCATTGAGCCACACTTCTCCACAGAGGAGAAAGAGGAGGGGAAAGGCGACAGGGACACAAACCGGTAGACAAGTCAAAACAACGTCCAAAGTCCAGTAATCTGTGATCCCAGGTGAAGTGGTATCACTTTCCTATCTCGGTTGCGGGAGGCTCCCTTTACGCAGTGGACTCTCTGAGGGGCTCTGAGACTCCAAGGCCTACATA
Source organism: Lissotriton vulgaris (assembly GCF_964263255.1). Taxonomy (NCBI): domain Eukaryota; kingdom Metazoa; phylum Chordata; class Amphibia; order Caudata; family Salamandridae; genus Lissotriton; species Lissotriton vulgaris. The sequence goes on along the minus strand of NC_141693.1, from coordinate 1,677,866,907 downwards.
CTGGATCCTTCCCCAAAAAGGGGAGAGGGAGTGCTTTGGCAAGGGGTGCCATATCATACCTCAGCTGTGAGTGGCTCCCTTGGCGCAGTGGACTCTCTCAGCGGGTACGCTGAGACTCCAGAGTATAAATATTGGATCTTTCCCGAACAAGGGAAGAAGGAGTGCTTAGTCAAAGGGCACAAAGGACAGGGGGCTAGGAAAACTAGCAGGCAAGGTGAGAGATTCAGGGGAGAGTGGATAGGAGCTAGGGAGGTAGACAAAGAGAGAAAGAGTACTAAATGGGAACACATTTAAATAATGAGTTATTATATAGCGCTGGCTAGACCCAATGGAATCAGAGCGCTTTACATGAGGGACAATAATGTTTTGCAATTTACATCAGTTAAAAGTTACATAAGTATCAAGAAAAGCATTTAAGAACATAGGGGACAAGGTGAATTGAGCAAGGAAGGGTAAGGGGATAGGGTAAAGGGGTAGGAGGAAGATAGGACGTAGAGACGAGGGGAAAATCTGCCCAAGGTCCGGCTGGGTAGGTGACGGCAGGGAGGGGGAGTCCACAACCCATCTCCTCTTTAGCTATGTGGTAGCTCCACCGTCCAAATCGCTAGGTCTCCACAGTCTGGGGTAAGTTCCGCAGGTTCCAAGTCCTGATGTGTAGGCAGGTTAGGGGATAGGTGCAAGGTCTGGTCAATGTCCAATTGTTGTCCCAGGGAAATAAAACAACGTGTAGGGGACCATTTTGGAAGCTATCTTGGGGTCAGGCAGGGGACTGTACTGTACACTGGTGGCCATCCTAAGGTCAGGCATCAGGCAGTTAAAGTCAATATTCAGGACAGCGGCTGCCAGAAAATAACAAATCCAGCGTGCACACACCATCACACGCACAGACATGCACAAGCACACACCAATGTGAGCACACACTCTCATATGCACACTGATGCACACAGACACGCACATAGCCAGAAACATCCAAGAACACAAGCACACATAAAATACCATGCACTACTACAAAAACACCCAAATACATGCACACGCAAACACCATCACATGCACAAACATGCACAAGCACTCACAAATGCCTTCACTCTCATACATGCAGATGCACGCAAAACACAAGCACACATACAGAAACTATCAAAAACACAAGCACACATACAATCACATGCTCCAGAACAAAAATACCCAAGGACGTACACACAAATACATGCACGCACACACATTCACACACCATCACACGCACAGACATGCAGAAGCACACAAATGTGCGCACACACTCTCATACGCGCACAGAGGGCGCACATACAGAAGCATCCAAACGCACACATACAATCCCATGTTCTAATACAAAAACACTCAAATACATGCACACACCATCACAGGCACAGACATAAGCACACATACAGAAACATCCATGCGCACAAACACAAGCACACATAGAATCATGCGCTCTAATGCAAAAACACCCAAATATATGTCCACACCATCACACGCAGACATGCACAAGCACACACAAATGTGAACATAGTCTTTCATACACGCACAGGCGCACACACCCCCTTATACACACACACAGATGCACACACAAAAGCACTCCCATGTCATTTATCCAGGATTGCCGTAGCATTGATGGCACACAAAGGCAGAGTCAGCGGTACCGATGTCCTGAGGGCACCGCCAATTGAGTACACACACAAGCAAAACATGGTTAGTTAAGCTCATGTAGGAGTTCTGCTGTTGATGCTTGCCAGTGGAAAGTGCTCATGGGTATTGTAGGTGGCTGGTGCTCGCATGTGTGCATTTTTGTTTTAGAAAAAAGACCTCAAATAGAGGATTTAAGAGCATTTAAGGTGAGCATTGCTGGGAAAAAGTGGTTATTTGGGCAAATATAAAAGCATATATGTTACATCCTATCATATTAAATAGTCGTGTGCCTTTAATTAATGTTCTGTGCACATGCTCTGGCATGAGCTCCTGCATGTGCCAAGTTATTGTTTGAATGCATTCTTAATTCTGATGCCTATCTCTGTAGTGAAATATGTACAGTTAGGGCTTTTGTAAGTTGGCTTTGACCTGCTTAGCAACCATCTCCGTGTTCGCGAGCTGAAAATTGCCACCATTCGTCTCAGCCCGTCTTGGAACGACGACGTTTTACGTCACACGCTATAACGTGTTACATCACACGTTTCTCGCGTCTTTTGTTGTCATCCATTTTAGGTTGCCTTCACTACGCTCTCAAGAACGCGCTTTACTCCAAAGAACTGTTTTCATAATATAACAAACTGTAAGTTGGATATTTTTAAAGCGCTGAACTTTCATTTATTTATTTATAAGGGCATCGTTTACAAAAGCATTTGTTTTTCATTTAACATTTCTGACATGGCGTCAGTTTTACAGAGTCACATTTAAAATGGAATGGTAATTAAGATTGTAAGTGACCTTTTCCACCCTATAAATCATATCAACTCATAATAATATTAGCCATGCAGTTTGATCCACCTGCTAAGTTTCTTCAGGTAAAAGGTGATCCTCCCATGCCATGGTTAAGGTGGAAAGAAGAATTTGTCACATACATGAAAGCTATTGACGGAGAGAGGATGGGTGCAGAAAGGAAAAAAAGTATTTTGCTTCATTGTTTGGGCTCTGAAGGACAAGTTGTTTTTCGATCACTCCCTCAAATTGTTACTCCAAATGATGGATCTGGTGATACATTAAATGTATATACAGAGGCACTTGCCAGACTTGAGAAAAGGTTTAAACCCAATGTCAGTATTGCCTTAAATCGTTTTAAATTTTATACAAGGAAACAAAAGGAGGATGAGTCGTTCGATGACTTTCTAACATCACTTAGATCTCTGAGTGTTCATTGCAGTTTTGGTACCATGACGGACGAAATGATAAGAGATCAGATCATTGTCCATGTTAAATGCAAAAAAATCCAGGACAAACTATGGGTCATGGGTAATCCTAACTTAAGTGAGACTATTGCTACTGCTAAAGCCCAAGAGCAGTCAGATTTGTGGATGAGCACTATCAGGAAAGATCCTATCAAGAAATCTCAGGAAGAAGAAATTTGTGCTGTAGGTAAAAGAGTTGATCCTAAAAGAGATTTTCTTCAAAAATCTAATTTCTACAAGTCAAAATTTATTCCACATCAAACATCTCAAGGTTCTCAGGGTGTTTGCTTTAGGTGTGGAAATAAGTCACATTTTGCAAATTTTCCAGGATGTCCAGCTCTTCAGAGGGAGTGCAAAATATGTAATAGAATTGGACATTTCAGCAATATGTGTAGAGATAAACGTTCTTTCAATAAGGGTTCTGTTTCTTTTATTACAGAAGAAGAAAAGAATACAGTACCTGTTTTACACAATGTTCCTGATAATGGTTTTGTAGTATCTGTAGTAGATTTACATGCTAAATCAATTTTAAGATCACCAAAATGTACTTTTCAAGTGTTAAACATTAATTTGATTTTAATGGTTGATTCAGGGTCACCATGGACCATTATAACACTGGATTATTATAATCTTATTTTGTCAGAGATATTGCCAATCAACTATATCAAGGAGTCTGATATCAATGCCAGTGGTTTCTCAGGCACGAAAATTGATTGCATTGGTTTCTTTAATGTTAATTTAACTTTCAGACACAGGAGAGCTGACATTAAATTCTACATTACTAACAAGGGCATAAATGTTTTGGGATGGTTCGATCAATGGAAACTGGGTATTTTGCTTAATCCACGTGCTAAAGAACAGATATCATTATGTGACGATAGTTTAATGAGCACCATTTCAGCCATTGAAGACTCTGATGTTTCCATTGATTCTGTTAAAATCAATAACTTTACATCAAATTTCAAAAATATGTTTTGTGATAAGTTAGGTAAACTTAAAAACTTCTCACACAAAATTGTTTTGAAAGAGAATCACACACCAGTGGTACAAAAACTTAGAGGTGTTCCGTTAAACGTTAGAGAAGAACTTAAGAATATGCTGGATGATTTACTTAAAGAAGATATTATAGAGCCAATAGAGTCATCTGAGTGGGTTTCGCCAATAGTTTTGGTACGCAAACCTGATAAAAGTCTGAGAGTCTGTGTGGATTTGAGAGCGGTAAACTCCAATATTGTAATTGACTGTCATCCTTTGCCAAACATAAACGAATTAGTTTCTTTGTTTGATGGGGCAAAAATCTTTTCTACCTTAGATCTCCGTTCTGCTTATCATCAGATAATGTTAACAGAGGATTCAAGGAATTTAACTGCTTTCATAACTCCACAAGGCCTCTTTCAATATAAAAGAATGCCATTCGGTTTAGCCTCAGCGGCCTCTGTTTTTCAGAGAGTTATGTTTCTAATCTTTAGAGATGTAGACAGCTTTGTAAAATGTTTTCAAGATGACATTTTAGTTTTTTCAAAGGATAATATGGAACATGAGAAACATTTGTAGGTTGTGTGTTCAAGGTTGGAACAGAGTGGTTTGACACTCAAAGCACACAAGTGTAATCTGTTTAAGAAATCAGTTGAATACTTAGGGCATACTCTTTCTGGGGAAGGGGTTGTTCCAAAACAATCTAATGTTGATGCAATTATTAAGGCTCCCGCTCCAGAAAATAAGGATCAGTTGCTTTCATTTGCTGGCCTTTGCGAATATTATAGCAAGTTTGTCACAAATTTCGCCACAAAAATGGAACCTTTAAGAAGGTTACTTAGACAAGGGGAGAAATATGAATGGTCTGACATACAACAACGTGCTTTTGAGGATATTAAACATGATATTATACATGCTCCTACTCTTAAGCCTTTTAGAATGAATAAAAAAAAGCTTATATGGCTTGGGTAGTGTTTTATCTCAAAAAGAGGGTAACGATGAGTGGAACGTTTCTTTTGCATCAAGAACCCTTAATGAATGTGAACGCAGATATGCTGTGATAGAAAGGGAATTACTGGCTTGTGTTTGGGCTATTGAGCATTTTAGATTATATGTCTGGGGATCAAAGTTCACGCTCAGGACTGATCACAAGCCATTGGTGAATATCTTGTCGGTTGGTGGAGGTTGGAATGCAACCGCTAGAATAGCTAGATTAACATCTAGATTACAAGAGTATAGTTTTACTACGATTTATGTGCCTGGGAAGAAAAACGTTACAGCGGATTGTTTATCACGCCTACCTTGTGCACAAGAAGAGGTTAATTCTATAAAGGATGTGGATTTTGTTCTTTCAGTTCAAGATATCGTTTGTGGTGAATTTCAGGAAATTTCAGAGACGTTATGGGAAGATTGTGTTCAGAAAGATCAAAAGTGGAGAGACTTAAGAGAGTGTGTTAAGAATGGTTGGCCAAGAAAAGATTTAATACAACCAGAGTTGTTTTCCTTTTATAAGGTTATTGAAGATTTAGAGTTGGATGGTGATTTTGTCTTCAAGTCTGGTAAATGCATTCCTCCAGAGGGTATGTATGAGGTAATTTTACGCATTGCACACAAAACACATCCTGGCATTTCCTCCATGAAGAGATTAATCAGAGATTATTTTTGGTGGCCAGGCATCGATAGGTTTGTAGATAGGGTAGTTAGAGAGTGTAAAGAATGTAATTCCAGTGAAAAAATGCTCAAGGTACATACACCTCCTATGAAAATTGCTAAATGGCCTTCTCAACCTTGGGAAAGAGTTGCTTTTGATATTTCTGGTCCTTATCACATGTTGCCTGAGGCATCACGATATGCATTTGTTTTAATTGACTATCATTCCAAGTGGCCAGAAGTCAAGTTTGTCCCAAAGGCCACTACTGAAGCTGTGATCAACTTCTTCAAGGACATTTTTACTAGGGAAGGTTGTCCGTTAGTTTTGGTTACCGATAACGGTGTTCAATTGACTTCAGTAGAGATGAGTGATTTCCTTAAAGAATGTAATATTTCCCACAGGCTCACATCTGTTTATGAACCACATGAAAATGGTCAAGTCGAAAGATTTAATCGAGTCTTGAAGAACTTTGTGGTTGATTCTATCAAGTTTGGTGTGAATTGGGTAAGTGCTTTAAGAGAACGTTTGTGGAATTATAGAATTACACCACACTCAACAACGCAAGTAAGTCCCTTCAACTTGTTTAAAGGAAGAAATCCTGCCTCTAAGGTTCTACCTTGGTGGCTAAGAGAAAAATCTCAGTATTTTCTTGGTGATAAAGTACGTATCAATGATATTGCCAAACGTGTTGAAAGTAAACAGTTGAAAGTTAAGAAATGGTATGATAACAAGTGGGGTGCTAAGACACAATATTTTCAAGTAGGAGAGTGGGTAAGAATTCGCAGACCTGGTTTAATCAGTAAAGGTTCGAACAGGTATAGTGAACCTGTGTTGATTAAAAAAGTTTTCACCAACAGTGCTATGACTCAGGATGGTAGGACATGGAACTTTAGAAGACTTGCTAAATGTCGTGCACCTGATGATTTGCACAAGGATGTTTTGCATAAGAATGTTCAGTTGTGTGATAATGATTCTGTTGCTTCTAGAGTTAAAGAAACCAAACGCATTATAAATGTTCCTAAAAGGTTTTTACTATCTGGATAACTCATTCCACTCTCATCTGCATTTAGTTTTGTTTTGCATTACAATTTTTCCTTATTTCTTGTTCCTGTGTAAATATGTTTTGTTAATGGGGAGATGTGTTACATCCTATCATATTAAATAGTCGTGTGCCTTTAATTAATGTTCTGTGCACATGCTCTGGCATGAGCTCCTGCATGTGCCAAGTTATTGTTTGAATGCATTCTTAATTCTGATGCCTATCTCTGTAGTGAAATATGTACAGTTAGGGCTTTTGTAAGTTGGCTTTGACCTGGAGCTGATCCATGTAACGTGCTGCAATAAAGAAACCTATTTAAAGACTTTGATCTCTTCATGATTATAACAATATAATATTTATGAGGTATAAACCTGATGTGACACTGAGACTTAGTTCTTCATTTCCCTCCTCCTTGATTCCCCTCACTCTTCTCTTTCCAAGTGGGATGGGGAGATGATAATGAGGGTTATTTTGAAGACATTATCTGTGCCATGTCGACTCTTCTCTTTTCCCTGCACCAAAACACACAGCCGGCAATGGCAGTGTGTGTATTAAGGTACAGGACCTCTAGGGTGGCACAATATGTGCTGCAGCCCATTGAGGCCTTTCCTGGTCAGAGTACCCTTGTTACCCATGGTACCTATTACAAGGGACTTACATGTGGCCAGAGAGGTGCCAATTGTAGGTACAAATGTACAGTTTTGGGAAGAAACACAGGCCCTGTCAAGTCAAGTCAAGTCAAGTCAGAGGATTTATATAGCGCACTACATACCCAGAGGGTCTCAAGGCGCTTAAGGAGGGGTGGGGAATTACTTGTCAAATAACCACGTTTTAAGTTGCTTTCTGAATGTTAGGTGGTTCTGGGTAAGGCGAAGGTAAGTGGGAAGTGAGTTCCAGGTTTTAGCTGCCAGGTAGGAGAAGGATCTACCTCCCATGGTGGTCTTGTTGATGCGAGGTACAGTGGCAAGGGCTTGGTTGGAAGATCGAAGCTGGCGGGAGGGGTTGTAGAAGGACAGTCGTGTGTTGAGGCATTCTGGTCCGATTTCGTAAAGTGCTTTGTGTGCGTGGGTTAGGAGCCGGAAAGTGATCCTCTTATTGACGGGGAGCCAGTGGAGGTTTTTCAGGTGACCAGAGATATGTTCTTTGCGCGGGATGTCTAATATGAGCCTGGCTGAGGCGTTTTGGATTCGTTGGAGTTTTTTCTGGAGTTTAGCGGTAGTCCCGGCGTAGAGGGTGTTTCCATAGTCCAGTCTGCTCGTGACCAGAGCGTGGGTGACCGTTTTCCTAGTTTCGGTGGGGATCCAACGAAATGTTTTTTTGAGCATGCGAAGAATGTTGAAGCAGGATGAGGAGACGGCGTTGACTTGTCTGTTCATTGAAAGTGAGGAATCCAGGATGACGCCCAGATTCCGTGCGTGGTCTGTCGGGATGGGTGCTTTTCCAAGGGCATCAGGCCACCAAGAGTCGTCCCATGCGGAGGGGGAGGTACCTAAGATGAGGACTTCTGTTTTATCTGAGTTCAGTTTCAGACGGCTGTGTTTCATCCATTCGGCTACTTCTTTCATTCCTTCGTGTAGGTTAGTTTTGGCGGTGCTAGGGTCATTGGTGAGTGATAGGATCAGTTGAGTGTCATCCGCGTAGGAGATGATGTTGAGGTTGTGTTGGTGGGCGATGGCCGCGAGGGGGCTCATGTATACGTTGAAAAGGGTGGGGCTGAGTGAAGATCCTTGTGGTACGCCACAGATGACTTCAGTGGCCTCCGACTTGAATGGTGGGAGGCGGACTTTCTGGGTTCTTCCGGAGAGGAACGAGGTGATCCATTCCAGTGCTTTTCCTTGGATTCCGATGTTTCTGAGGCGTTGTAGAAGGGTGCTGTGACAGACTGTGTCGAAGGCTGCGGAGAGGTCGGGAGGATGAGGGCGACTGTGTCTCCATTGTCCAGTAGAGTTCGAATGTCGTCTGTTGCTGCGATGAGGGCGGTCTCAGTGCTGTGTTTTGCTCGGAAGCCGGATTAGCAGGAACCCAGGGCACATCAAGTCAAAGGGCATCAGAAATCTGGCAAAAACTGTTGGGGGGGTTACTGATCCAGACACCCACTTTCCTACAGACAACTTACCCAAATCCTGAAAACGTGGCACTTAATGATGTAATAGGTATTAAAGTATACAGTTCATATATGCAGGTGACTTTAACAATATGTATTACAGTCAACGCAGGGCAACTCCCATAGGACCTACAGGACAGGGGCAGGTTGCTGTACAGGCAATCAGTCCACAGACCATAAATGGGATTCTGGGCAAGGTGCCTATGAAATGTGTTGAAATTGTCTTCTGAATTGCTCGCTAGACCAACTAGTTAGGAGCAGTCTATCCTATTAATAAGTATAGAATTTAACTATATATTTCCCTTGGGATGGTGTCACCTGTGGAGGCGTGTAACACCTGGGAAAGCATACTTGTGTATTTATACTACCACACCCTCATTGGCAATTTAACCACATGTATTAAGCCAAGTATAACATTTGTACAGTGCTGCAACAGCTATGGATCTAGGTATGAAATTATTAGGGAATTTCAAAAGTTTCCTTAATGATCCCAACCAACATCTGTGGAGAAGCCACAGTTTTAGCCATTTGCCATAGGCTGTCAGTGGTTTCTATTTACCTAGTCAGGTCAGTCATGCAAAGAATCAATCACACTCCCATTTACTCACCTATACTGTTATACACACACCACCTCACTTATTCTTACAGATACTAACACATACTTACTCTTATATAATCAGTGATACAGGTACAAACTCATCTACACAGCAAGTATCACAATCACTGGCTCTCATGTACAGTACACTGCCTTTTACATATGTAATTACTTGGACATGTACCAATGAGACATCCATTCACTCACCAACACACACATACATACACTCCCCCACCATACAGCTGTTTCCATATGCACTCTTGAACCCATACACCCAGTGAATCAACCACTCACACATCTATGCACAGTCACACACCTACCACCCACCCACACACACACAGTCTCCCAAAACAATAGGACAACCAATCAATAACCCATATAGACACTCATGTAGCTACTGTCCAACCCATGCAGCAGCTTACACAACACACAGACTGATACAGATATTCACAGTTTAGTCACTAACCCATGCATTCAGTAAGACACATTTAATCACTCCTTATACAGTCAGTCACGCACCTACTAAATCCTCCATCCAGACACTTATACACCCACTCATTCTTCAATACACCTTGGTGTGTATATATATATATATATATATATATATATATATATATATATATATATATATATATATATATATATATATATATATATATATATAACATATTTAAACTGTACAGAAACACACAGTCAATGGATAATGTCATCAGTGATGTCATTTGAGATGTCACTGACCATGTCATGAATGATGTAATATGTGACGTCATGAGAAGTGTATAGTTAGCTGAACTAACCCTAACGGTGGAAATTCTATGGTTTTGTAAGAGTGAAATGTCCAGCTAACTATAACGTCCCTGAAACCTATGTTTTTTTCATTGAATTTCTAAGGTTTTTTAAATGCTAATTTCCGAACTATAACATACCTTTTCTTCATTGAATATATATTCTTTCCGGCTTAGGAAGGTGAAGACATGTAATTTTGGCTTGGTTCAGCCACGGAGCAACGCACAGCTTACAAAGGCGCCATCACTACCCGCAAAAGGGCCGCAGTGGAAGAAGGTGAAAATCATAGGTTAGCGGCAGCTGCCTGGGACCAGCCTCAGGTAAAGCCCCCCAGCCAACTTCAAAATGGAAAGCAGGGGATCGCGTAACTGACACCACCCACTGGAGGGTAATCCAAATGAAGCTGACTACAGGTTCCACAATGCCGTATCCAGAAAGTCACACCCACTGAAGGGTTAAATTACCGAAGCACGAATAACGGCAAACACTTCTGGTTCCTGTGAGCAGACTGAAATGAAATGTAATGAAAAGCTCGTTTTTCTTTGAAAAAGGCCGAAGTCAGGCCGAAATGCATCAGAATTGTTGGGACGGCTTAAGAAATAAAAGAACGTTTGTCAACGCGACGTGTGCGGCTCATTCTTTCCGGCTTGGAAAGATATATATATATATATATATATATATATATATATATATATATATATATATATATATATATATTGTGCTCCAAACCTGTGCATCCATTGAGCTGCACTCCACCCGAACATAAGGCACAGAGCCTTTCTTCAGGGTCAAAACATACTGCTGACTACAGAAAGTCCTTGACAGCTACTCCTGCGCATTGCCTTACTCGTTTCGAAAATTAATTGTTTCTTCCTCAGAGGCTGCGAGAGGAACAGATACGTCCAGCTCAGAACCTGACGCCCACTTATTTGAGGCTAAATTCACGCCCCTAAATGGGCCGGTGAGCTGATCTTGCTATCAATCATCATGGCTATTGAACCTTGCAGGTGGCAGGATAAGTTGTTAGAGGAACCATTGCAGCCCCCGTGTAAGTTTATACCCTGATATAGGAGAGAACCGCTTAGTGCGTTTTCACAGTTTTTCCCGCTAAGAAACACTTCACGTCCCCCACTCCAACATATATGTGTGTACAGTAATTCCATATATGTCTTGATGTATTCTTTACCCAATCTTCCATATGTGCCTGCTGGTATATGTCTTAGGCAATACTGAAAATGGAAAATTGTAACCGGCAGAGTGATTGTTCCATGTATTATCCATTCAGTAGCTGGTTTTTCTGCTACCGTAAATGGCAATCTTTCCAGTTTTTCAATGCTCAGCACTGTATAGTCTGCTCCCCTTTGTGCCAATTTGATCTGTTTATAAGTGAGATTGAATTCTGAAAACAGTGACGTAGTATTGATTAAACGCCAAGGCACATAGCCTGAACGAAGGTTTTGCAACGTCCAGCCTAATAGCATGATAGAACGTAGTTGCGACTGACCATGTTGCAACATGACCAAGCCCTGTTCCATGATGTCTATGGCAGAAGACACTATGCTGTCCAATGAATATATCCTGGATGACAGAGTTGATAACCCATTGTCAACCACAGAGAGAGTTTTCTCTAAATTAATACGATCAATTTCTCGTATTCGTTCTGCAGTCTCTGCTTGCGTAATCTTCCATGCTTCATTATAAGCAGCATAGATACTATCATATATAAAACGTTTATGGCGCGGTGTTCTTGGTCCTAGCAAGAATTCCCTAAGGTCAGCGCCATCTTTAAGTAAAGATAAGTGTTGCTTTACATCCTTAAGTGTAGATCTATGTAGCCAATCAAGGAAAAGTTTCCCTACACTGTATGTTGTTACTATTCCTGGATGCTGTCTCTGAACATATCTCGGGTCTGGCCTAATGAATGTGAACCCCTTTGTTTTATTCAGGAATCTATCTTGACATTTATTTGTGTCTGTGGGCCAGATCAACAATTTATTCCAATCTGGATCTGTTCTGTTGTGATGCAAAATAGTATGTACGTTGACCTCCCGCTCTGAAGTGTTATCACTAACATGTGTAGATGTAGGTATAGACGGATTGTTCAAGTCTTTTATCTTGGCTAACCCAAGACAAGATGTCTGTTGGACAGTGTCATTCAAAAACATAATTTTCTCAGGGATGATACAGGCTCTAAATCATCTTCTATCCCCTGCACTTGCCAATCTTTTGTCCCCCAGACAGTTTTTGTCTCAATGCTGTTTTTCCAGAAATCGAAACCTAGTGTATACAGCTGAGCATAAAAGGCTGCAGAATAAATTTGCTTGATATTTGTTAACATACTTTTCATTCCTGTTTTGCTTACATTTTTAAAGTAAAATGATTTAGATTGGATACATTGAACCTTGTAAAGTACGGACATTTTCTAAAAAATGTTTTTGAGCTACCCTTTGGTGGTGTAGGACAATGTTCCCGTTGGTTATACATTAATACATTTCTAAGATTTGCAGATTTGTGCAAGAAATGATGACTATAATGATTATGACAATACATTTGTTCATAATCTGATGAACCTTCTAAATATTCATGATATGTAAATACTGCAGACATTTCTAGGTCTGACATCATATTATTAACAGTCTCGAAGTCCCAATCATCTGAAAACTTACTAGATGAAACCAAGTCATTCAAGGAAATCTTGAACTGACGTAGATTGTTCAACAGCTCCGACGGGCCAAACATGTCATAATTAGTTCTGTCCCAAGCTATACCCCCTGGTATAGGAACGGCTGTGAAGTTCACTGATGACAAGTCTCTTTGTTCACGATGAGATGATTTGTGTGGCTTGAGGAGTAAGTTGATGTTCTTACTTGCTGTGTTCCATTTATAAGCATTCCCAAAGTTATTACCAGAGTGAACCAAAGTAGAAGAAAAAGCACACCCAACACAATCCAAAGTTCAATCCATGGTGAAACTAGATAAATCCTTTCCAGGTGATGAAAAAGGTCTGTTTGTTCTTTAAAAGTTCTTTTTACTGGCGTAGTTTCAGGTTTGCTTGGATCCTCGGAAAAAGTATCAAAGTTAATGAAATAGCCAGAGGCAGTTCGGTCAATTGTTGGGATTGCATCAGGATTCGTTGAAATCACTGGAACCACTTGATCACTTGGTACAGTTGTATAGTCAGATGTTATTTCATTGTAGACCAGTGTTTCTTGAAGAACTGTGATTTGGGTTTCAAGAGGTACAAGTTCCATAGCTTTGTTGCTTAGTCCTTCATTTCGCACTGCAGATTCTTCAAAGGCGATGAGTCTCTCAGTTTGAACTTCTTGTCCGCAGGGACGGCTGCGTGTAGTAAGTCTAATACTGTCTAACAATGGTGCCTGTACTGGGCTGGCTATGCTATAGTTAGGTATCTGGCGGCGTTCTGTGCTTCGATCTCCATTGTAGTCTATGCAGTCAACAACAAAAATATGAATGTCAGCATTCATCCCTGGCCACCAGTACGTCTCTTTAACAGTTAATATCGTTTTAGAGATCCCTTGATGTATCAGACCATCTCCCAAATGTGCTTCGTATATCAAAGCTACTCTACGTTTCCTGTTTGGAATCACTCTTCCCCCCACTCCAGGGAATCGAGCAAAAGGAACGGAGTTTGCATCAATTATATATGAGTATTCGAGGGGAAACTTGTTGGGTAACGCTGCACCGCTGCATTTGCTTGAAGCATTGACAGCTAGCATTATTTCGCCGTCCATTTTAGTTTTTGAACGAGTGATTGCAGCTACGGAAGCCGTTTGCACAGCTGCCTTTGCGGCTTCATCAGCCAATGAATTCCCTGCAACGTGAACGCCATCACATTGATGACTCAGCGTATGTATCATGTGAGTGTTTTGTAGTTCTTGTTGTAACTGAACTACTTGTTCCCAAAGGAATTTTTATGCTACCCTTTGCATCTTTGTAACCGTTTTGAATCCTGTTTTGAAAGTATTCATTGTAAGATTGAACACAATAATACGAATCGTACACTGAGAGTGGGGAATTCGCGGACCGTATTCTCAAGCGCCATCTTGAATGCTTGTAGTTCAGCTCGCTGAGCTGTACAATCTCCTAGAGATTGTGTTTTAGTGACCATTGGTCGGAATTTGGCATCGAGCCAACAACATTTTTAGGTTCGCACCAGCCGCACTATAAGCTTGTTTATCCCCATAGCGGGTTGAGCTGATCCGTCAGTATAAATTATACATTCATAATGCTCTAGAGGCAGAATGTCAGTAGGCAGAGGACATTCTTGTTCGTATCGTAAAAATGCTTGTGTTTTCAAATAAGGATCAAAAACGTATTAAACGTCTGTTGCAGCAAGAGAATTAACCCATTGTATCCATTTCAGATGTAAAGCTTTAGCATTAGGAATGCTCACTTTTGTCACTGCCTCTAAGGCAGGTACACGTGTAACGACCATTATGCGCTTACCCTGTGCGAGGGCTCTCTTCTTTGCTACAGCAGTTTGAACAGTTGTCAGAATTTTTTCTGTAGAAGTGAATTTCATTTCTGCTTCTGTGTAAAAGTGTGATTTGTAAGCTATTGGTAATTTTTCACCTTCGTTAAAAGTTAAGTATGTGAATTCGCATTGTCCTAGAATGATTCGGATTACTAAGTTGCGTATGTTTACGCGGGTTTGCAAATGTTTTGTAGATAACATGTCTGTTTGCAATGAACGCAAAATTTCAGTGTGTTTTTGTGTCCAATTTACTGTTGTAAAATCAGGTTTGATTAATTCGTAGAGAGGTTTAGCCCTTTCTGCGTAATTTAGAATGTAAGTTCTTCCGAAATTCAGGAAACCTAGAATCAACTGTAAGTTTTTCCGCGTTTTTGAAGGTTGGAGCAGCGCACATTTCTTTAGAAAGTTTGCTGCCAGGCTTTTGCCTTCACTTGATGATTCATATCCTAGAAAAAGGACATTGAGGTGGTCAATTCTTGATTTCTTAAAATTGAATTTGTACCCTTCGGAGGCGAAGCCTAGTATAATGGTGTTCACCCTGTTCAAGTGCCTATCCAAGTCATCATCTGTCAGATAGATGTCATTGAAATATGACAATGCTTCGTAATCATATGTTTGTAGTAACTCTGTTACCCTAGCTGAAAACAACCCAGGACTATTCTTGAATCCCTGAGGGAGGCGACAGAAGTGACGCTGTGTCCCCAAAATTGAGAAAGTGGTCAAATACCTACTTTCTGGTGCAATGTTTTGACAGAAAAAAACGTTAGAAATATCTAAAGCGGTTTTATATTTTTTACGCACAACGTTATTCATTAATGCTGCACTGTGTGCATTTTGTACTGCAAAAGTTTTGCAACAAGAGTTTAGATGTCTGTAATCCAAAACTAGACGATATGTATTGTCTGGTTTGGAGACATGAAACAAAGGATTGTTCATCAACGAGGTGCAAATTTCAATCACCCCCTCGTATTCAAGTTGCTCTAAGATCTCACGGACTTGTTTTTTAGCTTCTTGCTTAACTGGATACTGCCTTTGTGCAGTTGGTTGATTTTTTAACTGGATTTTATGGTGAGGAGAATCTTCATCCGATCCTACATGATTTTTGTATAATAGCAGAGCTTGGGCGACTGCCCATTTCCTGGCATAAGTATGTTTTAAATGAATTGGAATGTGGTTGGAGAAAGCTGGCATAATGATGTCCTCGCAGTGGGCACTCCCTGACAAATTCTGGTGGCCAGTCTTGTTCGGCAAAAAGAATGTCATAACCCTTAGAAAGTCGCTCCCAAAAGAGTGCTCTCACTTTTCTTGGTATGTCTCCCTCCATCTGGAGTGTTACTTCATATAACGTATGTGGAGAACTAACCCTGGTATCTACAGTTTCAACTTGGATGTACTCATTCAATTCCACTGTCTCCAGATATTCCTTCAAGTTCTTGCGAGCTCTGGTGACTTCTGCTGCGCTGTCCAACAGTGTCTGAGCCCATTCCCGTTCTTGAGTTGTGTTCTCAAGATCCTCGAAATGTCTGATTTTTAGACCGGCTACCTTCATTTTGGTGATTTGAGGTTTCTTGTTTTTCTGAACGTGTTGATCGTCTATGGACTGCACGCGTTCTTCCTTGTGTTCTGACCGTCCTCTTCTTTCGGATTTTTGTGCTGAAGTCTGAAAGGTACGAGAGGAACGTGTATCAGTATCTTGATATCTATCAGGGTTTTTCAAATTATCCCTGTTCCTGAGGTTATACCTCCTTTCAGAGGGCTCCTTTTGAGGAGACCTACCTCTGGAATAAGAACGCTTCTCTTTAGAAGTTTGTTTGCTATTTTCCCACTTATTTTTATAAGGAGTAGGAGTGTTTTTCATAAAGACCTTTTCAGGACTTTCAGATAGTTGGGGTTTCACTGGTTTCCCACCCAGACTGCCTCTGCCTAATTCTTCATAGGATTTTTCAATTATTCTGGCTAGTTCTTGTGGTTGTTCAGGTATATCGAATTCCCTTAATTTTTGGCGGATCACTCTGGCTGCTGCTTCACCTTTAATGTTATTGTTGAGACCTGTTTGAAATCTTTCAGTAATTTCATACCTAAATTTAAAGCAGGCTCTGCCCCGTATTCATTTTGAATCTGTTTCAGGACGTCAGGTATTACCGTCATGGACGGAACATCATGTGTTTTAGTGTATATTGCAGCAAAGACTGTACCCCAAGTGTTGCAGTCCTCCAGATGTGGTGCAATCCCCATTGGCAAACAGATTGTTAGAATTCTGTGTTTCTCATGAGGGGTAGTATTTGGAAATACTGCTTCGATCTGAGTATTTTTTGAGCTATCCAAAATGGAATTTGTTCCCGTTTTTGGGTAGTTTACCAATGACTGAGTGTAGAGTCTGTGGTGTAATTTTCAGTGTATTCCCCTGGTGAGGGGGATGTTGCGGAATCATTATTGCAGGCTGAACTGTAAGAGTCTGCATGATATATTGAACCAATTGCCTATAGATTTTGATTAGCTCTTTGAGTTGAGCTAGTAGTGCCACATCTGTCATGTTATTAATTTCGGGATGTGGTGTATAGCTGGCTAACACCGGCCGTGTTGCTCCTGGTCTGCCTAGTGGACCGAGCCTGGTAATATGATTTAAATGTTTTAGGGCGCCATTAAACCAGAGCTCATGCTCCTGGTATGTGAATGGAATTTCAATATATTCCGTTGGTGGTTCATCTTCTTTGTAGAAGTGAAACACATTGTTGTAAACCATTTTAGGACACTATTGTAAATTTCCCGATTCATGGCCTTATATAGGGATACATCACTATGTCCTTATATAGGCATAAGAATGATAACCATATTTAGACATAGCTCATACGGTCCAAATAAAGCGGGGCTACTTCCACTAGTTCCGAAAATCTACAACGATTTCTTGGAAAACTCAGCTTCAGCAGCTAGGGACTTTCCCTTGCTCGAGAACTGACTTGTCCAAGAACACATGAAGTTTTCAAAGAACCGAGAGTCTTTAATGACGGTATTATGTCCACCTTAACGTCAAATTTGGCAACTTCAAGGTATAAATATGCCCACACTTGCCTTAGCAAACACACAGTGGTTTGGAGCAGTTCGACTATCTACTTGCCCGACGCGCCCTGCTACTGCAAGTGCTGAAGGAAGCCGACCCTCCTGCAGACGAGAATTCCAACTCCAGTGTTTCCAAGCTACCCTTGCGGGTTGTTGGGAAATCGAGTCCCGAGACTGACCTTCTTCATTCCAAACTAAGGTACGGAGCTGATTAGACCCTAAGAGAAATCTTGGACAGATTCTTGGCAAAAGAGTACTATATTTATGCTACACCTCACTTACTTCTTCCCTCGTACTAAGCTTAGGTTGGGTACATCGGGGTAGGCGTATTTTAGAAGCACCAGTTGAGTACTTTTAGCCTCTGTTATTTATGTATGTATGGTTTAGGAACCATATAATGCTCTTACAGTATTATTTTATTCTACTCTTTATACTGTAGATATTATATTTTACAACCAGTTTTACGATTGTAGCAGTTAATTTCTTATGCTTGAGAAAGAAGACTGTTCAATAAAGCCTTTTTATTGAAAACGCCAGTCTATCTATTTCTCTGCACCTCTAGTGAAACGAAGCATGCACGATTGACTGAGTGAAATATCTATCAATTGTTTCCACGACTCTGAAGATCAGTTTTATCTTGGGGAAACAAAGTTGTCATGTTTATGCGGTTGTCAGAAACGAATTCCTTCTTGTGAATTCGAGAAAGTTTCTAGTGACCTCTGAGCTAGCTGGCACTCACAATTAGGTCTAATATATTCGATAGAGACCTGGACGACCTCAGTCCTACGTCTGAACTATAGGATATATTATTCCAAAGCGCAGAGCCTATTGGGAGTATTGGGACTACACTACATGGGGCCCAACATTTGGTAAGGCACTATTTTAACGCTAGATACTAGTGCAACTCAGTCGTGCTTTTCACAGAGACCCCTTTTTCCCGTAAAATACTCCAATAGACATCTGGAGTGGGTCAAAGGATAAAATATCCGCCATAACTGAGTAGGAAGAAAATCCTATGTTTTAGTTTTTGGTTTGTTCAACGTTGAAGGATACAGTGTTCCAAAATATTGTGCACCTTATCTTTATTCCTTGAAACTTTCTCTACAAAACTTGCAACAAAATGTAAGATAGCGACGAAGAGAACGGTGGACCTGCAGGCACTATTACCCGACCAGGGTTTAGAGATGACAGGTCCCCAACAAAATGACCCGGATGCTATAATCATCCCGGAAAACGTAAGGAAAGCCATAGCTATAAATCTTATAGAAAATGGCCTATCACCGAAAGGTGGTACAGTTATATTCGTCATAGAGGCACATGAATATCGGCAGACAGAGGTATTCTATTCATGGATTGTCTTTCCACAAGCAAATCCAACAACACATGTGTTCCACTTCTACAAGATGGAAGAACATCCAGCGGAATACATTCCTTTTGAGGACGTTGAAATTTCACTAACTTACCAAGAGCATCAGCTCTGGTTTAAAGGCGCCCTACAACATCAAAATCACATTACCAGGCTCGGTCTACTAGGTAGACCAGGAGCTACATGGTCGGTACTAGCCAGCTATACACCACATCCTAACATTGAAAGAATGTCAGATGTAGAACTGTTAGCTTAGCTAAAACAATTAATTAAAATACATAGACAATTGGTACAATATGTCATGCGGACTTTAACAGTCCAACCTGCTATAAGAATTCCACAGCACACCCCTCATCAGGGGAGCACAAACAAAATCACACCACAGACTATACAGTCAGTAATCCGTAAATTGCCCGCAAAAAGGGAACAAATTCCATTCTGGTTAGCCCAGAAAATTACTCAAATGGAGGCAGTATTTCCCGATAGTACACCTCATGAGAAATACAGGATTCTAACAATCTGTTTACCAATGGGGATTGCACCACACGTGGAGGACTGCGACATTTGGGGTACAGTTTCTGCTTCAATTTACACAAAAACACATGGTGTCCCGTCTATGGCGGTAATACCAGACGTTCTGAGACAGATTCAAAATGAATACGGTCCAGAACCAGCTTTGAATCTAGGTAGGAAATTACTGAAATATTTCAAAAAGGTCTCAGCTATCCCATTAGCTAACAGTAAAGGTGAAGCAGCATCCGTGGCAATCCGCCAAAAATTAAAAGAACTCGATATTACTGAGCAGCCGTATATACTTGCCAGAATTATTGAAAAATCCTATGAAGAACTAGGAAGAGATAGTTTGGGAGGGAAACCTGTAAAGCCCGAACTAACAGAAAATCCTGAAAAAGTTTTCACCAAAAATAATCTAACTACTCCTAAAAAGAAATGATAAAATAGTAGACAGCCACTTCCTAAAGAGAAGCACTCTCAGTCCAGAGGTAGATCTCCTCAAAAGGAGCACTCTAAAAAGAGATACAACCTTAGAAATAGGGATAATTTAAGAAAACCTGATAGATATCAAGATACTGATATACAAGCCTCTCGTACCTTTCAGACTTCCTCGCAGAAATCCGAAAGAAGAGGACGATCAGAACACAAAGAACGCGTGAAGTCCAAAGACGATCAACACGTTCCAAAAAATAAGAAAACTCAATTTTCCAAAAAGAAGGTAGCAAGTATTAAAATCAGACATGCTGAGGATTTTGAGGACACAACTCAAGAACGGGGAGTGGGCCCAGACAATGCTGGACAGCGCAGCAGAGGTCACCATAGCTTGCAGGATCCTGAAAGATCATCTGGAGACAGTGGATCTGAATGAATGCATTCAGGTTGAAACTGCCGATACCAAAGTTAGTGTACCCCATAAGTTATATGAAGTAACACTCCAGGTAGAGGGGGACATAACTAGAAAAATAAAAGCACTCTTTTGGGAAAACTATCTAAGGGTTATGACATCCTTCTGGCTGAAAAAGACTGGCCACCTGAATTTGTCAGGGAGTGCCCACATGGCGAAGAGATCATTATGCCAGCCTTCTCAAATCATATTCCGATTCATAAAAAAATACACCTATGCCAGAAAATGGGCTGTGCCGATTAACTCGTTGGAACCGGAAGGCTGTGCCGATTAACTCGTTGGAACCGGAAGGCTGTATCTGCGGTCAGAACACAATCTCCTTTGGCTTTTCTAGTCTGGATCTCTCTCACGGCCTTTTGATGATTATAGAGACTATATAGGCTGCTGTCTCTTCTTGTTTTATAGACTTATGCACGGGCTGCCATAACATATGATAGAATAATTGGCCACGCTGTTCGATTCGGGTGCCGTATTCTGAGAAAAGGTCGAGGGATACCATGTTACGCTGAATAAGAGTTTTCACTCAACTTATACCTGATAAGAAATGGTACACACCTTCAGAGCGTTCCTAACCACAATCCAAAGACAAGGGCCAACAACTGGAAGGCAAGACCACTTCTGACTCCTGAGGCAGAACTAGGGCAGAAACAAGTAGAAGCTGAAGGACTGTTTTGGACTTCAGTGAAGAATGTTCTGATGAAGAACAAGGACTAAAAGATTAGGCATGGTCTCAATATCGGGGAACATATGATCATTAGTCCACCAATTTACCAAGAACTGGATGAACGATTTGCTCCTCAGACGGACCTCTGCATTAGCCCAAGTCCTGATGAGGCCCATAGTAAGAGGGCTGAAACGCGTCGACACTTTTGTTTGAGAGAAGACCCCAGCCTAAAAATATTGGAAACTATACATGAAACAGATGGTTTCACAAGGAGCAAAAAAGACATTGAACAGATCAAAAAATTAAAAATGATCTGGTATACTCTTTTGTAAATAGGTCTGGAGGAGCTTACTACCTAAGGAATGCTGAAGCCATACTAAAGAGCTAGCATCCTGTGAAAATAATTGGGCTATTAGAATTTTTCACAATATTAGTTTATCAGTGTTTGTATGTATTGTATATAAATATATATATGTAAAAAGTGATGTATATATGTATGTTTGTTTAAATGTGGCAAAAATAGACTCCAATGAACAAGAAGTCTGATTCTAGGTTATGTTATAATTAAATCAAAATCAAATGCATAAAAACATCGTTTTTGGTGTTCTCTATATAGATTTGGGTGACCAGTGAAAATGAAATATAAGAATTTGATTCATCTAAATACGACAGATTGGGTATAGGATGAGATAATTTAGTGGTCCCATTCTTGAATTAGTACTGTGCTAGTTGTGTCCAAGGCATCATTTGCTTTATAATAATAGTGGCCCAGGCTCCAGCATTATATAAAAATCATGTGGGATGGGATGAGGACTCTCCTCACCATAAAATCCAGTTAAAAAATCAACCTACGGAGGAGCCTAGCGCTCATCCAAGATGGTCGCATGAGCAAAGGGCTCCTGAGACCCCCGCCGCCTCCCGCATATATCCTGTCACTAATCCTGATACAGACGATGGGTTATTAAGGACATGACCCTGCTGACATAGAAGCTCTTTTCAGGAATCGATTTGGATGCCGGGAACCGGACTTACTCCACTCCGAAAGTTGACGGCCTACACCAAGGAGCAGCCCGGGACTCGAGTCCCCGAGATACCCCGGAGGCAATTGAATAACAACGGCCAGTGGAAGTCGACTTGTGCCCTTGAAGTACTTTTGGTTTCGTTTTTGGATCTTGTTTACTGAAACCATCCGCCATCTGACTTCGTTGGCCCATGGTCTAACTTCGGGCTGTAGGCTTGCCCGCTGCGTCTCGTATCTAGACTTCTCTAAGCCTGACTTGTGAGGAGCTATTCACACCAGGTCCCAAAGGCCCCTCCAGGGCGCGTCGCTCAATATGGCGAGCAAGCCAGAAAGCGGGAAACGGACAACCAAAGGCACGCACCGAGGGGGGGCCATTCAATCAAATATTATGGATCGCTACACTCGCCCTAAAGGATCCCCCAGTGGTGTTGGTAAAACCTCGGACGAGACCGGAGATGGCTACTCAGCGACGGAGGAGTTGACTCTACGAGACGTCATGGGCGCCATTGCGAGCATGAAGACATCCATGGGCCAGCAATACGAGACATTGGCTCTAAAGCTTGACACTGTGGCTATCGATGTCAACTTGATCAGGACTGATCTGGCGAAGACCAATGAACGGGTCAAGTCTTTGGATATCAAGACCGCCAGCCTTACGACCGACATGTCCGATCTCCAAACAGAGGTTCGTAATCTACGATCCTCTAATGACCTGTTTGCCCGCCGGCTGGCGGACTTCGAAAGTCGAGCAAGGCGCAACAACGTACGTATCATCGGGGTTCCGGAGAAGTCCACTGAGTTGACGACGGATCTCCTCGTGGAGGACCTGATATTGAATCATCTGGCCCCTAAGGGCCTCAGTAACTTTTTTGCTGTGGAACGTGCCCACAGAGTTCCGGGTGGGAAACATAAACCGGGCGCCTCGCCACGGCCCATAATAGTCAGAATTTTCAATTTTAGGGATAGAGACGCTATCCTGCAGGCATCGCGGGCCAATGGCCCCACGAAATTCGAGAATGTGGCGGTTGGCTTCTACCCAGACTTCACTCAATCTGTACAGAAGCAGAGGATGGGATTCATGGGGTGAAACGGAGATTGAGAGACATGGGCTTGAAATATGCTATGCTCTTTCCTGCTCGACTACGCGTCGAATACAATGAACGGGCGCTCTTTTTTGATCGGCCTGAGGTCGTTAGTGACTGGCTTGATACTCTACCGACACATCGAGACCACCCGTAGCAATCGGGGGGCGCAGATGGTGGCCCATTGGAACAGGAGTAGTGAGTGATAACCGGCACGTGCTGTCAGGCTCCGCCTCTATCTCTTCGGAGCTGTGCTGCAAGACCTCTACCTTCCCTCGAAGAACCACCCCAACGTCTGAAGTATGCACAGACCATAAAGGCAATTCCCCCAGGGAAGGAAAGGAAGGGAACAGCGGGGAGGGAGATCTGAAACGACAAATGAACAAACCATTTTAATACATTCCCCCCCATACCCACTGACTCTAACGCCCCTCTTCTATGAATACAAATCAGTTGCGTAACCTTTCCTTCCTACCTGAGGGGGTACTATGTTAGGGATTAAATGCGAGGAGAGGAGACTTGAGGTAATACCAGGGATTCTGTTTCGCTGTAGAAAGACAAAGGGAACCAGTATGAAACCCTAATGTGATTAAAGACCACGAAGCTCATTCACACACATTCATGCATACCGTCTCAGAAATGCTCACCTAACAGCACAGGACCCCTTACTTATGGTACCCCTGTCTCGGTTCTCCTGCATGTAAAAATAAAGCAAAACAGGGTTGTGGAAACAAACAGAAAAATCAGCAATCAGTGTTAATCACTCCTTAACGCTGTTTACTTTGTACATAGTCACCGTGACTCAGTGTCTCTTATGCACTTGTTGCTACTGCCTGCAATTCTGGCCATTCGTAAGGTAGCAATCCGTCTTGCAACCTTACATCGCACTTCAACAAAACAAAGTTTTCCCCGAGCCTTGAGTCCTTTCTCTCTCAGCCGAGTGAGAGAGATCGTGAAGTTCAATACACACGCTACCTGCGTGTCTTTTACCTGGATAATATCGCAAAAGTTCTGAGCAGTCCTTTCCAACACGCTGCTTGCGTGTTCAATACAAAACAAGCTTCTCCCCCACAACAATGAGGGAAGCGAAGCTCCAAACCAGCTTACCGCTACCATATGACGCTTGAAACGAAGACTCCGTGTTCAGCTGAATAATCGGCGCCACCGCTGGTCTCCGAGGCTGTTTTGTTTCCGGGTGAGCACCTGACTCTGCGTCTCCTGTGCGCCGCGTATTTTGGCATGCCGGGAAGTGTAGCTCTACCGCCGGCTGCCTCGGGACTTTGTGTGTTTACCGATTCTGCGCCTCGGAGGTGGGTACAGAGGGGGAAGGGGGGTTCGAGATCTGACACGTGCAGTATACGGCCTTTGCAGCAGTGGTTTGATGACTTTTTGTGTTTGTACATACAATCGTATATACCCAGAGGTGGTAGGGGAGACGGGACTCTTCCTCCTTCCGGGGGTTTTTCTCCTTTTTGTAGACTAGTTTCATGTTAGGGCGACAGGCACACTGCAAGTTGGGGTGGCTATTTGGTCTAACGCAGGGGTGCAGGGTGGGGGGGTGTGTTCAGGGAATTTCTTTGGGGGTGGTGGGGGGAACTTTGCTTTATTTTGTTTTGTTTAGAGGCAACGTATCACTGAATATTTTGACTTTTGTGTCTGTTTCGCTGTGGGAGGGAGTCTGCCTTCATTCCTGGGATGGGGGGTAGGGGGTTGAGGGTACTAAGTTGGAATGTTAACGGTTTGGGGGACAGGATAAAACGGGGGATAGTACTACAGTTTTTTAAACGTCTTTCCCCTGATGTAGTGTTGCTACAGGAAACGCATTTGATAGGGAACACATGCCACGCAATGAATAGGCGAGGTTATCGTGTAGTCGCGCACTCGGGATTCACTACTGGGTCGAGGGGGGCTGGTGTTCTTGTTAGGAGCTCCCTCCCCTTGGAAATAGATGATATTATCCTAGACGATAGGGGACGGTATGCTGCTATCACGGGCAGGTGGAAGGGGAAGACGATTTCCATACTCTCTGTGTATGTTCCACCAGGTCTACAAACTACGACATTTGCTGATTTGGGGAAAGTGGTGTTGGGGTTCCCCGAGGGGATTTTAGTTGTGGGAGGAGACTTCAACTCTGTTGTCTGTGGTAGAGAGGACCGCAGCCCCCCTAGGGATCTTGCAAGATCACAATCTTGGCTGGGTAACTTCCTGGAGACACTGGGTCTGGTGGATTGTTGGAGGCTGATGCACCCTGGACAGGCACAATACACTTTTCACTCTGGTGCACACAGGAGCCTTGCTAGGCTTGATTATGTCCTTATGCCGGCGGTGCAGGCCATCTCGGTGAGAGAGGTTAGACACCTAGCCAGGGGTATTTCGGACCACTCCCCACTGTGGCTCTCCATTGATATTCAGCTGGGAGCCGGGGGTCGAGTGGCCCGATTAATCCCTGGCATCTTCGTAATCCTAAAACCCGGGCGGGCGTGATTAAGTCTATTGATCATTATTTCACTGAAAATGTGGGGTCGGTGTCCTCCTCCATCTCACTATGGGAAGCATTCAAGACGGTAATCCGTGGTCAAACTCTGTTGTTGATTGCTTGTGCAAAGAAAAGTAAGAATGAGGAGGTAGTACGACTAGAGGCTGAAATCACTGACTTGGAAGGAGAGTTGGAGTCAGGTGTCACGCATGATAAGCTACACGCTCTAAACCTCAAACAGTTTGATTATAGTGCTCTGGTGACTGATGCGGCCAAGGCTATGAGTCGTGAGCAACAGGGGCGACTGTATGATGTCGGAGATAAAGCGGGGAAGCTGATTGCCTGGTTGGATAAAAAGGAAAGATTGAATCGTGTTGTGCCTGTTATAGAGAGAGCGGATGGAGTGCGAGTTGTTGATCCTGTGGAGATAGTGGAGGGTTTCGCACACCATTTCCAAAAGGTGTATGCGCCAGTCTCAGACAGACCGGAGGAGGACTTGCATTTGTTGCTTAGAGATATTGCTTTGCCTTGCTTGTCTGATTCTGACAGAGAGCTTATGGAGGCGGAATTTTCCAACGATGAAATAGCGCTCGCTATTCGCTCCATCCGCTCAGGAAAAGCTACGGGCCCAAATGGTATCCCCATTGAATTGTATAAATTGTGTCCGGATAAAATGGCGCCGTATCTCCGTGAGATGTTTCTGGAGTCGCGAGATGTCAGGTCCGACCCCGAGACCAGAGACTTGCGCCCATTGTTGTAATTCATAAAGAAGGGAAACCCCGGGACCTATGTGCGTCTTACAGACCGATATCACTTTTAAATGCCGAACCTAAGGTCTTGGCAAAACTGCTGGCAAATCGGCTAATAAAGGTGATTGGCCACCTGATACACCCGGATCAGTCCGGGTTTATTCCTCACCGCAACACCGCGCTGAACCTGCGTCGTCTTCATGGCGTCCTGGCGAGAGCGGAGTCGTTGCGTGAGCCGGCCATCTTGGTCTCCTTGGATGCCACGATAGCCTTCGATACTGTGGAATGGCCATATTTGTGGGCTGCTCTCGCGAAGTTCAGTTTTGGCCCAGGGTTTATCGGTTGGGTTAAACTCCTTTATGAGGAACCGCTGGCCCAGGTGGTGGTTAACAGCAGGGTCTCTGAATCCTTTGTTCTCGAGAGGGGTACGCGACAGGGGTGCCCTTTATCTCCACTGCTCTTCGCGCTCGCTTTAGAACCCCTAGCTGCTTGGCTGCGGTGGGAACCATCACTTAAAGGCATTAGGTGGACCCCCGACTTTGAAGACCACATATCGCTATATGCAGACGACATTCTGTTATACCTCACTTCCCCTCGGAAGTCACTGGGGGTACTGTTTGATGTACTTAGCTCATTCGGAAAGAGCTCCAGTCTAGTGATCAATTGGGCCAAATCTAGTGTTTATACGCTCACTGGGGATGTACCCCCCTTGCGCGTATCTGCCCGATACAGATATTGCAGACTGGTTTTAAATATTTGGGGATTTTCATATCGCTGGACCCTGCGGTTCGGTATGAACGTAACCTGCTTCCTCCGCTTCTTCGGCTTAAATCCGACGTAGCGGCTTGGTGTGGCCTGCCGTTGTCCCCGGTCGGGAGGGCAGCTCTTTTCAAGATGATGTCCCTACCTCGATTTCTATATGCCCTCCAAAATTCGCTCGATCTTGTACCTGCCAGTTATTTTCGTGAAATAGAGAGCCTACAGAGGCAGTTGATATGGGGCGGGCATCCTCGCATTGCCCTAGCGAAATTGACACTGCCCTGGTACGATGGGGGCATCGCGTTACCGGACATCAGACGTTATTACTGGACATCCCAATTGAGTGCAATCAATCATGCCATGTACAGCCCTATGCCAAATCCCGCATTCGAAATGGATAAATGGCAGCTGCCGGGAGGGAACTACAACAGGGCGTTATACTCCAAATCGACTGGCAGGAAACTAACAGGACCCACCGGGGTCGAAGGTGCGGGTGTGGTGTAGCGCGAACGCAGTGATGGGGTGGTCGGACAGATTGACCCGAGCGACCCCACTTTGAGTAGCTGAAAGATTGGGTAGTTTGTGGACAACGAAGGGCTTCGAGAAGTGGGACCTCATCGGCATCAGTAGGGCTGGGGATCTTTGGGTCAAGGATAGGATCAAGACTTTTGAGGAACTGCAGTCGGAATATGCGCTCAGCGATAGGGAGCATTTCCGTTATATGCCGACCCGTCACGCACTTGGTTCGGTTGTCCCGGCCGGGACCGCAATCCCGGAATGTTCTCCTCTTGAAGATAGAGTGCTTGACGGACACGTTCCAGATAGCACTATTTCCCTAATATATAAAAAACGTATTAACGATCAAACGGATTTACTTCTGCAGCTTCGGGAAGCTTGGACCGGTGATGGACTGGAGTTGGATGATGAGGATTCGCAGGTTGCGATATCTTCTCCTAAAGAGGTCGCGATTCCGGCCCGTCTCCGGCTGGTGCAATTAAAGATCCTACATCGTATCTATATAACAGGCCCCCGGCTGCTGTGTATGGGTTATTCTGTGGATGGGTTGTGTAAGCGTGGGTGTGGTTTGATGGGTACCTTCCTCCATATCATATGGGAGTGCCCTGATGTGGTTGTGTTTTGGAATCATGTGCATGCTGTCATGGAAGAAGTTACGGGAGTCTCGTTGTTGCCTGAAGCCCAATGCTGTTTACTGAATGTATGGGAACCAAATGATTATAATGTGGCACCGACGCAGTGGGCTACCCTTGGGAACATGGTAGCTAAAAGAGACATTGCACAACTGTGGGGGTCCCAAAGAGCACCTATGATTTCAGCTTGGAAAGAAAACATGGACTGGTGCATGCTTAGGGAAAAAACTGTGTATGTTGCACGTGGCAGACCTAAGAAGTGGGGGAGAATATGGAATCAATGGAACCTATATCAAGGGGAGATCTGTACTCCTCCTCTTGTAGATATCCCGGAAATGTCGCAGTCCCCATAGCCCAACACTCCTTGTACTGTATAGATTCTTGCTGACGCTGTGATCACTCGCTCCCGGCCCCCCCTTCCCACGGTTTCATCCACTAACATTACATATATTGTTTCTTGATACGGCTCTCACCCCCTGGGACGGACACTCGCTGTATAGTCTCTTTTACCTCATTTGTTTTTTGGTTTGTTTTTATTGTTTATTTATATATACTTAAAATTTAAAACCTTAACCTCATCCTGCGCACTATCATATGACTCTTACGAATAGTATGCTGAATCGCTGCCGGGCCCCCGGGCTGTCGGCTGAAGAGCTGTGTATCAGTGCAATACCAAGTTTCTGTTTCGTTTTAGCGACGGCCGGCCCCTGTGGTTGTAGGCCCGCAAATGTATTGCTGCAACAGAAAATAAAGGTTTAAAAAAAAAATCAACCTACTGCTCAGAGGTAGTATCCAGTAAAACAGGACGCTAAAAAGCAAGTCAGAGAGATCTTAGATCAACTTGAATACCAAGGGGTGATTGAAACATGCACCTTGTCCATGAACAATCCTTTGTTTCCCGTCTCCAAACCAGATGAATTATATCGTCTAGTTTTGGATTACAGACATTTAAACTGTTGTTGCAAAACTTTTGCAGTACAAAATTCACACAGTGCAGCACTAATGAATAACATCGTTCACAAGAAATATAAAACTACATTAGATGTTTCAAACGGTTTCTTCTATCAAAACATTGCACCTGAAAGCAGGTACTTGACCGCTTTCTCAATAATGCGGACACAACAATACTTTTGTCGTCTCCCCCAGGGATTGAAGAACAGTCCTTGATTATTTTCAGCCAGAGTAACAGAGTTACTACAAACGTACGATGATGAGGCATTATCTTACGTCGATGACATCTATCTTACAGATGATAATTTGGACAGGCACTTGACCAGGGTGAACACCATAATACTTGGATTCGCCTCTGAGGGGTATCAATTCAACTTTAAAAAATCAAGAATTGTCCACCTCAATGTCCTATTCTTAGGATACGTACTTTCAAGTGAAGGCAAAAGCCTGGCAGCCAACTTTTTAGAAAAATGTGCGCTGCTCCAACCTCCAAAATCGCTGAAAAACATACAGTCAATTTTAGGATTCCTAAACTTTGGAAGAACTTACATTCTGAATTACACAGAAAGTGTTAAACCTTGCTATGAACTAATCAAACCTGATTTCAAACCTACTAATTGGACTCAAAAACACACAGAAATTTTGCGTTCAGTACAAACTGACATTTTGGCAACACACTTACAAATATATGACAATGCACGCAGCCTTGTAATCCGAATCATCCCAGGGAGATGCGGATTCACATACCTAACCTTTAATGAAGGTGAAAAGGTACAAATAGCTTACAAATCACACTTGTACACACAAGCTGAAATGAAATTCACTTCAACAGAAAAAATTCTGACAGCGGTTCAGACGGCTGTAGCAAAATAGTGAGCCCTCGCACAGAGTAAACGCATTAAAGTTGTTACAGCTGTACCTGCCTTAGAAGCAGTGACAAAGGCTAGCATTCCAAATGCAAAAGCTCTACATCCAAGATGGATACAATGGGTTAATTCTCTTGCTGCAACAGACGTTGAATACGTTTTTGACCCTTACTTGAAGACACAAGAAATTCTCCAATACGAACAAGAATGTCCTCTGCCTACTGAAATACTACCTCTAGATTAATACCGCTGTATAATATATACAGACGGATCAGCACAGCCCGCAATTGGGGGTAAACAAGCTTATAGTGCTGCATGCGCGATTGTTAAAGGTCGCTGGTGCGATGGTAAATTCCAACCCATGGTCACAAAAACTCAATCACTAGGAGACTGTGCAGCTCAGAGAGCTGAACTACAGGCTTTCAAGATGGCGCTTGAAAATACCGATCGCAAATTCCCCACACTTATAGTGTGTGATTCGTATTACCTCGTCCAGTCTTACAATGAATATCTGCAGAAGTGGGTTCAAAATGGTTTTAAAGACGCAAAAGGTGGCACAATCAAGCATAAAATACTTTGGGAACAAGTAGTTCTTTTGCAGAAAGAACTACAAAAGACTCACGTGATCCATACACTGAGTCATCAGCGTGATGGCGTTCACGTTGAAGAGAATTCTATGGCTGATGAAGCTACGAAGGCAGCTGTGCAAACGGCTTCCATAGCTGCAATTACTCGTTCAAAAACTGAAATAGACGGTGAAACTATGCTCGCTGTCAATGCCACAAACAAAGGCAGCGGAGCCACGTTACCTCTAAATTATCCACTCAAATATACATACATAATTGATGCAAACTCTGTTCCTTTTGCGCGAATCTCTGGAGTGGGGGATAGGGTAATTCCAAGCAGGAACCAGAGAGGTACTCTGATTCATGAAGCACATATGGGAGAGGGTCTGATACATCAAGGGATCTCTAAATCTCTATTAGAATTAGAAGAGATGTTCTGGTGGCCAGGGATGAAAGCTCATGTATAGGAATTTGGAATTAATTGCGATGACTGTTAGAAATACCACAGCTTTGAACACCACCAGATTCCTGACTACAGTGTAGCCAGCCCAGTACAGACACCATTGTTAGATAGCATTAGACTATCCACGCTCAAACGTCCCAATGGACAAAAGAGGTCCCACAAATACAAGGACAAAATTCATTTGGATGTGGTCTTAGCGATCGGCTGACGCCCGAACTGTTATAAAAGATTGGCGAGCCTTTATCGGCACATACGCAATTGGCACGCTACATTCTGACCAGGGTCCGGCTTTTAGCTCCTGGGCTTACAAGGAGGCCATGGCTAGCTTGGGCATTGCATTGTGATTTTCAAGTCCATTTCATCCTGAGGGAAATTCGGTTGTGGAGAGAAAAAAACGTGACATAAAGCAATCTATAACAGCTAGGGTATTAGGTTCAGGTGATGGGTGGGTCAAACATCTAATAAATGTCCAACGTAGTCTTAGTAACCTGCCAAGAAATTCTCTGGGTGGAATCACTCCATATGAAATCCTTTTTGGTACTAGAATGTTGGTTGAAGATCTCGATCGTCACACTTCAGTGGTGGAACAAAAACCCTTTGATATCAAAGATCATTTGGCTGTTTTACAGGACTAAAATGAAACCAGAAGAAGTCTAAGCAACACCAGTGAAAAGCCAACGACCACTGAAGAAAAACCACCTGTCCCAGCAAGATCTGTCTGGATTCCAATGATTGGGGATCTGGTTAGGGTGAAAATAGCGGACAAGAAGGAATTTGGGCCTTCTTACAGAAAGCCAGTACGTGTAGTAGCAATCCACGGATCCAAGAACAGTGCTACTGCCACCCCTTGCTGGAAGAAAGAAGAACCGGTCTGTATTAATTGACCTGGTAAAACCACACCATGTGGCCGATAATAAATAGTAGGCCCAGTGGGCTCCCAAGATGTAGCAGACGACCAAATCTTGCACTATCCAAGAGGTTCAAACTGAAAGACTCATCACGTTTGAAGATTCTAAAGTGAGAAAAGAAGTACTATGCAACAAAGCCATGGAACTAGTGCCTCTTGAAACCCAAATACCAGTTTGTCAAGAAACTCCTGTCTACAATGATGTAGCATCTGACTATACATTGTCAAGGAAACAAGCAACTCCAGCAATTTCAGAGAATCCGGATGCAATACCGACTATTGACAGAACTGCCTCTGGCTATTTTATCAACTTTGATAACCTTTCTGAGGATCCCAGTGAACCAGAAACTACGCCAGCAAATAAAACTTTCCAGGAAAAATTAAGGGAACTTGGTCAAGAGCTTGCAAAAAAATATCTGGCTTCACCATGGGTTGAATTTTGGATTGGATTAGGTGTATTTTATCTCCTGCTATTGCTCATTCTTGTTTTAAGTTTGGGAAAGCTGATAGATGGAAAACACATTAAAATGGAAACAGCAAGTAAGAACATCAACTTGCTCCTGAAGCCACACAAATCATCACATCGTGAACAACAAGACCTGTCATCAGTGAACATCACAGCGGTTCCTCTACCTGGTGGAATAGCTTGGGATACAACTGATTATGAGAATTTTTGGCCCTGTCGAGCTGCTGAAAATTTCACACCAATTTAAGGTTTCCTTGAGTGACTTCGTTTCACCCAGCACATTTTCTGATGATTGAAACTGTTAATAATATGATGGCAGACTTAGAAATGTCAGCTAAATTTACAAAACATGAATACTTAGAAGGTTCATCAAATTATGAAGAAACTTATTGTTTTAATCATTTTGGCCATCATTACTTGCATAAATCTGCAAACCCTAGAAATGTTTTAACTTATAATCAATAGGAACATTGCCCAACACCTCCAAAGGGTAGTCCTAGAACATTTGTAGAACATTTCCATATTTCACAGGTTTTAATGTTACAAACCCAGAAAGTTTATTACTTTAAAAATTTTAAAAAGACAGGCATAAAAAATATGTTGACAAATACTAAAAAAATGTATTCTGTGGCCTTTTATGCTCAATTGTCCACCTTAGGCTTTGACTTTTGGAAAGACAACTTTGAGACAAAAACTGTTTGGGGCACACAGGACTGGCAGGTACAAGGTTTAGAAGCATTGTTCAGAGCCTGCATCATCCCAGAACAAATAATGTTTTTAAATGACACTGTTCAACAGACATCTTGTCTTGGCATTGCTAAGATAAAAGATTTAAACAAACCGTCCATACCTAAGCCCACACCTGTTAGTAATTTAACTTCAGGTGAGGAGGTAGATGTAAACTATATTTTACAACAGAACAGAACAAATCCTGAATGGAAAAAATGGTTAATCTGGACAACAGACACAAATAACTGTCAAGATAGATTCCTGAACAAGACAAAAGGGTTCACAGTAACTCGGCCAGATCCAAGATATATCCAAAGACAACATCCAGGGATAATAACAACTTATAGCGTAGGTAAACTATGCCTTGAGTGGCTACAGAAGTCTACACTTCCAGAAATAAAACAACACTTATATTTGCTTAAAGATGGACTTGATTTACGAGAATTCTTACTGGGACCTCGTAATCCACATCATAAACGTTTCATATACGCCGGTATATAAGCTGCATACAATGAAGCATGGAAAGTCAAGCAAATTGAAACAGCTGAAAGAATACAAGAAATTGATTGTTTAAACTTAGAGAAATCACTCTCTGTAGTTGACAATGGGTTAACAACTCTGTCGTCCAGAATATATTTTTTGGACAGCATTGTATCCTCTGCCATAGACATAATGGAACAGGACTTGCTAATATTACAACATGGCCAGTCTCAATTACGTTCTATAATGCTATTAGGCTGGACGTTACAAAACCTTCATTCTGGCTATGTGCCTTGGCTTTAAATTAACACAACGTCATTGTTTACTGTGTTTAACCTTGCAGATAAACAAATCTCGTTGGCACAGAGGGGAGCAGACTATACGGTGCTGAGCATAGAAAAACTGGAGAGATTACCTTTGACCGTTTCTGAGAAACCATCAGTTGAATGGATAATACATGGCACCATCACAATACCAGTGACGACTTTCCAGTTTCAGTATTGCTTAAAACACATCCCAGCAGCCTGTATGAAAGGTTGGGTAAAGAATACATTAAGTCGACCTGAGATTTACCATATACACACAAATGTTGGAGTGAGGGAAAGGAGGTATTTCTTAGTGGTAAAAATTGTAAAAACTCACTAAGCGGTACATTGTTATGTCAAGGTATTAATTTACACAGAGCCTGCGAGGGTTCTTCCAATAACCTTTCTTGCCACCTGCAAGGTTCGCCCACAACGGTGATAGATCCAGTTTTTAGACAGCTTTCCAATGGTAGCTACAATTATGTTAAATGATCACAGCTGTTGTGGAATGATGCCAGGAATAGGTTATCTCGTTAGTTTGTCAGCCAGGGTCACTTGTTGTATGCAAGTATTGTTTCCTAAAACCAAGACAGACGGGAAGTCGCCACTATGGCCTTCACTGAACATCTCTTCTATACGAATTGATACTTTAAGCAGAATGAAAGCCATTCTTTTGCAAAAAACTGTGCCACTGGCCTCGTCCAGAAAGACGTATGATCTGCAAGTTGCATGGTCCTCTGCAGAGATACATGCATTATTATCAACAAACTGCCCAATACATTTCACAGAAATGTTAGGTTGTATCTTTAACATGTCTGATACCAGCGGTATTGCACATGTATTTAAGATGATTTTTTTGGGACTGTTAGCACCCTTTGAAGCAGTCCTGGGCATTTTTCCTAACTTCATACACCCTGTGTTTGGCGGCCTGCCTCTCATTTTGGGACTCGTAGCAGGGATCTTATTTCTATTCCTCCTGCTCCGTTATGGCAAATCCGGACACCAGCGATGCCCAAGTCTGCATGGAGAATGCGCTCCAGGCCATGAGGTATCGTGACAGAATAACACAGATCCTTGGCTTGGCTCGTTTGAGAGATCTGAATACCACATGGTTCCTGTCATTCAGACCAATCTGGCAAGATTGCATCTTACCTGTTCTACGATGACTGCTTTGTGGAGAAGAATGCGTGTTAGATATCTGTCTAACACTACCATCGGCTATGCCAACGGATGTTGACGCATTACTGGGTCCGGTAACGGCTCATGTGTTGTGAGGCCCCCAACGGCTACCAATCTGGATGACGGCATTCATTGAGATCTCACCGGCAAATGCAACTGGGGTGAGATAAGCGGACCAACAGGCACACACGTACCATCTGCTATGAACATTGCTAATGCGGCTGACGGCGATGCTTCACATCTGTGTACAATTCACCTTCTTAATGAAGTAGTTGAACTTTCATCTACAGTGGTAGACGATTTCTTTGCCAGCCTTGATGACTTAATGTTTTCTCCTGACACCGAGAATAACTTTTGAAATCAGCACACAGCGTTCTTTCGAACTCTGAAATTCGACCTTCACTTTTTTCAAAATAAAAGATTCCAAGTTTGGAACTCTATTTCACTACAATTTAATTTGACTTTTTTCCAAAACAGACTGAACTTTGGCACAAAGTAATCTGCTTAAAATAGAACTATTCTTAGAGAACAAGAATTCTTTGACTACTTCCTAAAAACAATATTGACCTAATGCACAAATCAAATTAGCTTGTGTACTCTGCAATAAGATGGTCTCGACTTTCTCTTCTATATCTAGAGCCATTTCATAAATGTAAATTTCGTGATTCATTTGGTTGCATTTCTAATATCATATCATAATGCTTACAATGAAATCATTTCTTTTAGATGCATACTGTACAAATGATCATTTTGTGTACAACCATTTTTTTAAATACATTTCTTGTATTTTTTGGGTGGGATTGTAAAAACACATACTCTGGCTTCTATGTTTTAGTATTTACTCTTAGATTAACATAATAGCGTGGGGTGGGTGTTGTAAACAATTTTAGGACACTATTGTAAATTTCCCGATTCATGATAAATCCCTATGTCCTTATATAGGCATATGAATAACCATATTTAGACATAGCTCATGCAGTCCAAATACAGCAGGGCAACTAGTTCCGAAAATCTACAACGATTTCTTGGAAAACTCGGCTTCAGCAGCTAGGGACTTTCCCTTGCTCGAGAACTGACTTGTCCAAGAACTCATGGAGTTTTTCCCGAACCGAGAGTCTTTAATGACGTTATTATGTCCACCTTTACGTCAAACTCAGCAACTTCAAGGTATAAATATGCCCACACTTGCCTTAGCAAACACAAGGTGGTTTGGAGCAGTTCAACTATCTACTTGCCCTACGCGCCCTGCTACTGCAAGTGCCGAAGTAAGCCGACCCTCTAGCAGACGCACTGAAATGGACGCCATCTTTTCTCCTGCCGAGAAATCCATCTCCAGTGTTTCCAAGCTACCCTTGCGGGTTGTTGGGAAATCGAGTCCCGAGACTGACCTTCTGCATTCCAAACTAAGGTACGGAGCTGATTAGACCCTAAGAGAAATCTTGGAAAGAATCTTGGCAAAAGAATACTATATTAATGCTACACCTCACTTACTTCTTCCCTCGTACTAAGCTTAGGTTAGGTACATCGGGGTAGGCGTATTTTAGAAGCACCAGTTGAGTACTTTTAGCCTCTGTTATTTATGTATGTATTTATCTATGGTTTAGGAACCATACAATGCTCTTACAGTATTATTTTATTCTACTCTTTATACTGTATGTATTATATTTTACAACCAGTTTTACGATTGTAGCAGTTCATTTTTTATGCTTGAGAAAGAAGACTGTTCAATAAAACCTTGTTATTGAAAATGCGCATCTATCTATTTCTCTGCACCTCTAGTGAAATGAAGCATGCACGATTGACTGAGTGAAATATCTATGTATTGTTTCCACGACTCTGAAGATCAGTTTTATCTTGGGGAAACAAAGTTGTCATGTTTATGCTGTTGTCAGAAACTAATCCCTTCTTGTGAATTCAAGAAAGTTTCTAGTGACCTCTGAGCTAGCTGACACTCACTATTAACTTTATTATATTCGATAGAGACCTACTGACCTAAATCCTACGTCATATTTATAGGATATATTATTCCAATGTGCAGAACCTATTGGGACCATAGGAACTACACTACATGACACCCAACGTTTGGTAAGCACTAATTTAATGCTAGATACTAAAGTAACTCAGTCATGCTTGTCTCAGAGACCCCTTTTTCCGTAAAACTCCAATAGACGTCTGGAGTGGGTAAGGGATAAAATATCCACCATAGCTGAGTAGAACGAAAATCATATGTATTAGCTTTTTGGTTTGTTCAACGTTGAAGGATACAGTGTTCCAAAATATTGTGCACCTTATCTTTGTTTCCTTAAAACTTGCTTTGCAAATCTTCAGTCAACAAAATGGCAGACGAAAATAATCCCGGGTCCAGTGGAGATGTGACTGATCCAGCCGTTGCAGCTTTAAACTACTCAGGTTTCCAAGAAACCGACGAGGATGCTATATGCATTCCTATAAATTTAAGGAAAGCCATCACTATAAAACTTATAAAACATGGCCTAATATCTAGAGGTGGTAGGATAGTTTTTGTGATAGAGGCACATGAATATCACCAGACAGAGGTATTCTATTCATGGATAGTCTTCCCTGAAGCAAATCCAGTAACACATGTTGTAGTGTAGTTCCTATATTCCCAATAGGCTCTGCGCATTGGAATAATATATCCTATAGTTCAGACGTAGGACTGAGGTCGACTAGGTCTCTCTTGAATATATTAGACTTACTTGTGAGTGCCAGCTAGCTCAGAGGTCACTGGAAACTTTCTCGAATTCACAAGAAGGGATTAGTTTCTGACAACAGCATAAACATGACAACTTTGTTTCCCCAAGATAAAACTGATCTTCAGAGTCGTGGAAACAATAGATAGATATTTCACTCAGTCAATCGTGCATGCTTCATTTCACTAGAGGTGCAGAGAAATAGATAGATGCGCATTTTCTAATCTTTTACCATACTGAGAAAGGTCGGAAATTTACCCCTGACAACAGCAGAAGTAAAGTTTCTTTCAGGGCTGGGAAAAATGTGGTTGGAGAAAAAGTGAACTTGTAAACACTCAACAGATTTCTGCTGTGGCATATTCATATTTGCTCATGCTAAGATGCAATTCACAAATATTTTCTAGGACTATGGTTTCCTGGCCTACTTAAGGAAATTCATGTGAATTCATGAAACACGTAAATCTGCATTAATACAAGGACATATATAATGGGTGCACTTTTGTGACTTTAATATTTGAGCCCCTAATTAAATTTGAGTTAACCAAGACCTTTTGTTTTTATTAATATGCTATCTCTTCCTATCTGTGAGCTGGCTTCATTGTGTGTGACAATATTCTGCTCTTTTACAAAGTAGTTTTGTTCAGTACCAGGAATTTCTATGGCAATGTGGCCTTTATGAGACCAAATACTAGCTGTCTAGTAAGAACGCGCATGGAAACAGCACCACGCCTACCTGATAATCCCAAGGTAGAGAAAGGAGCATAGTGTAGGCCAAGTGAGTAACCAGAACATTTAAATACCCCCCACGTTGATTCAAAGTTCTTATGACACCAAGCAAACAAAAAAAAGTCATTGGAATCCTCTCCAGAATAGCTCTCTTGCCTCTTTCATCTAAGCATCTATCCATTCATCCTTTCACCCACTGATATCTAGCATTTCACCTTTACACCTTACTAGATCTGAAATGAAGATTGACACAGATATATTGGGAGCTGTACATGCTGTAGCTAAAGGTGGTAAGCCTCTAGAAAGCTTTCTTTTTAAATACACTACACCCTAGATTCAGGTAACTCTCCATTGGTTCCTTCCCTGGAATGGAGGATGGAATGATACCTTATAAACAAACTAGTAGAGATCTTATTAAAGCAGCTCATGAAGTTTTAGTGTCTGCCCACGCTGGCTTGAGTGCTACTATTCCAATGCTTCCGCAGAGATACTAGTGGCCATATTTACCTAAGAAAATTGAACACTATCTTCGACAATGTAATATTTCTCAACAGATTAAATATTCTACTGCTAAAAGTCCAATGTAGATTCTCCTCACTATCTAAAATTGACCTTTTGAAATATTCTATTTAGATAATATCATACCAGTATTATTCTTTAATTGATATAAAATATATTGGTTGCGATTGATTCATGTTCCAGATTCCATTGGGTTTTGCCACAAATAAATGCTGATGCTTGAGCAGTCATAAAAGACTTGCGTTGCCTTGTAGCCATGTAGTCCCTTGCTCATTGCACCATCAGGATCCAAGCAAGCCGGGCCGAAGACGGCTGAAATGCCAGAAACCGGTCCCCGGTAGCTTGTTTCCTTCCCAGTGAAAGAATTGGCTTGGTAGTTTGGTTTGCCCTGTTCCCATGACACACTGGGCCAGGGACAGACTAATTTGCATATAGCCAGGTTCTGAGCTGGGATGGTGCAGTGAGCTAAAAAACGGTGTTGGATTAAGCCCTGATCTCTTGACTGGGTGAGAGTATTCTGCTTAATTCAGAAGCTCTGTCCATCACCACCCCCTGTTGTTTAATTATTTTGTCCACCATAAGCGTGGAAGGGTATACTCAGACGTGAGTCCCTTGCTCATTGCACCATCAGGATCCAAGCAAGCCGGGCCGAAGACGGCTGAAATGCCAGAAACCGGTCCCCGGTAGCTTGTTTCCTTCCCAGTGAAAGAATTGGCTTGGTAGTTTGGTTTGCCCTGTTCCCATAACACACTGGGCCAGGGACAGACTAATTTGCATATAGCCAGGTTCTGAGCTGGGATGGTGCAGTGAGCTAAAAAACGGTGTTGGATTAAGCCCTGATCTCTTGACTGGGTGAGAGTATTCTGCTTAATTCAGAAGCTCTGTCCATCACCACCCCCTGTTGTTTACTTATTTTGTCCACCATAAGCGTGGAAGGGTATACTCAGACGTGAGTCCCTTGCTCATTGCACTATCAGGATCCAAGCAAGCCGGGCCGAAGACGGCTGAAATGCCAGAAACCGGTCCCCGGTAGCTTGTTTCCTTCCCAGTGAAAAAATTGGCTTGGTAGTTTGGTTTGCCCTGTTCCCATGACACACTGGGCCAGGGACAGACTAATTTGCATATAGCCAGGTTCTGAGCTGGGATGGTGCAGTGAGCTAAAAAACGGTGTTGGATTAAGCCCTGATCTCTTGACTGGGTGAGAGTATTCTGCTTAATTCAGAAGCTCTGTCCATCACCACCCCCTGTTGTTTAATTAATTGTAGCCATGGGGGCAGCTCACAACTTTCATTCAGACAGTGGTCCTTTCACAGGCTTTCAGGGACGAAGTAGGCTCTAGTAGTGTATATGCATTACTCGCAGCCATTTCGTGCAGAAAGCAATGGAAATCATTAAAAAAGCCTTGCCTACTAGGGTGTTTTGTTCAGGGCTTAGCTGGTTCCATCATTTGTATGGTGTCCACAGAGCATTTGATAACTTTCCTAAAGAAGTATTAGGTGGTCAAACTCCATATGAGATGCTTTCCAGAGTACCTATGTGTGTACCTGACCCAGATCCTGGAAAGATGACTGAAGAGCTAATGTTTGACCAGGAGCACATCTTGACTCTTTACAGAGTATGTGAAAGGCCAGAGGCTAGCTATCCAATTTGTAGCATTCAGAATCAGCCACCAGAGAAGAAAAGGTTTTCAAAGCTGCTGACGATTGGATCTCTAAAGTAAGCTATCTCCCGGGCAAGCGTGCAGCCATTTTATCCCTTTTGGAGGGTGCAGAAGGGGATGTGTGTTTATTGTAGGAGGATGAGAGGATGAGAGATAAGCGCTTCCCAGTTCAGATGTGGTCCTCATGCTCTACGAAACAACAGGGGGTGGCTATCCTGATCAGCGCCAAAGCTCACTGTAAGGTCCTGTCGCACGTCATTAATATTAAGGGGCGCTTCTTGGCGGTCAGGATTTAATGGGGGTCTACACATCTTACGGTGGGCTCCCTGTATGCACCAAATGTCCAACAGGAACCCTTTCTGAAGATGGTGCTTGCGGAGGTGCTAGCTTCCCCAGATGTATGTGTGCTGGTGGGGGGAGATCTGAATGTTGCAATGGACTCGGCGATGGATAGATCTGCTGCGCGTACGCATCAGGTGGGGGTCATCTCCCAGGGAGGGAAGCAATGGCTACAGGAAGGGGGGCTCCATGATGTATGACGTACTCACCACCCCCTGGAGCGTGATTACACCTACTACTCAGCTGCTCACAAAACCTATACGCGCTTAGATCATTTCCTCGCCACAACGTCTCTCATGCCCCATCTATCCGCAGCAGAGATCTCCCCGCGCTCCCTGTCCGACCATGCCCTTATTTCCGTACGGGTCGCTTGTACCGAGCAACGGCCGTCGTCATCAGGGTGGCGTATCCGGGATTCCCTCCTCAACTCGGAATCGGTAATTGACCGCATACGAACCACGATCGCGCAATACTTCGCGGATAATGACAGGGATGGTATGTCGGTGTGGCAGGCCCTCAAACTGGTGGCTCTGGGGGACTTTCTCGCGATTTCCTTGTCGCTGGCTCGACTACTCAGGGAGAAACGCGAGGAGTTGGAGAGGGAGGTGGGAGGCCTAGAGGCGATCCATAAGCGGACTGGGGCTCCATGCATCTGGAGGGAGTTGGAAACGAAGAAGCGCATGCTTAAACATCTCGACCTGGACCGGGCGGAATACACCCTCTTGCGCTTGCACCACAAATTCTACCTCAGTGGGGACTAAGGGGGCCAGATGATGGCACACAGGCTGAGGGCCTGCGCACAACATGCCGCTGTCCAGGCCATTAGGGACACTGATGCGGTAGAGCAGACTGCCGATGCCCGTATCGCAGACTCCTTCCTGCGGTTCTACCACACGCTCTATAGCCAGGAACCATCAGACCCAGAACATGTGAAGGCATATCTGGAGTCATGTGGAGTCATGTGGAGTGACGCCCATCACACAGGCCTTGTCAGCAGCGTTCGATGTTGAAATACGTATAGAGGAAGTCATTTCCGCGATTTCGCGGTTGAAACTGGCCAAATCCCCAGGACGGGACGGCTTCTTGGCCATTTTCTATAAAAAGTTTTGTAGGGAGCTGGCGCCCTTTTTAACCTGTCTTTTTAATTCCTTCCTGGACACGGGAGATGTGACCCCTTCTATGTCTGAGGTGGTGATTACAGTCATCCCCAAGGCAGGGAATGTGGCTCGTATTGCCCCATCTCCCTCCTCAATATCGACATGAAGCTGTTCGCTGGCATTCTAGCTGCCCGTCTCAGTCCATTCATGGATGACATTATAGAGCCGGATCAGGTTGGGTTTATACTAACGCGACAAGGGGGGGAAAACACAAAGAGGCTTCTGCACCTCATGGACTCGGTACACCGCTCTCGCAAACAGGCCCTGTTTTTATAAATATATGCTGAGAAGGCCTTTGACCGCGTCGACTGGACTGTTCGCGGTCTTGAGATCTTTCGGGCTGGGGGACAACTTTGTGAAATGGGTGCGCTGTCTCTATGCCACCCCGCGAGCAGCGGTCCGGGTCAACGGTTGCAGATCTGCCCCTTTTCCCATCACCCGTGGGACGCGACAGGGGTTCCCCCTGTCGCCGTTGCTCTTCGTGCTCTATATGGAGCCCTTCACTCAGAGGGTGTGGTCTAACGGGGCTATTCAGGGGATTCGGTTTGGCGCTGACGAGCACAAGATAAGCCTATACGTGCCCCCACACATCCTTGCGGCACCTGTTGAGGGAATTGCGTGACTTTGGTGGCGTATCCGGTTTTATGGTCAATTTTTCCAAGTCCCAGGTCCTTATCGTTCTCGGTCCCAGACGTGCAGGACCTCCAAAAGGACTTAGCCTTCCAGTGGGTTCACTCCGACATCCCGTATCTAGGGATTCGCCTGGCTCCCAATCTAGCGCAGACAGTCTCTCTCAACTACAAGATCTTAGTCGAGCAAACAATCAAATCGCTGTCTGACTGGTCCCGCTTGCAGCTCGCCTGGTTTGGTCGGCTAGCGGCAGTCAAAATGACGATCCTGCCGTGCATTCTTTACCTCTTCCAGATGTTGCCCTTGAGCCCTCTGCCGGGTACCATACAGAAGCTGCAGGGGCTGCTTACTAAATTTCTATGGAACCACAAACGTCCGTAGCTTGCATCCTCGCTGGTGACGGTCCCTCGGGCCTACGGCGGACTGGGCTTTCCCTCACTTATGGCATACTACCAGGCGGCCTGTCTGCGCTTTATTCTTGAATGGAACAGACCGCTTTCCAGCAAACACTGGTTATTTATGGATCAGGTGGTGGCGGGCCGCAACATTTGGCGCGAATTGTGGCTCCCTCGAAAACACAGAGCGTGGGGCCTATATTTGTCACCAGTGACATCGCCAACCATGAAGGCGTGGGATCAATTGGCAAGGTGTAAGGGCTGGACCACTTTTCCGTCGCCTATGACGCCCATTGTCGACAACCCGGACTTCCCGCCGGGCTGCTCGTCCCCGGTCTTCCAGCGCTGGAGGGAGGAGGGCTGCAAGAGGGCAGGCCACCTCTTTGACCTCGATGGTTTGATCTTGTTTTCTTCGCTGCGTCGGAACCACTTAGTGAATTGCCCTCCCAGAATCTGATGCCTTTTCCTACTCGCAGGTAGCACATTGGGTTACTCAACCTCCTAATATGGCCAATATGTCCCATCCCCTGATGGCCCTAGAGCGTTGGGTGATATGCAAAAAAGATGACCGCAAACTTATATCTGACCTATATGCCCTGATTGTTGCGCGCCCTAAGGCACCGCGTGCTAAAGTGCAGGTTCGGTGGGAGACGGAGCAGGGCCGCCCGCTGTCACGTAAAGAATGGGGAAAGGTGTTTTATCGCGCGCAGCATACCGCGTCCAATGTTTCAGGCGCTGAGTCGGCCTACAAGATGGTGTCATACTGGTACCATACACCAGCGCGGATTAAAACTTGGGATACGAAATGCTCGGGTCTTTGCTGGCGGGGCTGTGGTGCTCCAGGCACATTGACGCACTTGCTCTGGCACTGCCCGAAACTGGAGCGTTACTGGAAGGCGGTCCTTGATGATATTGATGGGGCCTTTCACATCACATTTCCCAGGGCTCCAGAGCATGGGCTCCAGAGCATGTGCTGCTGGACCTTCCGCATCCTAAAGCATTCCCTTTGCTCTCTATATGGGACAGGCAGATAGCGCTAGCCTTGTTAGCGGCGCGCTTCATTATCCTTACACAATGGCGATCCTCTGCTTCACCTGACCCAAGGGACTGGATTCGGCGACTGTGGCATTTGTTGGCCATGGAGAGACTGTCTCATTGTGTGGATGGCAAAGGTGAGGTGTATGCTGAGCTGTGGGAACCATTTATACACCACCTATCTCGTGATCTGCGCGAGGTAACCTGTCCCAAGTACTTGCAAATCTCACACCTTATCCCGGTGGTCCCCCAGGGTGCAGCCACATAGGATCGGATGGTCTGGAGCGTCCCCTGAGACGGGAGGGACTTAGTATGAACTAGGGAAATAGTAGGGACTGATGCGGAGGAGGGAGGCGGGAGGGGGGCTGGGGTAGTGGTGGGGGTGGTAGTAGGGTGTTGGGGGGGTGTTATTATTGTTTAATTGTTTTGTGTTTTTTCGTAAAATGCAGTGAAAGCTAATAATCATGGCTGTTCCTCCTGGCATTGCATATGTCCTCGCCGGGTCGCCCACAGGGGTGTATGCCCTAAGGCTGTGTTTAAGACTGCGTGAGTGCGGTCTGCCGGCCGGTGGATGTAGGCAGCCGAGCTGTGTTATGTGTTGGTGTACTGCTCAATAAAAA
Organism: Lissotriton vulgaris; assembly: GCF_964263255.1. NCBI lineage: Eukaryota > Metazoa > Chordata > Amphibia > Caudata > Salamandridae > Lissotriton > Lissotriton vulgaris. Next base: position 1,677,821,925 of record NC_141693.1, on the reverse strand, counting down.
TGATTGATTCTCTAGTTCAAGAATATTTCCCCGATAAACAAGAGTTTGGACCACCCTAGAGACCACTTGTTCCAGTTCTTGGGCCACAAGGCACACAAACTGTAATTTTGCTTCCATTGCCTCTGTTCAAAGAAAAATAGGAAGGTGTCTATAAATCTATGTGGCTGATTTTTTACAGCTGACCCTCTCAGACAACAAAACATCTTCAGAGTAGAGTCTCCCAACCTCTTCCTACTATGAAGAAGATACCGCTCAAAGAATGCTGCAATGATGACAACCTGAATCTCAGTCTCAGTAGTTATGAGCTCAGTAAGTTTCCAGCTTTTCAACAAGTGGTAGTTTTCACAGAAACATCTGATGTTGCAATTTCTATAGCTTTAATGATCCCAGTGAATTACTGTAAACCTCCAACAGCACCCGTGTGGAAGTCTAAAATTAATAAGAGATATGGGGCAGTGGGAATTCTATCATAACTTGTTATTAAACTGCTTCAAGGATATGCAGAGCTGTACTCCACTTGGGAAACTATCTCACCACAGCTAGTTTGCCGGTTCATCGATGACTTGCCTCCCCATACCCTTACTGACCAGACTAGAGACGTCCTGGACGCCCCGATCTCAATTGTAGAGGCCCAAGAGGCATTGGCTGATATGTGTTTCGGTAAGGCTCCGGGCACCAACGGCCTCGCCTGTGAATTTTATAAAAAAGTATCAGTCCCTTCTTGTGGGCCCCTATCTTGCCACACATCAGGCAGCGTTTGACTGTCGGTGTCTTCCGGCGGATTGGAGACATGCATAGATTGTCGTTTTCAGAAGCCGGGCAGACCCCCAGAACTCCATTCCTCTTATCGCCCGACATCGCTGCTTAATGTCGAGGCAAAACTGCTCACCAAGATTATGGCTAACCGCATAGTTCCACATATACCTGGCTTAGTCCAGATCAGGTAAGTTTTATGCCAGGCCAAGCTACGCAGCATAACAATTGACGTGCCCACAACGCTATTGCGTCGGTGGATAGGTTGGGCGAACCGGCTGCCCTTTTGCTGGTGGATATAGACAGTGTAGAAGTAGACCTCAGAAAGGCCTACCAGTGCAAAGGGGTCGCCCTTCTCTGCACACAAGTCCTCAGACCAGTAAATAGACGTTCGCACGGAAACTGAAATAGTAAAGAGATATTTTATTAAGCCTCATGAGGTGGAACTACATTCACACAACACCCTTCGGCAGTGTATGAAGTAGCACAAGGAGTAGAAGAACCATGGGTCTTTTATACCCACACAGGAGCTCAAAAGAAAGCGGTACAAGCACACATAGGAAGAGTTACATACATAGATGGTCATACAGAGAATGCACAGTCAACAAAGAAGGAGGGGCCAACAGTTGCTTACTTTAGTAAAGATATCCTGACAGTAACAAACCTAAACAGGTGCATGGGTAGCTACAGACTCTTCTGTGCATGTGCGGATTAGCAGAGGCTAAGTATAGCCAGTTATTGAGCAAAGCACAAGGGCAAGCGACAGCGAAGAAGGAAAGAGCACATGGCGAGCACATGGTTTAGACAAGATGGCTGCCGAAAACAAGATGGCTTCAGCTAAATGCCAACAGCGATCTCTGCCAAATTTCCACAGGCGACCTTTTTAGCATTAGCTGAAGACATTTATAATCTAGAGGAGTCTAAGTATACATCATGTACATCAGTCCGCATCATTTAATCAACTTCTTTGTCTAGTATACGTTGGGCATTAATTTGCTTAACATCTAGTAGGTGTACAAGCAGTGATACAGATGGAACAGAGCAATGGGTCACAATGTATACATAGGCAGCATGTCAGTAGAACTGCAAGTAATATACACAGAACTGTCAACAGTTTCCAGCCCCAGGTAGAGGAACGGTGTCCAAAACTAGCTGGCCAAGTCCATGTGCCAGTATCAGGGTGAATCTCAGCAGCAATTCTATGCAATTTGGAGATTGCTTTAAAAACTGAAGGGGCATGATCTAGAATATACACGCAGCAGCTACTACTGATGATGCGACATGCACCACCTCGGTCAGCCAAAACCACGTCCAGGACCATACGGTTTTGGAGCACCACAATTCTCGCAATCTGTAGTTCCTCTGTGATGTTTCCAAGTGCCATAGCTGTCTGGTTGAAAATTACAAAAAACAATTTGATGGACAGAATGTAGATCAATGTCTTACATTCACCCCAGTACAAGGATCTGGGCCTAAATCCATCGTTTTTTGCACTCCACACCACCCTGGGTTAGATAATGGCTTTATGCAAATCAGCTCTGACCCTGTGCCCCATGGGAACAGTCCAGTCCGAACTACACAGCCATATCTTTCCCAGACCGGAATCAAGCATCCGAGGACCGGACCGGTTTCAAGGTAACACCTCTCATCAGCCCGGCTAGCTTGACTCCAGTGGTGTGGAGGCTCTGGGACCCACGTCTGAGCTACCCCAGTACACTCAGGGAGAAAATTACAAAAAACAATTTGATGGACAGAATGTAGATCAATGTCTTACATTCACCCCAGTACAAGGATCTGGGCCTAAATCCATCGTTTTTTGCACTCCACACCACCCTGGGTTAGATAATGGCTTTATGCAAATCAGCTCTGACCCTGTGCCCCATGGGAACAGTCCAGTCCGAACTACACAGCCATATCTTTCCCAGACCGGAATCAAGCATCCGAGGACTGGACCGGTTTCGAGGTAACACCTCTCATCAGCCCGGCTAGCTTGACTTCAGTGGTGTGGAGGCTCTGGGACCCACGTCTGAGCTACCCCAGTACACTCAGGGAGAAAATTACAAAAAACAATTTGATGGACAGAATGTAGATCAATGTCTTACATTCACCCCAGTACAAGGATCTAGGCCTAAATCCATCGTTTTTTGCACTCCACACCACCCTGGGTTAGATAATGGCTTTATGCAAATCAGCTCTGACCCTGTGCCCCATGGGAACAGTCCAGTCCGAACTACACAGCCATATCTTTCCCAGACCGGAATCAAGCATCCGAGGACCGGACCGGTTTCGAGGTAACACCTCTCATCAGCCCGGCTAGCTTGACTCCAGTGGTGTGGAGGCTCTGGGACCCACGTCTGAGCTACCCCAGTACACTCAGGAAGAAAATTACAAAAAACAATTTGATGGACAGAATGTAGATCAATGTCTTACATTCACCCCAGTACAAGGATCTGGGCCTAAATCCATCGTTTTTTGCACTCCACACCACCCTGGGTTAGATAATGGCTTTATGCAAATCAGCTCTGACCCTGTGCCCCATGGAAACAGTCCAGTCCGAACTACACAGCCATATCTTTCCCAGACCGGAATCAAGCATCCGAGGACCGGACCGGTTTCGAGGTAACACCTCTCATCAGCCCGGCTAGCTTGACTCCAGTGGTGTGGAGGTTCTGGGAACCACGTCTGAGCTACCCCAGTACACTCAGGGAGAAAATTTTAAAAAACAATTTGATGGACAGAATGTAGATCAATGTCTTACATTCACCCCAGTACAAGGATCTGGGCCTAAATCTATCGTTTTTTGCACTCCACACCACCCTGGGTTAGATAATGGCTTTATGCAAATCAGCTCTGACCCTGTGCCCCATGGGAACAGTCCAGTCCGAACTACACAGCCATATCTTTCCCAGACCGGAATCAAGCATCCGAGGACCGGACCGGTTTCGAGGTAACACCTCTCATCAGCCCGGCTAGCTTGACTCCAGTGGTGTGGAGGCTTTGGGACCCACGTCTGAGCTACCCCAGTACTTTCAGGGAGAAAATTACAAAAAACAATTTGATGGACAGAATGTAGATCAATGTCTTACATTCACCCCAGTACAAGGATCTGGGCCTAAATCCATCGTTTTTTGCACTCCACACCACCCTGGGTTAGATAATGGCTTTATGCAAATCAGCTCTGACCCTGTGCCCCATGGGAACAGTCCAGTCCGAACTACACAGCCATATCTTTCCCAGACCGGAATCAAGCATCCGAGGACCGGACCGGTTTCGAGGTAACACCTCTCATCAGCCCGGCTAGCTTGACTCCAGTGGTGTGGAGGCTCTGGGACCCACGTCTGAGCTACCCCAGTACTCTCAGGGAGAAAATTACAAAAAACAATTTGATGGACAGAATGTAGATCAATGTCTTACATTCACCCCAGTACAAGGATCTGGGCCTAAATCCATCGTTTTTTGCACTCCACACCACCCTGGGTTAGATAATGGCTTTATGCAAATCAGCTCTGACCCTGTGCCCCATGGGAACAGTCCAGTCCGAACTACACAGCCATATCTTTCCCAGACCGGAATCAAGCATCCGAGGACCGGACCGGTTTCGAGGTAACACCTCTCATCAGCCCGGCTAGCTTGACTCCAGTGGTGTGGAGGCTCTGGGACCCACGTCTGAGCTACCCCAGTACACTCAGGGAGAAAATTACAAAAAACAATTTGATGGACAGAATGTAGATCAATGTCTTACATTCACCCCAGTACAAGGATCTGGGCCTAAATCCATCGTTTTTTGCACTCCACACCACCCTGGGTTAGATAATGGCTTTATGCAAATCAGCTCTGACCCTGTGCCCCATGGGAACAGTCAAGTCCGAACTACACAGCCATATCTTTCCCAGACCGGAATCAAGCATCCGAGGACCGGACCGGTTTCGAGGTAACACCTCTCATCAGCCCGGCTAGCTTGACTCCAGTGGTGTGGAGGCTCTGGGACCCACGTCTGAGCTACCCCAGTACACTCAGGGAGAAAATTACAAAAAACAATTGGATGGACAGAATGTAGATCAATGTCTTACATTCACCCCAGTACAAGGATCTGGGCCTAAATCCATCGTTTTCTGCACTCCACACCACCCTGGGTTAGATAATGGCTTTATGCAAATCAGCTCTGACCCTGTGCCCCATGGGAACAGTCCAGTCCGAACTACACAGCCATATCTTTCCCAGACCGGAATCAAGCATGTCTGGTTGGTCACAGCCTCCACGACACAAGTCAAACATCTGATTTTCCTACTGTTCAAGGCAGCACCAACAAAGAAGAACACCCCCAAATTAAAATCAACATATTGCTGTAGTGCAGTGTCAGTTTGATCCACCTCGTAGTGATTTGCTGTCCTCTTACATCTGTTTTTAGAAATGTCATTAAACAGTTTTGAGTCCTTGTGATACGTTGCAGGAGCCAAAAATACAGGTGGCAATAAAAAGGACACACAGCAGACTCCAGACAATCCAACAGGTAGATGGTAGAATCCCTTATTCCCACAGATAAAGTAGGTATTATGTGAAGATGTAAAGCCTCTGTTATTATAGCAAGCAATATTCAAAACTAAAGTACATTCGCCTCTCCCCATTTGAATTCTCCCAGCACTACTCACACATAAATCTGCTCGGGCTCTATTAACAGCTATAACAAATGGTCCATTACCCTTAGCAGTTCGAGTATTTGGGTAAACATAATGTGTAGAAGCATTTCCTCGTCGGCACTCCTCCATCTCCCATTTAGTCCCTTTAGCTTGTGGATCACCTTCTTCATCAGGATAACACGCTTCATTAAGATAGAAGTTTAATCTCCCTGCACCCATATCAGTAATATTAGCCACTTGAGAAGCCAATAAGAGTACAAACCAGGCTTGACATGTACCATTGTGAGAAAAGGGAAGAGGAATGAAAGGTGTTCCTTCCTTTTTCTGATGAGCTGGCATCATTCAAAATACACCCAACATTTAGTAATGTTCGTAGCATTGTGCGTGTGGTGCAACATCTGGATGAACGCGTTGTTCAAATAGGACTGTCTATGCTTCTGCTCATGATAAGGGAGAGTAAAATAATGGTGTTCAATGGGTGCTAGAGTAGTGGCAGTCAGTATTTGTTGAGCAGGAGCTACTTCCACTACAACCCAAGTTATCACTGCCATAGTGATCACAGTGACGATAACCCCAACAATACACATGATCCTCTTGTCGCAAATCCTCGCAGCAGTTGATGTTTTCTCCATAGGCACATTCATCTCGGTGTTGAAGTAACAAAACCGTTGGAGCTCTAATGTCCTGGGCAGCCATTGGTTTCTTTACTGAGGGTTAAGACGTATGTCACGACACAAAAAGATCCCCCCCTCTTCAGCTCAATTTCTCACTAACCCAGGACAGTTGCTCAACCAGTCTTTTTCATCAATTAAATTTCTTTCTGGGGCCGCAGTTGATATCGAGATGCACCAGGAATCGTATGTTCCAGGAAGACTTTCTCAGGTTCTTCAGGTGATATGGCTTGGCCTTTCTCTGTGTCATGGAAGTCTTGATGGTTGATCAGGGCAGCAGGTTCCACCAGGGTAGACGGCACCTTCTTGCAGTGGGTAGAATGCACCCAGTTCCTCCTGTTTGTCACTTGGACTGTAGTTCTCGTCGCCAGGAGGACCTGCTCTAGGCCACACCACCTACGTTCCAAGCTGCTCGATCTCTGAAAGGACCGGATCATCACCTGATCTCCAGGCCGTAGTTCGTGGCATGCACCTTCCGACCTGTCAGGAAGAGCTTCTCGAACCTGTTGATGAATAGAAATCAAGCTGTCAGTCAACTGTGATAGGTAGTCACTCATCAATACACAAGGTACATCATGTATGGGCGTGGCTTAGGAATTCCCCAAATATTCATTAGTCTTTCAAATACCACCTCATACAGTGTAAGGCCAGATCGTGATGTGGTACTGATCTAATGGACAATGCCAATGGTAGCACATCAGGCCATTTCAAGGATGTGGAAGCATGAATCTGAGCTAGTTTAAACTTTAGGGTAGCATTGTATCTCTCCACTAGCCCTGCTGATTGTGGGTGGTGGGTGGCATGAAATTTCTGCTTAATCCCTAATCCTTTCAGGACATACTCGACAACTTGCTCAATAAAATGGGGTCCGTTATCACTTCACAAAAGTTTGCAAACACTAAATCTGGGGAAGAAATATTTTAGAAGTACCTTTGCTGTAGTAAGAGCTGTATTATCTTTCGTAGGGTATGCCTATATCCACTTACTGAAGGCACACACCACTACTAGCACATATTTCAGATTATTACAGCGTTCAGCCTGGATGTATTTGATTTGCAAAACTTCAAAAGGTGCAGTTGGGGTAGCAAACCCTCCTGTTGGAGTTTGTGTCCTTTTTCCAGGATTGTACTAGAGACAAATCAAGCAGGACTGCACTATGTGCCGGCCCATGTGCCCTATGAATCATAATTTGTAAATAGGCTGTGGGCAGTCTCCACTTGGTCATGTCTTTATTTCTCGAACAGCCCTCATCATCCAATGTTCCCTCCTTAGACCATTGCTCAAGTTCTTCTGTAGAAGCAGATCTCTGCATGTCTAGCACTTCCTGCCTGGCATCATGCCAACGTTCAGCCTGTGACTTCCCTACATACATAGATGTTGTACTTCGTTGCAGTGCAGTCTCATGGACTGTGTGGTCTGCGAAGGCATTACCCTGTCCTATTTTATCAGTCACTTTCTTGTGTGCGCTACACTTAACAATCGCTATTCTCTTCAGGTATGTCAAGGCAGTCAGAAGATTGTGTACCAATTCTCCATGCATTATTTGCATCCCATGGGATGTAAGAATGCCTTTTTCCTTCCAGAGAAACTCAAAATCATGAGCCACTCCAAAAGCATAGCGGGTATCAGTATAGATATTCACAGGCAAGTCTAAGTTCACACGCTCTTGTCAATGCTATTAGCTCAGCTTCTTGAGCTGACTTCTGTGGGATACGAGCTGTCTCAACTATCCTCTGGAAAGTTGCGATTGCATATGGAGCTGATGTTGTGCCATCTGGTAATTTAAAACAGGATCCATCAACTCACAGTTTCCCATCAGCATTTGAGAGGGGCGTATCTTGCAAGTCAACATGACCCTTTGTTTGTTTCTCAGTAAAGAATATACAATCATGAGGCTCTTGTGACTGCGACTGAGTGGCTGGATATGGCAAAAGAGTAGCTAGATTCAGGGTTGAACATCTTTTCAGAGTGATGTGAGGAGCCAAAAGTGTTAATTCATATCCTGTCTACCTAGCACTAGTTAAATGCTGCGTTTTAGTTTGGTTCAAAAGAGCATCAACTGCATGGGGTACTAACACAAACAGTCTATGTGACAAGACTATCCCATCACTCTGATGTCTGGACACGGCTGCCGCTGCAACAGAACAAATACACCCAAGCAATGCACGAGCAACTGGATCGGGAACAGCTGAAAAATATGCACAAGGACGCAGCTTGTCACTGTGTGTCTGAACTAAAACTGAAAGTGCACAACCATCTCTTTCATGTACATAGAGTGTAAAAGTCCTAGTGTAATCTGAAGTGCCCAATACTGGCGCAGAACAAAGAGCTTGACGCAACTGGTGGAAAATATTCTGTCATTCAGTCATCCATGGAAGGGGCATTGGAGTGTCTTTAGTTAGTCAGAAGAGCCAATAGAGGTTTAACAATGTGCGAGAAGCTTGGTATCCATTGCCTACGAAAAGAAGTAAGACCAATGAATGCACAAACATCTTTCTGAGTACGGGGCACTGGCATGTCTAAAACTGCTTGAATGTGGTCTGGTGTAAGTGCACGTCCTTCCTTAGACAGGAGGTGAACTAAATAGGTAACCATCTGTCTACAATACTGCAATTTCTTCTGCAAAACTTTGTGATGGTGTGATACAAGAAATGAAAGCAATGACAGTGTTCCTTCTTCACATTGTTCAGGCGTATCAGCTGCCAACAAGATGTCATCGACATATTGTATGAGAGCCACTCCAGTTGGCACAGGGAAAGAATCAAGCAGTTTTTTCAATGCTTGGCTGTAAATACTAGGACTTTCTGTATACCCTTGGGGAACTGTACAAAATCTAAAGGATCCATTATTCAAAGTGAAGCCAAACAAATATCGGCTGTCAGCATGAATAGGGATTGAGAAGAAAGCATTCTTCAAATCAATCACAGTGAATGTAGTAGCAGTTGGAGGAACAAAGGTAAGGAGTGCTGTGATGTCAGAGACTACCGGGTATTAGGGCACCACAATCTTGTTAACCTCTCGCAAATCAATAATAAACCTGTACATTTTAGTATCCGTGTCTTTTTTGCAGAATGGGAAGGCTAGGGCTATTGCAAATATTGTAAGGGACTTCATCCACAACCTCCACTTCAATCAGATCATGAACAATACGTACAAGTGCCTCTTCACCTTCTCGAGAAATTTTATACTGAGGCAATCGAGGCAATGAAGCACCCTCCTTCACCTGAATATGCACTGGTGGAATATCCATTTGCCCCACATCAGTATCTGATGTAGCTCACAGAGTACTAAGGAGTAAAGACAAAGCAATATCCTCTCTAATGAGACAGGACTTCTCAACCACGGGATAGTTATCATTCAAAATAACACACACACCTTCTGGGAAACAACGTATCGTAGCCCTAAAATACTTGAGCATATCAAGACCCACAATATTGTCCGGTGTGTTAGGGGAAAGCAAAAATGGACATGGAGCAGTAAATTTATCAACATGAAATGTAAGTGGTTGTGACAGTGGGCTAAGGGAAGGTGCCCCATCGACAACTATCGATGTAATGGTTAAGCCAGATAGGGGAGCCCTTGGAGCCAATTGTTTAGACAGTGCACTACGAGTAGCTCCTGTGTTGACTGGAAACCGATCAGTAGAACCCAAAACATGTGCTTGAACATAGGGACCCTTCTGATCTACTGGAACTTCAACTGATTCCTTACCCCATTCAAGGCAGTCCTATACCTAAGCAGAATCCTTCAAATCAGAAGATAAATAATCAGACATTTGATATTGGTTTTGTCTATCAAAAGTATTAGAAGCATTCTGAGTATGCGCAACAGTTTCAAACCTGGCGCGATTATCCATGCTTCCCCTATGTGCTGAATACCCCAAGCAGCTCCCCATTTGTCCCCGTCCACGCTGATACTGCTGAGCATGCAATTCTTGACAGTCAACATCCCAATGTTCAATCTTTTTACAATACGTGCACTGATCAGAAGACAGAGTAGGCAGAGCATAATGTAATGTAAGTATGCACTTATATAGCGCGGCTGTCGCTCCAAGGAGCATCTTGGCGCTTTTAGCCCGTAGCCTAGGTGGAAGGCCGGAAGCAGTCAATTCGCACGTCTATCTCGTCTATACTGAAACACAACTGTGTCTACACCAGAGTCATACAGACCGTATCTCACAGGTTGAAGATCCATGTTTTCAGAGCCTTACGGAAATGATTCTCAGCAGAGATCAGGCGCAGATTGGGTGGGAGTTTGTTCCAAGCCTTTGCGCCCAGTGTTGCGAGGGATTTCCCTCCTCTTGTTGAGAGTCTGAATTTGGGGATCTGTAACAGATTCATGTTTGCTGATCTGAGGGAGCGTGTTGGTGCATACTGTTTTAACCAGGGGAGAAAGTATTTGGGTCCTTTTTGGTGATATGCTCTGAAGGTAATCACTAGGATCTTGAAAAGTATGCGTTTGTGAATGGGTAGCCAGTGTAGGGCCTTGAGAGCAGCCGAGGCAGATGACCTCCTCGGCCATTTTAAAACCAGGCGGGCAGCAGCATTTTGGACAACCTGCAACCTATGCAGGACAGAACGATTTAGTCCTGCATATAAACTGTTGCAGTAGTCCAAACGAGAAGTTACGAGTGCTACTGTCACCGTCTTCCTGGCTGTCAGAGGGAGAAAATCAAAAACTTTCTGAGTCCTCTGATGATGTTAAAACAAGACCCTGCCACTGCCCCTGCCTGCTGTTTGAAAGATAGGGCACTATCAAACCTGATCCCTAGGTTCCGGGCCGTAGCGATGGTATCGGGAGGGGACTCCGCATCCGATGGCCACCAAAGGCTAGGGGAAAAGGGGTTTTGGGGGCCGAAAGGTATAATTTCGGTCTTCCCGGTGTTGCATTTTAGATGGTTGTCGCGCATCCAAATGAAGGTCGCGGTAAGGCAGTCTTTTAGATTTTCCTCTGCCTTTCCATTTTCCCTATCTAGAACTAGAATGAGCTGAGTGTCGTCAGCGTATGATATGGTACTGATGTTAAAGGACGAAATCAGCTCAATCAAGGGGGTCATATATAAGTTGAACAGTACCGGGCTCAAACTGGAGCCCTGCGGTACCCCTGTTTGCGTGATTTTTTCCTCCGAGCAGTGTTCTCCCAACACCGTGACCTGTCTACGATGGTCTAGGAAGTTCTTCAACCAGTCCAACACAGTGCCTGCTATCCCCGCCGCTACCAGACGACTGATCAGTATTGAGTGGGACACCGTATCGAAGGCCGCCGATAGATCAAGTAAGACAAGGACAGCCTTCCTCCCTTGATCCATGGCGGTCTTCAGTGTCTCCACGGTGTACAAAAGGGCAGACTCGGTGGAGTGTGAGGCCCGAAACCCAGATTGATTAGGGTGCAGGATGTCCTCATCCTCCAGGAACTTAGTCAACTGTTTGGTCGCCACAGTTTCAGTCATTTTAAAAAGCAGCGGGTGTGCACGGGCAATACGACGCACGTCTGCCACTGCCACCACCTTTATTAGATGGACCATAAGCCTGAGCTAACATAACCTTAGTTTTCAACTCCTTAGTCTTTTTATCCTCATTGCCTTTAGCTTCCAGTTCCTCACGTTCATAATACTGAGCCATAGTCAAAAGAGAGACTGGGGAAGACGTAGTCCATGAACTTTCGCTGGCCTTTAGGCGACTAGCTATTCCTGACAACATGTTTGTGACAAATTTATCAAGAAACAGATGCCTGACCGTGTCATCTGTCAATGACTGGCCACTAAAGTCGTGGAATGCCTCCTTAAAATGTGTAAAGAAGTCAGAGACCGATTTGTCTACCTTTTGCTTACAGTATGCTAACACAGTCCAATCTATCTTTTCAGGAGGGATGAGAGTTTTCAGTTTAACTAGTATAGCCTTTGGAAGGTCTAACATTTCTTGTTGTGGTTTCTGCCCTTTCTGCATCTATCCTCTCTAGTACCTTCCAAACATCCCCAAAAGTTGTATGATCATCAACTTTACGAATAGATCTCCACACATCAGGGGGTAGAATAGGCTCAAAATACATATCAATAGCAGACAAAGTCATGGTACAGGAATTAATAGCTCCCTCAACTTCTTCATAAAAGGTGGGCGGATTTTTCTGTGGGTCAGGCAAAGCAGCTTTAAGAGCCGTGACATCCGCTCTACTCCAAGGAGTATAAACCCATACAGTGCCGAGACACATGAGACAAATGAGGGGTGGGTGGGTATGACTCCCAGCAGAGGCCAACAGTATGGGGGTGGGTGCAGAGGACTCTCAGCAGTGCCGAGACACATGAGGGGTGGGTGGGTATGACTCCCAGCAGAGGCCAACAGTATGGGGGTGGGTGCAGAGGACTCCCGGCAGTGCCTAGACATATGAGGGGTGGGTGCAGAGGACTCTCAGCAGTGCCCAGACACATGTGGGGTGGGTGCGAAGGACTCCCAGCAGTGCGCGGACATATGAGGGGTGGGTGGGTATGACTCCCAGCAGAGGCCAACAGTATGGGGGTGGGTGGATTAGACTCCCAGCAGTGCCCAGACCCATGAGGGGTGGGTGGATATGACTCCCAGCAGTGCCCAGACACATGAGGGATGGGTGCAAAGGACTCCCAGCAGTGCCCAGACATATGAGGGGTGGATGCAGAGGACTCTCAGCAGTGCCCAGACATATGAGGGGTGGGTGGATATGACTCCCAGCAGTGCCTAGACATATGAGGGATGGGTGAATATGACTCCCAGCAGTGCCCAGACACATGAGAGGTGGGTGGGTATGACTCCCAGCAGAGGCCTACAGCATGGGGGTGGGTGGATATGACTCCCAGCAGTGGCCAGACACATGAGAGGTGGGTGGGTATGACTCCCTGCAGAGGCCAACAGTATGGGGGTGGGTGCAGAGGACTCACAGCAGTGCCCAGACACATGAGGGGTGGGTGGGTGGGAATGACTCCCAGCAGAGGGCAACAGTATGGGAGTGGGTGCAAAGGACTCCCAGCAGTACCCAGACATATGAGGGGTGGGTGCAGAGGATTCCCAGCAGTGCCCAGACACATGAGGGGTGGGTGCAGACGACTCCCAGCAGTGCCCAGACACATGAGGGGTGGGTACAGAGGACTCCCAGCAGTGCCCAGACATATGAGGGGTGGGTGGGTGTGACTCCCAGCAAAGGCCAACAGTATGGGGGTGGGTGGATATGACTCCCAGCAGTGCCCAGACACATGAGGGATGGGTGCGGAGGACTCCCAGCAGTGCCCAGACACATGAGGGGTGGGTGCAGAGGACTCCCAGCAGTGCCCAGACATATGAGGGGTGGGTGCAGAGGGCTCCCAGCAGTGCCCAGACATATGATGGGTGGGTGGATATGACTCCCAGCAGTGCCCAGACATGTGAGGGGTGGATGGATATGACTCCCAGCAGTGCCCAGACACATGAGGGGTGGGTGGGTATGACTCCCAGCAGAGGCCAACAGTATGGGGGTGGGTGGATATTACTCCCAGCAGAGGTCAGACACATGAGGGATGGGTGGGTATGACTCCCAGCAGAGGCCAACAGTATGGGGTGGGTGCAGAAGACTCCCAGCAGTGCCCAGACATATGAGTGGTGGGTGCAGAGGACTCCCAGCAGTGCCCAGACATATGAGGGGTGGGTGGGTATGACTCCCAGCAGTGCCCAGACATATGAGGGGTGGGTGCAGAGGATTCCCAGGAGTGCCCAGACACATGAGGGGTGGGTGCAGAGGACTCCCAGCAGTGCCCAGACACATGAGGGGTGGATGCAGAGGACCCCCAGCAGTGCCCAGACATATGAGGGGTGGGTGGGTGTGACTCCCAGCAAAGGCCAACAGTATGGGGGTGGGTGGATATGACTCCCAGCAGTTTATTTTATTTATTTATTTATTTATTTATTTGCGTGTTTATAAAGCGCTTGAATAAACTCCCAAAGGAGTATCTCCGCGCTGAGAGACAACAGAAGCAAAACCGGGACAGTATAATCGTATAGGGCCAAGACTCGCAAATAACAGATAATTAGGTTCCTATTAACTTGACTAGTTAGACCTGAAACAAAAAGGTTTTCAATTGTTTCCTAAAAACGAAATGGTCAGAACACTGTCTTAATTGGAGAGGCAGACTATTCCACAGAGTAGGACCGACCACTGATAGGGCCTTGCCACCCATTCTAGTCCTGCCAACCCTAGGTATCCTTAGTAGCAACTGCTCACTTGACCTAAGGGGGCGTGTGGGAACATATGGGACAAATTTATTAGCTAAGTAGGCAGGGCCTAAATCATGTAGTCCTTTATGTACAGTACAACAAGTCTTGAATTTCACTCTTTGGTGGATGGATAACCAAAGGAGTTTATCCAACAGAGGTTTAGAGGAGGATCTGGGTGGAGCGTTGAGGACTAGCCTGGCTGCAGTATTTTGTACCACTTGAAGTCGGTCCAACACCTCTTCGTTGGCAGACACCAGAAGACCATTACAGTAATCAAGTCGGCTGATCACTAGAGCCTGAACCAGAGTTTTTCTAATGGAGTCCGGAAGGAGTGGGAATATCCTACGGAGGAGCCCTATCACATGAAAACAGGACCCCACAGTATTATTTCCATGATGTTTCATATTCAGCTCCGGCTCCAGACGTACCCCAAGGTTCTTGATTACTAGTTTTGGTTCGGGCACTGGTCCTAGATCTAAAGGCCACCAGTCAGGGGACCATAATATTTTGGCCTCCCCGAAAAGCATCACCTCAGTCTTACCAATGTTACACTGAAGGAAGTTGGAAGACATCCATTGGGATACTGCTTTCATCCCCTCGGAGAAAGATTGTATAACCTCCGGGATCAAGGATTTAAAAGGAAAAAGCAGCTGGGTATCATCAGCATAAGACACTGGACAGAAAACAAAGGATCTCGTTATATCTGCCAGGGGTGCCACATAGGTGTTAAAAAGAGTTGGGCTCAAACATGAGCCCTGTGGCACCCCTTTGGTGATCTTAACCTCATCCGACCGATATTCACCCATGGTGACACTTTGGGTGTGGTCGGAGAGAAAGCTCTTTATCCAGTCCAGTGCCTTGCCACCCAGTCCCTTCACAGTCAGGCGTTCGATCAGGATCTTATGAGAGATAGTATCGAACACTGCCGATAAGTCTAGCAGCACCAGGACAACAGAAATACCTCTGTCCTGGTACATACGAAGATCGTCAGTTATCGACAGCAAGGCCATTTCGGTACTATATTTCGGTCTAAAACCAGACTGTGAAGGGTCAAGGCTTCCCGATATTTCTAGGAAATTGGACAAATGCTTGTTGGTATGCTTTTCAATGATTTTACCCAAAAATGGTAGCAAGGAGATAGGTCTGAGGTTGGACAGGTTAGTCCAAGGGATGGCGAAGTTCTTCCGGATAGGCCTAACTAGAGCCTTTTTCCACTCTTGTGGGACATGTCCTGTTTCCAACGAGAGGTTCATCAGGCGCTGAATGTCCGGACCAAGCACTTTCCCCAACTCTCCCATTGATCTTGCTGGTAATAGATGGGAAGGGCTCCCACTTTTGATGTTATTAATCAGCATCTCTACCTCTGGCAGAGTAATATTTGGAAAGTTAAGAAACAAGTCAGAGTTGGCCGCAACTGTTTGATCCAATGCATTAATGTCAGGATTATTATTACTAGATGGAATGGATGCCTCAATTTTTTCATAGATAGCATCGATCTTATCGGTGAAAAAACTTGAGATGTTGTCGCATAGTTGTTGGGATGACATATCCGCACTTTCACATGCTACTGGTTTTAGAAAAGTGTTTATGATTTGATATAACACTTTCGGATTGTTACCTGCCGCCTCCAATTGTGAGGTAACATGGCTCTTCCGTGCAGCTCGGATGGCTTTATGGTAAGTACTTATTGCCATCTGATAATTAGTTTTATCCATTTCCAGGTGCGACTTTCTCCAAACTTTCTCGAATTTCCTGGCAGTATGCTTAAGGCACCGCAGCTCTTCTGAAAACCAGACTTCCTGTTTACTTGCAGGCGACTTTTAAATGTTTTAAGTGGGGCAATCTGCTCTACTGCAGAACGAGTGGCTAACTCATATTTGAATAGGGCAGAGTCAATGTCCTCAGTAGGTAAAATCATTGGAGAAACATACACTTTTCTAAAGGTTACGTCAGATATTTTGTGCCATTGCCTACGGCGCGCTGGAATTTGTACAGGACGATTAGAGGAGGTGTCAGTTTTGGGCATTGAGAATTCTAAAATGAAATGATCTGTCCAATTCGTTTGTATGGGCGCATGACACTTTATGTCCGGAGAATTGGAAAGAATCAGATCTAGAGTGTGCCCCGCCAGATGTGTTGGCCCACTATTACATAGTTTCAGTCCCAGCAAAGAGACATCCATCAAAAAAGATTGTGCCTCCTTATTGTCTTTTATCTCGCTATGGATATTAAAATCTCCAAGCAGTATAAAATCTTTGTCTGGATCAACATACGGGGCGAGCGCTTCCACCAACATACTAGAGAATTTTCTTATAGGGCCTGGAGGACGGTAGACTAAAGCTCCCTTCCTGCTATATTTGGCTGACATGTCAATTTTGATTTTCTGGTGTAATTGATTTATAACTAGTGATGTCTGCAGATCAATAGATGAGAACTGCCTTGAAAACTAGGACTTTTGGTGTTTGATGACTTACTGAGTGGAGGGTGTCCTAGTTTTGTCTTTCCCTCTAGACTCCTATTTTGTTTTCATGTCAATTTTGAAGACCAGCATTTCAAAAGCAGAATTGCACCACTGATCTAAAACAGAAACAGAAATGCTGCTTTTATGCACAATCGCTATACCTCCACCTGTCGCAAGGTTTTCCGTTCTCTCACAGAACTGTGCACATAGATCTAGAACCTGGGTGAGCCAGGGTGACCCACAACTCACCTATGTTTCAGAAATCCCCTTACCTAGCTAGCTACAGTGTCGCATCGGTAGTATATACTTCCCAATGTCTTAGACAATCCAGAACATGAACTTAGAATACCTCAGGTATCGTGGAACACATGAACACTCTTTCGTTATATTATCATTCCAAACCGAAACTGGGAGGCAATGAAAACACGTGCAAGTTTGAAATGTTTATTTTTCAATGCAGCATTCTCAAACGCAGTATCTTGTATAATATCAACATACATATTATAAAAATCAGAATCAGCAGCATAGTCACTAATCCATAGTAAGCAAATGGTGATAACATATTATGATGCCAAAATCTATAGAATTCTGTATCACCTATATTTCGCGCACCCTAATTAGCATATTATATTATATCTAAGAAGGTCTCATCTGGGCTCTTAGCTGGGCGGACCCATACCTCGAAATCTCAGTAGGAGGAGATCACATCAACAGCTACCAGCTCTCAGCATGTCCAGCATCAAGTGTAATGTCTCATTCTCTGTAACTGTATCTTGAACTCACGTAAAGCCAAATGTTGGCACAAACATTATTTGTGTTATGACTAACGTGGTGCGAGGATCAGGCCTGCAGCAACCTTGTGTTAGGTTATTCGGAGAGTGTGCAGTTCTCAGTGTGCAGACAGTTGTACCAAGTGTTCCAGGCACGACTGATACCAGTGCAATAACATATTATTCTCAAATAAATCACATCTTTCGTCTAGGTTAAAAGCTGTAATAACAACTAGGTGTCGTGTGCAAACCGAAACAGAAAGAAAATATGGCGTTTAAACATTTAATAAGCACATGCTAACTTAACACAATATATAGAAACGTAATAACCATATGACACCCCCCCAATGATCCGAGGACGGTCAAAAGACAAAAATATAAGCCAATACTCTATGAGAGGCAAGACATGAAAGCAGAGTTCAATGATATTGAGCCAAGCTAAATGTGTGTAAATGTATGTAAAAATCAAAAACACAAAATTACATGTATGAATGCCTAAAGTGGCCACACAAAATATAAAAAGTCGAACTTGAGGCCTAACTATTAATAATAGGCCTAGAACATATGAAAAAATCGAATGTTCGTATTGAAACTGGCACCATTCAGAATTACTAAAAAGTCACGTGCCATAATGATGAAAGTATTCAGAGTCATTCCCCGTTGAATGAATATGCAAAATAGGTAGCAACAGCTTCCAACATGAAATCACTGCCATCATCTGAAAACAGTTCAGCCATCCAATTAAGCAATGGGAAAGAACATACGTGCTCCTCCAGCACCGAATCCTCTAGCAACATCAGAGGACAACTCAGTGGGTTCTCGAGAACGCTCTGTGCCAGAAAGTCATGCGCCGCCGCGAATATGTCCCACTGACCCATTAGTCCATGCATCGCTGCCACAGCCATAACCCTTTCGCCAGAACAGACCAACTCATGAGCCACTACGGGGGACATCAGCTGATCAAAGTTGACGTCAGGAGAAGTCGGTAAACAGAGACACAAATCAATGGCCCAGTCGAAATCACAGCTCAGGCAATGAAACACAGGCTGGACACAGGTGAAATAGGAAAATCTGAAGGATAATCCAAAAGCCGTGCTTAAGGTCGCAAGCGGCAGGGATCCATAATAATCAAGCATCCGGTTGCGAAACTGCATCAGTAGGGGCTGTGCGTTTCCTTGCGCAGGATGGGCATCCATGTTTTATTAAATAAAATATCACCAGAACGCCTGCAGCCAAAGCCAGCAAAACAGGAAATCCGCCAAACAGGCTAGCGAATATAGAATGAAAGAACGCAGGGATAATACCAAATACTTTTTCAAATGTAGTCACGAGACCACTGCTAACCAATTTAAAAAAATGAGCCAGGCTCGTTGTGGAGGAGGCATTGAAGATTTGATGAACCAGCTCGCAAAAATGAAACGGCAAATCAGTACATAAAAGTGCTTGTACTTCTGTGCGTGTGTTTGCTATGTGAAGGACATAAGTTTCGCGGGCAGAGCTCAGGGCCACCTGTTTTTGAGA
The DNA here is from genome assembly GCF_964263255.1 of Lissotriton vulgaris. NCBI lineage: Eukaryota > Metazoa > Chordata > Amphibia > Caudata > Salamandridae > Lissotriton > Lissotriton vulgaris. Next base: position 1,677,802,899 of record NC_141693.1, on the reverse strand, counting down.
CAAAAGGGCTCTTATACGGCCTAAACCATTGAACTCAGCTTTCAAGGTTGGTATTCTTGACCAAATTAAAACTTCTGAATTCCCATGCGTGGGTGGATACAACACATTCTTGCAGCAAACGACCCTTTCAGACACGGTAACCACATATGCGATACCGGCCTCTAACCCACAACAAAACTCGTTATTCAAAAGTAAATAACTACCGTTGGACAACAACGTGAACGTGGGAACTATTGCAGGAACTGGTGTCCCTTTCAAAACACAGGCCAAATTAGGTTTGTCCTGATTACAAGAACCATGCAACTGGATGTGTCTGCAAATAAGTGAGCGGTCAGGCGACTGTGTACATTCTTCACCATTCAGATTCACTTCATTCCCCTCCTTAAGGCATCTGTAAGTGTATGGTAAAGACCATGTCTCATGGAGGAAAGCGCTGCCTAATGGTTCATATCGCCAATGGCTATATATTTCATACAATTTGTAAATTTATACAAAGCAAAAGGTAATGTTATAACACCATGAATAAGCCATGTTGCTGCAGTCACTTCAGCCACCGAAAATGGCAGGGATTCTAATTTTTCAATATGTAACATAGAAAATGTTGCATCTCTCATTGACAACATGCGCTGTTTTTCAGTCAGATTAAACGGGGCAAATAATGATGAGACGTTCATAAAAGTCCATGGCACTCGACCAGACTTAAGAGTCTGTAGTGTCCATGCGAATTGCATTACAGAACGCAATTGATTTTGACCATGATATAACACGGACACTTCATCATGTACAATGTCAACAACAGATGACACAATATTATTTAACGTGTAAATTCGGGAAGAAAGCGTGTTAATGCTGTTATCAACTACTGCAAGTACTTTTTCTAAATTAGCTTGATCAATAGCTCTTAGGCGTTTAGCAGCCTCAACCTGGGTAACCTTCCAAATTTCATTGTAAATCGCATACAGCCATCGTTTAGATCTACCTTTTGCCGGGCCTTTTATAAAATCGTTCAAATCCACATTATCATTTAATTGAGACAGATGTAGTTTAACTGCAGCTAAAGTGGAATGTTGTAACCAATTTTGACACAGCTTCCCCACAGAATAAGTCGTGACAGTATAGTCTTCTTCAAAACGTGGATCGGGCCTGAGCTTTGTAAACCCCTCAGCCAAACCCATAAAACGGCGCTGGCAAGAATCAGCACTCTTTTGCCATACCAGCCAACCCTTGGAATCCAAACTGGAAATGTTAAAGGACGAATTGTGTAAAAGAGTTTGCAATTCCTGAATGGAGGAATCAGTGAAATTACCCCAACCTGTATATTCATCTAAATCTGGGATGGTCGGTGTATTTAATTTTTTAGAAGTAGCCAATCCAAAGCATGTTGTCTGGAAAATGGTCGAATTTAAAAACAACATGTGATTCGGGATGAGACATGCACGGTGCAAAGCCTCAGTGCCTTGTACCTGCCAATCCTTGGTACCCCAAACCGATTTAAAGTCAATTGTTCCTTTCCAGAACTCGTAGCCATCTACAGCCAACCTGTCTAAAAAGGACTTCGAATACAGCAATTTTGTATCGGTAAGTCTAACTTTGAAAATGGGCTTTTGTGTCATTTTAAAATAAAATGACTCGGGATTAGATTGATCAAAGTCTGTAAAATAGGTATATTTTTTCAGAAATGTATTGGAACTGCCACTGAATGGAGCAGGGCAATGTTCCCATTGTGTATAATTTACAGCAACCCTCCTGGAATTTGTCTTATGTAAAAAATGATTACCATAGTGTTGAAAACAAAACAAATCACCATAATTAATAGAATCTGTATACAGATCCTCAGCATCGAAGGCAGCATAATACTTCAAATCCGAGAATAATGCTTCTACGGCTTGAATATCCCAATCATCAGAACGTATATTTTGTTTAATCACATCTCCCATGTTTACTCTAAGCACATTTGGAACATTAATCACTTCAGTAGGCCCATGTATCTGAAATCTAACCGCATCCCACACAATCCCATCAAGGACAGGCCAAGCAGTAATGTTAACTGTATTTAAGTTTCGTTTCAGTCTGTGCGCAGAATGTGAAGAGGAAAGAGGGGCCAATGTTCCATTAAGGTACCAAATTCCTGTTCTTTCTTTAACGTAGTGACCATCAATCAGGCGGAAAAAATAAAACACAAAACCAATTGACATAAAAAGATAGAATGAAAATAGGATCAACCAAATGTATGTCCAAGGCGGAATTAAAAAATGTTTTTTAAACAACGTGGCATATCTTGCAATGTTTGTGGATTTCTTTGAAGTTTCCGAAACAGAGTCAAAAGAGAATCTGGACTGGCCTGCCATACGGGTCTGTAAATCAGGCATCGATAAATCAGCAGGATAAGTGTAGTTTAGCTCATCAATGTTAGTATCAGGAATAGTATTTAATAAAGGACTGGATATGGCAGGCATCTCGAGGGACACCTCCTGTTCTGCACAGGATGTAATAGCCAGCACAGAGTGCCTCACCATGGAAGGACAGGATACAGCCGGTGTCATGCTATGAAGAATCGGCCACCCTGTGTGTCTTGACATTGTCAATAGAAATAAATCTGTTTTCCTTACGACCTGGAAGTGGTGGTAAAATGACTGTTCTTGTGCCCTTCACTCCAAGGACTCGAACTGGTGCTCGATATGAGGGACCAAACTCTTTCTTGTTATCGATCTTCTCTCGAACCAGTTCTCCAACTTGGGGTAGCCAGCCAACTACCGGGATCTGCAGCGCATCATCCGATGTGGAGGGCAAATGTTCCTTTGCAAGACTGTCTCTGGTCTTTTGTAGATTCTGTAAAACATTGCAATGTTCATCTACGTCAAAGGCCCTGGCCTGGGCCTTGTAGTCCAGCCCATCAAGGTCAGGTACATACATCTTGATACCAAAGAGCATTTCGTATGGGGTCCGCCCACCCAGAGACCTTCTAGGGAGATTATTAAGCGCACGCTGCACGCCTATGAGGTGGGCTAACCAGTTACTGCCAGTGCCTATAACTCGAGCTGTCAAAGATTGCTTTAAGTCGCGGTTCATTCGTTCTACTACACTATTACCCTCAGGTCTGTAGGGACTCGAAAATTTGACTTGGACCCCCATCGAAACCATAGCATCCTTATACGCCTTAGAGGCAAACGCCGGACCCTGATCCGAATGGAAGGTACCACAGGCAAAAATTCCCACAAAGACTCGCAAATCCTTAATGACAGTACGTGAATCAGCGCTCCGATGCGGCCATACCCACACAAAGCGTGTGCATGAATCACCTGCTACTAAGATGTACTTATACGCAGTATCAGAAGAAAATGGACCGCAGTGATCCAAATAAACACATCCAAGTGGTTTATTCGAGATGTACAACTGTGTCTGAGGCGGACGCGCAGCAGTTGAAGGTTTAATCTGCTGGCAAATGTCACATTGAAGAACATATTCACGCGTCTGTTTGTACAGTCCCCGCCACCAGAATCTCTGTTGTAGCTGAGTTACAGTGGCCGAGACGCCCGCATGCGCAGACGCCACACCTTCATGTGCCGCTGTAATCAAAGCAGCTCTGCGATCTGAGTTGGGAACTAAACGCTCGCCCACTTCAGGGATTTTCACATAAGGAACCTTATCGGGACTTAAGTGGTATGTGTATTTAGAAGGGAATCCCGCAGGATATTTACTTCCCTTCTCCGTTGCAGCTATAGCTGCCAAGATGTCATCATCTATTTTGCTTTTGGACCTCGTGACTGCTGCAACTAAGTATTTTGATACCGCTGACTTCGCTGCTTCATCAGCAAGCAAGTTGCCAACAGCGTGGACCCCCACGCGCTGATGACCGAGAGTATGAATTACAAACACGAGTGGCAGCTTCTCTTTAAGTTCCGTCACTCGGACCCAGATCGTTTTATGTTTTATTGTGCTACCTTTGGAGTCACGAAAATCATTCTGAATCCAAAAGAACAAGTTTTCATTGTAAGACTGGACACAGTAGTAAGAATCACTTACGATCAAAGTCGTCACACTAGGATCTGCGTACTCTAATGCAAGCATCAGAGCACGAAGCTCTGCTAATTGTGCGGTGCAGTCTCCAAGCGTCTGCGTGTGCACGACGCTGGACTTGAACTCGTCGTTCACCATGGCACCGACCACAATGGCGCAAGCGGAAACGTAGGCATGTTTTGAGCCATGCGCAACCTGCGCCGAACCATCAGTGTAAATGATGCAATGGAAATCCTCCAGCGGCCGCATTGCTAATGGAGCAGGATGAACAAATTCATACTGTAAATACTCCTGTGACCGTAAAGTGGCGTCAAAAATAAACGTGACATCCTGGGACGTCGAGGATGCAGCCCATTGAATCCACCGAGGGTGCAAAGCTTTGGAATTAGGTACACTGGCTTTTGTAACCACCTCTAAGGCTGGACACGGGGTAACAACCAACATGCGCTTTCCTTGTGACAGGGCACGTTCCTTAAGAATTGCCATCTGCACAGCCGTTAAAACTTTCTCCACAGTGGAAAAATGCAATTCAGCCGAAGTGTACAAGTGTGACTTGTAAGCAATAGGTACTGTGTCTCCTTCATTAAAAGTCAGGTACGTGAAACCCACCGCCCCAGGGATAATTCTTATCACCAGGTTGGTCTGGTTATCACGAGTCTGTAAGTATTCAGAAGCGAGCAAATCAGCCTGCAACGACTGCAGAATGGCCGAATGCTCAGGCAGCCAGCATGATTTGGAAAAAGATGGTTGTATCAAAGCATACAAAGGCTTGATACGCTGGGCATATTCCGGAATGTACGTCCTCCCGAAATTCAGAAAGCCCAGAAGAGATTGTAATTTTTTCAGTGTTGTCGGAGAGCACAATTGTGCGCATTTCTCCAGGAAATGGGGTGCTAAACCCTTCCCTTCATGGTTAAGCTCATAACCAAGAAACAACACAGTGTACTCTGCAATGTGCGATTTTGCAAAGTTAAACTTGTAACCCATGTCAGCAAAGTTACAAATTATGCTATTTACTCGACACAGATGCTCCCAAAGATCGTCGTCTGTGAGATAAATGTCATCCACATACGAACAAGCAACTGGGTCGAAGCTCTCCAAAAGAGAGACAATGCGTGCGGAAAAAAATCCAGGACTGTTCTTGTAGCCCATTGGGAGTCGTTTAAACATTTTTTGCACACCGGCGCATGTAAAACTGGTCCATTGGGAACTTAGACCGTCTAATCTATGTGCATAAAAACCATTGGAAATGTCAAGCGTGGTTTTGAACCGTTTACGCTCAAGACTATTCACTAACGCAGAGCCGTGCGTATTCTGTACTGCACAGTTACGGCAATGCGAGTTCAAATGCCTATAATCCAAAACCAAACGATATGAGCCGTCCGGCTTGTTCACAGTAAAAAGGGGGTTATTCATCGGTGACACACACGTTTCAATTACACCTTGATATTCCAATTGTTCAAGGATAGCTGCGACTGAAGCTTTGGCTTCACGCCGTATGGGATATTGAGGTTGAGGCTGTGGCTGTGACCGTAAAGGAATCTCATGGCTCGGTGACAATTTATCCCAGCCACATTGATTGCGGTACACAGCCGGCGCAAGCGCCAGAGCCCACTCTTCTGCAAAATGCAGCGCCTCCACCCTCGGCACTGTGTGCGCGAAGCTGGGTAGGATTACCTCCTCCCCTCGCGGAGCTGCGAGAACAAAAGGTGGGGGCCAGTCAGCCTCCGAAAGCAAAATGTCATACGTAGACGAGAGATTTTCCCAAAATACCCCTTTTACAGTTCGCTGCATGTCACCTTCAATTAACAGGACAATTTCAAAAAGTCGTTCAGGGGGAGCAACATGCGTATCAGCTGTTTCAATCACAACATAAGAATCAGTCGCTGTCACCTTCAACAGTGGACGGAGGGCCTCTCTCACTATGGTAATCTCTGCTGCGCTGTCTAGCAAGGTCAGAGCCCGCGTCAGATTCCGAAGCCGCGTTCTCACTATCTTCGGCATAATGATGCGCGGTCAAGGCAGCGACTTTCTTCGTCGTAAACTGTGGTCTCTTGGGCGTAGAGCCTTCCTGCTGATCACCACTGGCACGCGGGCGGGGCTGACCACGTCCTTGCTGGCCACCCCGGCCCCTGCCGCCCCCTCCACCACCGGTTGACGGAGCCGATGAGTCCTGAAAGGAACGAGGAGAGCGTTGGTCAGAAGCCTGAAACCTCTCAGGCGATTTAATCATCGCGCGGTCGCGCAAATCATAAACACGATCCGACTGCGCAGGCAATGGAGACGCAGGAGCAGAAACCTGTGTTTGTTGTTGTTGTTGCTTACCCTGATTCTGCTTTTTAGGCCAATTTTGCTTTTTGGACTTTTGTTGACCACTAGTTTCCGATGTCTGACCCTGGGGCTGTTTCTTCTCCTTCTCAGGAAAAGATTTAACCCCCTTGGCATTGCGACCCACCATTCTGTAAGCAGTCACAATAATCTTTGCCAACTGTCGGGGTCGGTCGGCCTCGGGAACCAACGCTAATGCGTTAGCAACTTGAAAGTTCACTGCATCCCCCTTGACATTCGCAAGGATCAGATCGCAAACCACATCAAAGGAGCCACACAGGCGCATGCCCAATTCAACAGCCGCCTCCGGTCCGTGTTCGTCTTGAACACGTTTAAGGACCCCACCTAGATTGGTCACAGACGGGGAGCCATAGCACCTCGAATAGACCGCTGCAAAAGTTTTTCCCCAGGTTTCACAGTCAGCAAGGTCAGGAGCCAGATCTTTCGGCAAACTCAGTGTAAGAATCCGGTGTTTATCACCTGGACTCGTATTGGGAAACACAGCTTCCAGCTGGCCGAACTTCTCAGCAAGCCAGAACGGAAAATCGTCCTTTTCCTGGGGCTTTTTACCCATCACGGAATTAACCATGACCGGATTGATTTTCAGACCAGCATGTTCTGCTCGAAGCTGTGCGCCTCTAGGGGCCGCGTCCTGAACGTTACGGCTAGTGTAATGAACAAGCGCTCTAATCACTCCCACCGCGACTTCATGAAGCCGCCGCAGATCAGCCACGTTACAAGTGGCACGTTGAGGGTGAGGAGTAAACCCCGCCAAAGCAGGCCAAGGAGTGCCCGGAATGGACAAAGGACCTAACCTCGGAGCGGTTAAAGCGTGCGGTAGGGCGCCACCAAACCAAACTCCATGCAGCCAAGCGTCAATAGGAACCTCCAGTGCTCTGTACGGAGCGTACGCAGCCGGTACATCTGAAGCAGTGTATGAGTGGAACACACCAGAATTAGCGTCCACCGGCGGAAATGTCACCCACGAATAAAACAATTCGTACGGGTAAGCATGTTCCGCACTCACCACCAGAACCACAGCCAAGCCTTCCACAGGAACATCATACATCCGCAAATGGTCACGCACCGCAATACGACTATGTTGCGGGATGTCCACGGCTTGAGCCATGTTAGCACAAGAACGAGAAAAAACAAATTATACTTTGTAGCACAACTGGGTAGTAATTCAAAGAAACCGTTTTAGATAGATTCAAGCTTGAAAAGGACCTATTTCAAAAATAGGTAGGTTTTTCCGACACTGCCGTTTTCCGGAAACGGGAATGTAGGCGTTAAGGTTAGAATGATATACTACTCGAGTGTCATGTTATAAGGCCAACCAACATATGGGCGCCATGTCGCAGGGTTTCCGTTCTCTCACAGAACTGTGCACAGAGATCTAGAACCTGGGTGAGCCAGGGTGACCCACAACTCACCTATGTTTCAGAAATCCCCTTACCTAGCTAGCTACAGTGTCCCATCGGTAGTATATACTTCCCAATGTCTTAGACAATCCAGAACATGAACTTAGAATACCTCAGGTATCGTGGAACACATGAACACTCTTTCGTTATATTATCATTCCAAACCGAAACTGGGAGGCAATGAAAACACGTGCAAGTTTGAAATGTTTATTTTTCAATGCAGCATTCTCAAACGCAGTATCTTGTATAATATCAACATACATATTATAAAAATCAGAGTCAGCAGCATAGTCACTAATCCATAGTAAGCAAATGGTGATAACATATTATGATGCCAAAATCTATAGAACTCTGTATCACCTATATTTCGCGCACCCTAATTAGCATATTATATTATATCTAAGAAGGTCTCATCTGGGCTCTTAGCTGGGCGGACCCATACCTCGAATTCTCAGTAGGAGGAGATCACATCAACAGCTACCAGCTCTTAGCATGTCCAGCATCAAGTGTAATGTCTCATTCTCTGTAACTGTATCTTGAACTCACGTAAAGCCAAATGTTGGCACAAACATTATTTGTGTTATGACTAACGTGGTGCGAGGATCAGGCCTGCAGCAACCTTGTGTTAGGTTATTCGGAGAGTGTGCAGTTCTCAGTGTGCAGACAGTTGTACCAAGTGTTCCAGGCACGACTGATACCAGTGCAATAACATATTATTCTCAAATAAATCACATCTTTCGTCTAGGTTAAAAGCTGTAATAACAACTAGGTGTCGTGTGCAAACCGAAGCAGAAAGAAAATATGGCGTTTAAACATTTAATAAGCACATGCTAACTTAACACAATATATAGAAACGTAATAACCATATGACACACCCACTTTCTTCGGTCGATCTAATCTGACAATTTTATATCCTTCCGGGATCCCAAGAGTGATAACTGGGATAGAGTGGGGTTTAAGCCATGTCTCTGTGAGAAAGCACAGATCAGGTTCATGTGTGGAAATAAGGTCCCAAACCTCGATGTAATGTTTGGGAAAGGACCTTATGTTACACAACAAGTTCTTCCCACCCTGAATAATCTCAGTGGTAATAGTTGTAGCACGATGTTGAATTTGCTCAATCCTTCTAGAGCATGGATTACATACCGCCTGAAAATGGCATTGCCTGCATGAAAACGGTCCTTCGGGAGGGGGGTGTGCATTTAACCCACAGTCTAGCTGTGGATAAGGTGTTAAACACAACAAAGCCTGAGCGGAATAGCTCACCCTAGATTTACTGGGATCACTTACTAAGTTAATGCCATGGCCCCTGGTCCCGTCCAGTCACGGACGGGCACAGACGGGCATCTCTCTGGCTTGTCTCAGGCGCGTCCTCTGGCGCTCCCCTGTGCGCGACCGCTGCGTGCTCTGGGCGATGAGAGGGCTAAGTAGCCCCTCCTTGTGGGACACTAGACCGCTACCATATCGCCCTAGCGGAAGTGAGGAAAGTGTCAGGCTCTTACCTGTCCGCCCTCCGCTCTACTGCACTAATTGCCGAGTCGGACCGAGGCGAGCAGGCTATATCATTGAGCACAGACTTCCTCCAGTGCAAGTGAGTTGTAATCACCCCCAATACACCTAAACAGCGTGTGGAATAATTAAAATGATATGGCAAGTTCAAACGTTTTTAAAATGCAAGTAGCGTGATTATTAAAATTTTAGGTTTCACAAACATGAGCTGGTCATTCCGTTTAAGCTGACCTGATAATGCTGTCTGAGGTCAAAAATGGTTCGGGGAGACACTGCCACTGTCCTCCCTAGCCGCGGTCGGCGCGCAGCTCCTCGCTGCCTAAGTAGCCCCTCCTTGTGGGACACTAGACCGCTACCAGATCGCCCTAGCAGAAGTGAGGAAAGTGTCAGGCTCTTGCCTGTCCGCCCTCCGCTCTACGGCACTAATTGCCGAGTCGGACCGAGGCGGGCAGGCTATATCATTGAGCACAGACTTCCTGCAGTGCAAGTGAGTTGTAATCACCCCAAATACACCTAAACAGCGTGTGGAATAATTAAAATGATATGGCAAGTTCAAACGTTTTTAAAATGCAAGTAGCGTGATTATTAAAATTTTAGGTTTCACAAACATGAAGTGGTCATTCCGTTTCAGTGCCCAGACACATGAGGGATGGGTGCGGAGGACTCCCAGCAGTGCCCAGACACATGAGGGGTGGGTGCAGAGGACTCCCAGCAGTGACCAGACACATGAGGTGTGGGTGGGTATGACTCCCTGCAGAGGCCAACAGCATTGGGGGTGGGTGGATATGACTCCCAGCAGTGCCCAGACACATGAGGGGTGGGTGGGAATGACTCCCAGCAGAGGCCAACAGTATGGGGGTGGGTGCAGAGGACTCACAGCAGTGCCCAGACACATGAGGGGTGGGTGGATATGACTCCCAGCAGTGCCCAGACACAGGAGGGGTGGGTGCAGAGGACTCCCAGCAGTGCCCGGACATATGAGGGGTGAGTGCAGAGGACTCCCAGCAGTGCCCAGACATATGAGACCTTAATCTGGGAGTCTCCTGAGGCGGAAGCCGGGAGTGAATCTCTTACTTTTAAAACTTTTGTTGTGTGATACTCTGCTTTTAACAATCACTTCCCTGTGCACCTAAACAGCGCTCCAGCGCTGTAACGAACGCTACCTACCGCCATCACTGAGGGCGAGGCGCCACGGCGGACACGCCCACCTCAGCTGGCCACGCCCCCCCCTGACACTATAAAGTGCGCGCAGCTGGAAAGCGCGACACCTTAATCTGGGAGTCTCCTGAGGCGGAAGCCGGGAGTGAATCTCTTACTTTTAAAACTTTTGTTGTGTGATACTCTGCTTTTAACAATCACTTCCCTGTGCACCTAAACAGCGCTCCAGCGCTGCAACGAACGCTACCTACCGCCATCACTGAGGGCGAGGCGCCACGGCGGACACGCCCACCTCAGCTGGCCACGCCCCCCCCTGACACTATAAAGTGCGCGCAGCTGGAAAGCGCGACACCTTAATCTGGGAGTCTCCTGAGGCGGAAGCCGGGAGTGAATCTCTTACTTTTAAAACTTTTGTTGTGTGATACTCTGCTTTTAACAATCACTTCCCTGTGCACCTAAACAGCGCTCCAGCGCTGCAACGAACGCTACCTACCGCCATCACTGAGGGCGAGGCGCCACGGCGGACACGCCCACCTCAGCTGGCCACGCCCCCCCCTGACACTATAAAGTGCGCGCAGCTGGAAAGCGCGACACCTTAATCTGGGAGTCTCCTGAGGCGGAAGCCGGGAGTGAATCTCTTACTTTTAAAACTTTTGTTGTGTGATACTCTGCTTTTAACAATCACTTCCCTGTGCACCTAAACAGCGCTCCAGCGCTGCAACGAACGCTACCTACCGCCATCACTGAGGGCGAGGCGCCACGGCGGACACGCCCACCTCAGCCGGCCACGCCCCCATGTTTCCTCCCACACGGACATAAAAGATGTGCATCGCCAGGAAGCGCAGCGGACGGGCGCAGCGGGCGCGCCGTCAGCGCGCCGAAGGCGCGCCAAAGGCAAGCCCGTCTGGGCCCGTCCGGGTCTGGACCGGGCCCAGGGCCAGTCCCCCTGCCTTTTCTACAAGCCCCGCCCGCATCTGCTGGACTACTGCCCAACTTCACTCACTCAATACGTCCCTATGCCCGACCAGCCCACGCTGCATCCCAAACCACCTGGAATCTGCTCACTTCCATTGCTCGCAATGTAATTTCTCACTCTCGCCCTGCCAACCTCTTCTCTCCCCTTGCCCCCCTCCACAACTCTTCTCTTCTAATCAGTACACCCTGCGTGCAGGGTTGGTTAATTGCCGCTCTCTTCCCCGTCACGCCAATGACATCTGGATGTCTATCTCGTCTGAAGAATGGGATATTCTTTTTCTAACCGAGTCTTGGATCACAGATTCTTCCTCGCCAGATATCTATCTGGCTATCCCCCCAGGCTATGACATCAAATGCCTGAATCGACCTGGAGGTAAGTCTGGAGGCGGTCTAGCCGTTATATTCAAATCCTCTTTCCAGCTGACTTTCACTAAACTTGCTGACATGGGTACAATCGAAGCCATGTACTTCTCTGTCTCTGACTCTGCGTCAGCTATCTTGGCTGGCACACTAGTTTACTATCCTCCCCCTGTCACCGCCCCTCCCCTCACTGCCCTTGTCCACCTAGTGGCTGACCTATCTATTAAACACCAAAACTTCATTGTCCTGGGCGATTTTAACCTTCACATAGACAACCCGCTATGTGTTAAGGCTACCAACCTGGTAGATACCATGGAGAGCCTCAATCTCAAACAACTGGTTGTAGGTCCCACTCATGTGGCAGGCCACACTTTGGATCTTATATTCGCTAATTTCCCGCTCATCACTGTTCTTCAACCTCTTCCTCTCACCTGGACTGATCACTACCTCATTCCATTCTCTCTCACCCTGGGACACAAATCTGCCCCAATGGCCCCTAGGAAGGAGCTGGGAAGAAAGTGGCACAAGGTTACTTGTGCTACCCTGGACCCATTATTCCACTATCAGTCGGAGGACCTTTCCCCGGACATCGATGAAAATGTTTCTAGATTGAATTCCACTCTCCTTAAAGCGATTGATTCTATTGCCCCCCAGATAACTATCTCCTCCACTAGGTCGCGACCCTCTGCTCCCTGGTTCTCCACCCCTCTCCGGGAGGAAAAAAGTAGATGTAAGGCTCTTGAACGCAAGTGGAGACTTAACTACGACCCCGAAGCCAAACATCTCTACAGAACGGCCCTAAAACAATTCCTTAAACTCAAGAAAAGCGCGATGAAAGACCATTTTGCTGCTCAAATTAATAAAGCCAAAAATTCATCAAAAACGCTCTTTGGCATCGTTAAAGACTTTATTAACCCTCCGGCTAGGGCCCCCCAGAACACCGCCAGTCAGGTTCTTTGCGAGGGACTCTCAGATTTCTTTCTGGAAAAGATCAATAAACTCTGTGTCTCCTTCCCCACAGAGTCTGTCACCCAGTCTTCTTTCTTTAGTCCCCCAGAGTCTCCGTCCTTCCATTCATTCAACAAACTCAACCAGGACGAGGCTATCAGACTACTAATTTGCTGTAAATCTGGTGCCCCCTCTGATCCGGTCCCCGCTAAAATCATGGGAGAACTGGCGCCTTCACTTGCTTGCCCTTTCCTCTCCGTTTGGAATGCCTCCCTTCACCATGGCTTCTTCCCTACCACCTGGAAGGAGGCATTGGTGATCCCCATTTTGAAAAAGGCAGACGCAGACCCTGCTGTCTTCACTAACTACCGCCCCATTTCCCTTCTCCCTAAACCCGCTAAGGTCCTCGAAAAAGCCGTACAGCTTCAACTTACGGAATATTTAGAAGATCATTCTCTGCTACATGGTTCTCAATCCGGTTTTAGAGCCGGATTCAGCACGGAGACGGCCCTGCTGGAAGTATCTGAAACCATCCGAGAATGCGTGGACAGGGGCGAGGAGGCCATGCTGGTCCTCCTCGACCTGTCCGCAGCATTCGACACGGTCTCTCACCCCATCCTCCTGGATCGACTTAAGCAGATAGGCATTGGTGGCACTGCCCTTAGCTGGATTGAGTCCTTCCTCTCATCCAGAAGTCAAAGGGTACTCTTACGCCCTTTTAAATCAGAGAAAAAACCTTTGTCCTGTGGGGTACCTCAGGGCTCCGCCCTCAGCCCCCTGTTCTTCAACGTCTATCTGGCCCCCCTGGCTGACGTTGTGGAGTCTCACGGAGTCAGGGTGGTCTCTTACGCTGACGACACACAGTTGGTGTTTTCCTTTAGGGACCACTCGGACTCCGCATTCCTCAACTTCCGCCAATGCCTCAATAACATCAGTGGCTGGATGACTGCGAACCACCTCAGATTGAACGCAGATAAAACTGAGGTTCTGTTTTTTAATCAGAAAACCTCTATCCCCTCCTCTTGGTGGTGGCCCACGGCGCTTGATCCTGCCCCGTCTCCTGTTCATTCGGCGCGGAATCTTGGTTTCCAATTTGATGACTCCCTGTCATGCAAAACCCAGATTAATAAAGTTACTTCCGCCTGCTTTATGAAACTACGCATGATAAAAAAGATTCTACCTTATCTCCCCCTGGATTCCCGCCGCACAGTCACCCAGGCCCTTATCACGTCCCTCTTGGATTATGCCAATAGTCTCTACGCAGGGGCCCCCCAGTACCTGATAGGCCGGCTGCAGATTGTCCAGAATGCTGCAGCCAGACTGATCGGTAATATCCCGTACCGTCAATCTGTCTCTGCCTACCGGAGGGAACTCCATTGGCTCCCTGTGGCTAGCCGCATCCAGTTTAAGGTCCTCACCCTTACCTACCGAGCCGTCAACAACTATGGACCTACCTATTTGCAAAAACGAGTCTCGATATCCTGTTCCACCAGATCCCTGAGATCCAATGACCTCCGCCTCCTGATCTCGCCCCGTTTCAGATTGTCTAGAACCGGTGGCAGAGGTTTCAGTGTCATTGCTGCCAGACTGTGGAACTCCCTTCCACTTGAGCTGAGGTTCTGTCCTTCCGAAACAATCTTCCGAGCCAAACTTAAAACCTGGCTCTTCTCTGGACTCTAGTTTCTACTCCATCCTCTCTCTTCACTCCCCCTCTCCCTTGGCAAACCCTAGATTTTAGCGCCGGGACACCCCTTCGGGGGTAGCTGTGCGCTCTATAAACTCCATAAAATAAAATAAATAAAATATGAGGGGTGGGTGGGTATGACTCCCAGCAGAAGCCAACAGTATGGGGGGGTGGTGGATATGATTTCCAGTAGTGCCCAGCCATAAGAGGGGTGGGTGGATAAGACTGCCAGTAGTGCCCAGACACATGAGGGGCGAGTGGGTATGACTCCTAGCAGAGGCCAACAGTATGGGGGTGGGTGCAGAAGAGTCCCAGCAGTGCCCAGACACATGAGGGGTGGGTGGGTATGACTCCCAGCAGAGGCCAGACAAATGAGGGGTACACCATCATCAGCATACCACAATTACATGGGGCTATGTGCACATCCCTAATGTGACTATAATGATAGTGCCATAGCAACACATCACTTACAGCAGTGTCCCAATCCCTGGAAGATGGATTTCTTTCACACGCTGCGTGGCACACCACATGTGGGTGTGTTTTCAAATTCCACATGCATACCCACCCATGGAGGTTGCTGGTGAAATACACAACCTACCATCTTGACACAATAGTGTATAGTGATGTAACAGCCTACCAAACAAAGAGAGCGAAAGGGAACACACACTGTCACGCACATCCTAGGACTGATATGAATGTCCAGGTGGTTTTCAGACCACCAAGATGTAGTCTAATATGGAAGGAATAGGGTTGAAACCCCTTAGATACAATGCACAAAATTGTGAGTCATGTGCCCAAATACCCTGCATAACATCCCCCAATATAGGGGTAGGCTGTGATTATACACATGCATAGTGGTGAAAAGGTTGAATGTGTCCATGAAGGCATTTGTACATACTCAAAACACAAGTACAGTGATTTGCAAGGATGGCACAGACGAATGAGCAGTAGACATCTGTGAGCAGGCATGGCCATTGTTGAAGGGAACCGTCACCAAAAAAGGAAATGTGCACACATGTCAGCACAACAATTATACAACTGTCTGCAGTGAAGATGTCAGGTGCCACAGAGGAAGGAACACTCCTTGGGACAATGTCTCTAGCCAAACTGTACATTGACAACCAATTATTAATTGCAGAGAAATTGTGATGGCACAGATACCATGGTCCACCTCATGACCATCAACAAAAAACATCTTTCAGAACCCCAAAACATTACCATGACATCAACTCCAGGTCCCTCATCACCACCATCAAGTACCTGAAATGCAATACTGGTGAACGTTAAATAAAAGGCTTTATTCAGCACAAACAAAAAAGATGTTGAAAAATGAGTCTGCTCATATAAGGCCAATGGCCAGTCCAGTAATTAGTCCTTGTAGAGGGACGCTGGGTAGGCCGTCTACCCCATCTTCCCTGCACATGGAGTACTCAATGTGATGTGGACCTTTGGGGGGCATCATCGGGGGCAGGACTAGGCACCGCAGGGACAGGAGTGGTAAGGGTAGGTGTGGAGGGAGCATGGGTGGACGTATTCTCCTCAGTGCAGTGTGCAGCGCCGAAGGTGGACTCATACTTAGCGCCGCACACTGCAGCCAGTTCGGCCAGCCCAACCCCTACACCCGAGGACACAATTGGAGTGGAGGGAGAGGGCTGTGAGGGTTGTGTACCGTGACTCTGGCTGCGTGTATGCGGTCTGAGCCCAGTCCCTGTGGGTGTGCCTGCAGCCCCCTGAGTGTGCGTGCCAGGAGGTGTGTGCTTCGCCACATGTGGGGTGGGCTGCCTGGGTCTGTTGGGGTGCGTGATGGTGTCTTCCTGCTTGTGCGTTGGACAGGTATGGGAGAGGGGAGTGTGGATGGGTCCGAAGGAGGGGGGGATGGACCGCTGCAGTAGGGAAACTGCTGCCGTCAGTGAGGAGTCCATGGACTGCATGATCCGACGTTGGTCAGACATCATTGCTGACATGCCCTCCTTGAAAGACAACAACTGGGTCAGGATTTGAGTGTAGCCATGGAGGACACTCAGCATCGATGTCTGACCAACATGCAACTAGCGGAGTAAGTCCATAGACTCCGCACTGAGGACAGCATGGGTGACAGAGGCAGGGGCTGCGGTGCCGGGGCTGAAGGAGACATGGGGGGCTGCATGGACAGAAGGGACGGGAGCAACTGGGAGGGTGGAGATGGTGCTGGAGGGGGCGGGCACAGACTCCGTGAAGCTGCCCGCTGCATATTCCCCCTCTTCCAGGGACCTAGAATCGGATCCGTCTACCTGGTATGATGTTTCGCCTTCCATCTGGTCTGCAGACTGACTCCCCTCACCCTCCGTGCCACTGGCTCCCTCTGATTCCTTCACGCTGGTGGCACCGTGGCTGGGTCCCTCCTCTTGGTCCGTGCAGCTGTCTCTTACAGTTTCTGGTGATGATGCTGTGGGCAAGGAGAAGAAACAGAAATGCATCAGTCACCTGTACACATCTGAACATGAGCACAAAATTAGTAGGTCACACTGCAAATCATGCCATGCATCATGAGTAACAGCCAGATAACTCTGCACATATTTGAGACTTGTACTGCCTAGTTGGTATAGACAAAATGCTACTTGGACACAATGATCCAAAGAACACACCAGGCCACAACTTGAATGAGAAATACAGAGAAGCTTGTGTTTGTTTACAGGAGAGCAGATCAATACAATGAAGTGATGCCACCTGAAGTTCACAAAGAAAGAAACAGTAGTGGTGCCCCTCAGGGCAAACTAACCCACCTCACTCCCCAAGGTGACACCACACTCAGAGCACTGTAAGTACATTGGGCAAAAAATAAATGATAAAAAATTGTTGGTATCTTGGGACTCACCATACTTTACACAATCAACATGTATTGAATGTGGTATTCGCCATCTTGTGAAGCGAACACATATGTGCCTGCATGAAAGATGTCTCACAATGAAATGCACAATAAAAAACATTTACACATTCATTGAAAAAGCTGGCACCCTTTAAGAGAAAACACTTTTAGAAACAAATGACGTTGCAGATTGTCCATATACATGGTTCAACGGAGGTCTTGATGTCTTGACACTCATTAGTTTGTATAATTGACTACAAAGGAGTTTCAAGGCCTCAAGACCACTATGGGGACATGTATGTGGAGATCAAGGCACACCAGTAATCGCTAACACTGGCCTCTTTGAATCCTCCTCCTCCTTTTGAATCCAGCTCCTGTCGTGCTCTCACCTCTTGTTGCCTCAGGAGTGCCACTGAGGACGAAGTTAGGTCCACAACCTCACCCTATCACCACCAGATGCCAGAGTAGAGACTGGTAATATCTACTGGTGATGGGGGGAAGGAGGGAAAACATAACAAGGGAAGGAGGAAATAACAAGAAATCTTCTCCAGTCGATGTGGTCAGGATACCTGCAAAACTTCGGTATGCGTCTACTGCATGAAGAGACAGCATATGGTTAATGTCTGCCCCTGCCTACCCTAATTTTTTCGTATGTGTGTGTCTTATGTTAATATATACCTTCAATCTCTGTGTCTTCTCCTTATGAGAATGTGTGTCTTCTCCTTATGAGAATGATGTGACTAGTTAACTTTGGATATGAAGATTTCCTGACTCTAGGGCAGAAGAAACTTAGTGTAAGTGTCTTGATTCTATAAAGGGAATAATGAATATCTCTCCAACTGAATCGCCTGCTCACCAGATAGATAGACTGGAAACCGTCTAGTAAAGAAAAAAGTAGCAATCCTTTGTCTTGGCTGAATGCTTAACATCAGCACCAATGCCTATAAGTCATACTGATATATCATGGCCTGTTATCTCCACATGATAACCATGAAGCTAATACCAATTTTGTGTTCATACACTGTATTACACCCAACATCCGTTGAGAGTAAGAAAACAATACAAAAGAACTAGTGTAGAAACCAAACCACCATAACCTTCAATCAGAATAGGAACTCTCAGGCTTAAACTCAGCTGAGGGTCGAACAAAGCAAAATACACTCTAGTAATTCACAAGGGATTAATACCAAGATGCCCCGGAAGGAAATGAACACCCCGGGCAAACTGAATATGCTTACGGGATCATTCAAATATTCGGCCCTTCACCCTCGATGCTGAAACCCGATGCTCTGTCACGAACGCCCCCACCGTGACCCGGATGAGGAATCTGGACTTGCCGTGAACGCAAAGCGTTTCCGGGAAGGAGAGGAGGGCTTAAGACTCACCTCCTCTCCTCATGCGCATGCGCTAACATTTGCACATGCGCCCAAGTGGACAGTGTCGGCCATTTTGCCAACCACTTCTTCTGCATTTTGCCAACCCTGTCTGCAAGCATGACAGTACACCCCTCCCACAAGACCCCCAACCGGTTTGGGCTTGTCTGGATATCTCCTATGAAAGGCGCGGACTAGACAAGGTGCATGTACCTGACTTGCAGGTTCCCATGTGCGTTCTTCAATCCCATACCCTTTCCAATGGATTAAGTATTGGAGACGTCGTCGTACTTGTCTAGGATCAATAATAGCCTCTACTTCATATTCCTCACTATCATCAATCATTGTGGGAATAGGTACAGTAGGAAGACGGGTACCAGGTTCCACAGGCTTAAGAAGAGAGACGTGAAACACTGGGTGTATCTTCATGGAGGTTGGCAGGTCTAGCTTCTTGGCGACAGGGTTCACTACTTTGCTGATGGAATAGGGACCTACAAATTTAGGTTTGAATTCACAGGCTCCTCTCAAAGCCAGGTATTTGGTGGACAACCAGACCTTTTCACCCGGCTGATAAAGGGGTTCAGGTTTCCTCTGTGTATCAGCCCTCCTCTTATACTCAGTCTTGGCTTTATCTAGATTGTCTTGTATGTCTGTATGTACTGTTTGTATGTGTCTAACTAGATCGGATGCAGCAGGGGTGTTACATGACGTGGGCAGAGGCATAGGCAACACTTTAGGATGAAAGCTGTGAGACCCATAGAAGGGGGTATAGAGGGTGGAAAAATGATGACTATTGTTATACGATAGTTCAGCAAGCCATACTAAATCATCCCTCTCCGTCAGTGTCTGTAGTGCCTGACACCTAATGAATTTATCAAGGCTTTGATTAACTCTTTCTGTCTGTCCGTCTGTTTGAGGGTGGTGACTAGAGGACAGACGAACGTCAATTTGTAACTGTGCACATAACTGTTTCCAGAATTGTGAAACAAATTGAGCACCCCTGTCCGTGATCAAGACTGAGGGAAGGCCATGTATTCTAACAATATTTTGCAGAAAAGTAGTAACCAAGGAACTGGAAGAGGGGAGACCCTTTAAAGGGATAAAATGAGCACTCTTAGTGAACATATCCACCACAACAAAAAGAGTATTGTTTCCTCTTTTGGTGCATGGGAGTTCAACTATAAAATCCATGGACAACGTGTGCCAGGGGTTAGGAGGAGTGGGTATAGGTTGTAACAGTCCCACGGGCCCTCCATGAGATACCTTTTCTTGTGCACAGACATGACATATCCGTACATACTGTTGAACATCATGTGCCAAATGAGGCCACCAACAATAACGTCTTACTAGTTCTAAAGTTCTCTTGTAACCAGGATGTCCTGCTACGCTATGTGTGTGACACCATTGTAAAACCTGTTGCTGTAATGGTAAAGTAGGAACAACTAATCCTCCTTGAACATAATGTAGGCCCTTCATGATCTGAGATGTATGTTTTCCTAACAGAGTTGCCACTGCGGGATCTTGTTGAGCAACTCGTATTTGTTGGAGGAATTGTTCTTCCACAGTTAAGGAACCTATAACCTTCTGGGTGTCAATGATAGTAGGTGGTTGTTCAATAACTGGAAGAGGTTCAAACCCGATACAGGACAGTGCATCCGTTTTCCCGTTTTTTCTGCCTGACAAAATCCTATTCACTGAAGAATTGGGTCCATCGTAGTTGTCTCATTGACAAAGCACTGGTGGTTTTTCAAATATTACAAATTCCTATGATCCGTTAGGATTGTGACCGTATAGTGGGTACCTAGGAGATATTGACGCCATTCTTCTAGCATCTTCTTTATGGCTAGAAGTTCCCTTTCTCCCACAGCATAGTTGGTTTCAGCCGGTGTCAGTTTATGGGAATAGTACGCCACAGGATGTAATGCCCCTGTGTCTAAGTCTGCTTGAGAGAGTACCCCACCCACAGCAACCTGAGAGGCATCTACTTCTACGACAAAAGGACTCTTTTGATCAGGATGTCTTAAAATGAGTGCCTGTGTGAAAGCTTTCTTTAATGTATAAAAGGCCTCATCAGCCTCTTTAGACCACACAAAAGGGGTTCCTTTACGTAACAATTTGGTAATGGGAGCAACTACTTCAGAAAATTGACTGATAAACCTTCTGTAGAAATTTGTGAAACCTATAAATCGCTTTGCATCTTTGACATTAGTAGGAGGTGACCATTGCATGATGGCAGCGACTTTCTGGGGATCCATTTGTAGGCCTTGAGCAGAAACAATATACCCTAAAAAAGTTACCTGCGATCTATGAAAGAAACATTTGTCCAATTTACAGAACAGGTGATTGTCTTGTAATTTTTCCAACACGGTCTGGACATGCAGGATGTGTTCTTCCAAGGTTTTTGAGAAGATGAGTAAATCGTCGATGTAAGCTATCACGCATTTATCGAGGAGATCTTTAAATACCTCGTTGATGAAATATTGAAATGCGGCGGGAGCATTACATAGCCCAAAGGGCATCACTAGATACTCATACAACCCGTATTTGGTGCAAAATGCTGTTTTCCACTCATCTCCTTCTTTTACTCTAACGAGGTGATATGCTCCTCATAAGTCCAATTTCGTAAACCATTTAGCATATTTAATTTGATCTAGTAAGGAGGAGATGAGTGGTAACGGATATTTGTTCTTGATAGTAATAGAATTGAGGGATCGGTAATCGATACAGCATCGCAATCCTCCCTCCCTTTTAGGAATAAAAAAGAGAGCCGAGGAAGCAGAGGATCTAGATACTTGGATAAATCCTAGCTCTAGCATCATGTCATGGTACTCTCTTAAATACATGTTTTCCTTTTCAGTTAAGGAATATACCCTACTTGTAGGTATACGTGCACCTGCTTGTAAATATATTCGACAGTCATACACCCTGTGAGGGGGTAGACTGGTAGCTTGTTCTTTGTCAAACACTGACTGAAAGGCATGATATTCTGCTGGCAATACACTATCAGGTTCATCTACGGTGACTCTTTCAGGAATAGGTGGAAGCGGTAAAAGAAGACTACTCTGAGGATTTTCAATGTATGTGTCTTTCCCAGAAACAATTGAGATCTCTGTTCTACTTGATTCTTCTAAGTTTCTTCTTTTATGTGTGGCACAAGATTCGGAATTAAACACGATTTGTGAATGTCGCCAAATCGATGGAAGGATTATGTTCCCTCAACCATGGAAGCCCCAACACCACGGGGAATTGTGGGGATTGAATCACATCGAATGTGAGGTTCTCCCAATGATTCGAGGAGAGATTTAGTTCCAAAAGGATGGTGGTATGAGTAATAGGTCCAGACTTGAGGGAACTTCCATCAATAGTGTAAACATCATCTCTAATCTCTTTAGGCACTTCAGGTATAGACCGTTTTATGGCCTATTGTTTGTCTATAAAATTGCCTGAAGCTCCTGAATCAATCATGACAGGAACATCAATGGTTGTAGTGCTCCAATGTAACTGTCCAGGAGTAAAGAAGTGGCTTTTATTGGACTGATCGGATGAGACCATAAACCCTGAATGACCCAATGGTGCAGTCTCTTCTAACCTCGGGTCTCCTAGTTTTCCGACTTTTGGTATTGTTTAAGTTTTACAGGACATTCCCTCAGAAAATGACGAGCCTTTCCGCAGTATATGCATAATTTGTGGTCTCTTCTGCGTTGTTTCCCTGATTCACTTAGGGGCCCTTTAATACTACCTATTTGCATAGGTTCTGTGTCGTCGGTCTTGGTCTCAGTGTCTGCTTTCTTTTCGCGAATACCCCCTCTATTGTAATCAAATCGAGTTCTATCTTTCCTTCTTTCTCCTAATCTATGATCTAATTTTACCACTAGATCTATCAAATCAGTACAATTCTCAGGGGGATCTACCACATGAGCCAAGGCCTCTTTGAGTTCATCACGCAGTCCCTTATAAAAGAGGGCACTGCGTTTTTCTGCAGGCCATTCGGCTTCCGCTACTAGTCTGTTGAAAGTAGAAATATATGTGGTTATATCTTTATTTCCTTGTTTAAGATTCAACAATTCTGTGTCTGCAGCATGGGTAAATGTATGTTTGTCAAATAATTTGCGTAGCTCTCTCTTGAAGGCATTATAATCAAACAATAAGGGATCATCTTTTTCAATGAGGGATATTGTCCAATTTGCGGCTGACCCTCCTAGATATGAAATAACAAATGCCACTTTGGCTTGGTCTGAGGGGAAACATGAAGCTTTACATAAAAAGTGTAACTGACATTGGCTGATAAAAGCAGCACACTTGGTAGGGTCTCCGTAGAAACGTTCAGGTGGGGCTAATGGAATGGATTGAGGGGCTACAACCTGAATGACAGGACTTTGAGAGCTAGCGCCTCCTCCATCCCTATCTCGGTTTAATGCATCTACTCTGTTAGAAAGGGCTTGTGTTTCTCTTTGTAGATTCCCTATCATATTAGCTAAATCCGGGAGGTTTAGATCCATGGCACTCAGGAGGCAAATATATATAAGGTTTTGCGTTCTGTCGTGCTCTCACCTCTTGTTGCCTCAGGAGTGCCATGGAGGACGAAGTTAGGTCCACAACCTCACCCTATCACTACCAGATGCCAGAGTAGAGACCGGTAACATCTACTGGTGTTGAGAGGGAAGGAGGGAAAACATAACAAGGGAAGGAGGAAATAACAAGAAATCTTCTCCAGTCGATGTGGTCAGGATACCTGCAAAACTTCGGTATGCGTCTACTGCATGAAGAGAAAGCATATGGTTAATGTCTGCCCCTGCCTACCCTAATTCTTTAGTATGTGTGCGTCTTATGTTAATATATACCTTCAATCTCTGTGTCTTCTCCTTATGAGAATGTGTGTCTTCTCCTTATGAGAATGATGTGACTGCTTAGCTTTGGATATGAAGATTTCCTGACTCTAGGGCAGAAGAAACTTAGTGTAAGTGTCTTGATTCTATAAAGGGAATAATGAATATCTCTCCAACTGAATCGCCTGCTCATCGTATAGATAGGCTGGAAACCGTCTAGTAAAGAAAAAAGTAGCAATCCTTTGTCTTGGCTGAATCCTTAACATAGCACCAATGCCTATAATTCATACTGATATATCATGGCATGTTATCTCCACATGATAACCATGAAGCTAATACCAATTTTGTGTTCATACACTGTATTACACCCAACATCTGTTGAGAGTAAGAAAACAATACAAAAGAACTGGTGTAGAAACCAAACCACCATAACCTTCAATCAGAATAGGAACTCTCAGGCTTAAACTCAGCTGAGGGTCGAACAAAGCAAAATACACTCTAGTAATTCACAAGGGATTAATACCAAGATGCCCCCGGAAGGAAATGAACACCCCGGTCAAACTGAATATGCTTACAGGATCATTCAAATATTCGGCGCTTCACCCTCAATGCTGAAACCCGACGCTCTGCCACGAACGCCCCCACCGTGACCCGGACGAGGAATCTGGACTTGACGCGAACGCAAAGCGTTTCCGGGAAGGAGAGGAGGGCTTAAGACTCACCTCTTCTCCTCATGCGCATGCGCTAACATTTGCACATGCGCCCAAGTGGACAGTGTCGGCCATTTTGCCAACCACTTCTTCCGCATTTTGCCAACCCCGTCTGCAAGCACGACAGCCTCTTTCAAGAAAGTGGAAATGTTGCTTTGTGTGCACTACCTTGTGAGACATCTATCATGCAGGCACATAAGTGTCATTTACACAATTCGACATGTTAACGCATTCTAAACATGAACAACTTTTAACAAGTGGTGTGAGTGCCTAGGTACAATCATTTATGTGACACAACTTCAAATATGTCAGTCCTCACATGGGCATCCATTCCTTGATGACAGAGTTGTTAGCACATAAAACCTACTGGCTGTCATGTGGAGTGGCACACATGTCCCAACTCTGGACAATGCTTAAGCTATTGGGCCAGCAATTGTGATGAACAAAATCATTGCTGCATTTCGGCACACCGTCATCCCCAGGCAAAATGTCAACACAGAAGTGTGCAACCTAAGACAAAACAGCATTGCATCTGAACTACATACATGTGGCAAAAATGTATGAGCCTGAATCATGTCAGGAACAAAATGACATAGGCTGCCAAGCCCCAACTGCAATCACTGGCCACCATCCCAGGGGCAGTGCATGGTGAATCATTGTTCGGCCAATTCTCACCCATAAGTCAGACCAGGCAAGGTTAAATCAGGCAGGCCCACATAGACCTCTCCTGCACAACACCCCCATCCCTTAGTCGATGTGATTTATACAGCTCAAGAAGTGAGAGCTCTGAATCGGGATAATATGAACTGTGCAGCAACGATTCCAAAAGTAACCCAAGCTCACCCGTGGGGCTGGCAATACATATTTGTGACAAACAACTATCAACAGATTGTTGTGAATAGGCACACAGGCACTGCCCAGTGTAAATACGCACAAGCCAAATGTTGTATCCCTGTCCAGTGGACACATGTAGCAGACACAGGAAAAATAAAAACTATGCCAGGGGCCAATGCCACAGAGGCAGACCCATGCTGAACCCACATAGAATGGGCACAGTGTTGGATGACACACATGATTAGGAGGCCAGGGTGTCTCAGGGGACTGTAGTGAGCACACTGATCCATGGGTCTGGAATGAGCTGACTGTACCATGAGTAACCGTCATGGCACTATGCATATCTACCATTGATGTACATCATGTCTGAGAACACAACATAGGTCATGCATGCTACAAGGGTGTGCAGTTGAAACCTCACACTCCTATGTTGAGACTCAGCATCAGTGCAAACAAATACGAAGGCCAAACACAGTGCACAGGTCATTGCACTGGAGTTCTGGACTTTTTGGTTCCGTCCAGAGGTGTCAGGGAACAACACCCAAAGACCCCGGAGTTCCACCTGCCTTGGTGCGCAAATGAACAGAAACACGGGCTTCTCGATGGTGGCGTCAAAGACCAAAGGTTTATTACTGCAGGGACACAGAAATCACAGAATCTACACACGGGCAGAGACTAGGAGACTGTTCGATTTGTACATTGAGGGTTGCTCCTTATATACCAAAAATTGTGCTTCAGGCAAATATTTCACATGTCAGTACATTCCCAAACCTTTGTGTCTTAAACAATAAATATTTGGCGTTACACAGGAACTGTCGATAATATCTGATGCCTAACATCACGAAGAGGGGTTCCCACTAGTCCATCACAATCCCTTGTCAATATTGCATTCAAGTGCCGGACCGCCTCATCGTAAAGTTCGTTACCTCCCCCTAATAAAGGCCCAGAAGGAAAGGAGCAGAGCCAGGTGCAGAAGATAAAAAAACGGGATAAGAGATGTTTGTGGGTTGTAAATGGGCAAGGCTACCGGCTTCGGCCGCCTAATCATGATCGGGACAATGGACACGAGAACCAGTTCAGGTGGGCTGGCCTCGGGCAGAGGAGGCAGCCTTTGTCGAGTCATGCAGCTTCAGCGTGATCTGGTTTAAGGTGTACGTGTCATGAAAGAGGTGAATCTCCGGCTAAGGCTACGTGTCCTTAATCGAAATGAAGTGATCAGAGGTTATTGCATATGTGAGGGCAAGAAACACAAAATGGCTGCCATGATCTAAGATGGATGCCATGGGTAGATCAGAAATGTGTTCATAACAGGAGTGCTCTTGCTCGTATCGTAGCGAAAACACCAGGATATGCTAAATGGATCATTTGCGGTTCGCTGATACTAATTTTATGTATTTCCGACAAACTTGAAAACACGGGTTCAAATCGTCATGGAACCTCAGACCCTCCTTTTGCCCTTACATAGGCAATTACTCAGTCTATGTCAGAATCTAGTTCTATGCTCATCAGGTCAGTGACATGTTGTTGTATCATCATCCTTTCTCGTGCCTTTTCTCCAAACGCAGGTGGTTTCCTAAAACAGGTTGCAGCACAAAAGCTACACAGGGCTGGACCACACTGGATAATCAGGCAGCATGAGAAGAGGAATACTAAGATGACACCAATGACCATAAGAACCTTCCATCCCCATGCTGAGATCAGAGTCCAAAACCACTCCATAAAGGACCAGTTTCCCTTGTCTACATGTATAGAGTCGGAAATCTTGTGTAGCTTAGAGATCGCCTCATAAACTGTTGGAGCATTATTAGGAATAAAGACACAGCAGCTCGATTGGATCATTCTGCATACCCCACCTCGGTCTGCAAGGATAACGTCTAAAACCATACGGTTTTGCAACGTCATGAGTCTGTCCGCTTGAAGCTCAGCTGTCAGGTTGCTAAGGGCACCAGCAGTTTCGGTAATAGTAGATTCAACTACCCGTGTTAGCTGACGTATGTTTCTACTATTGGCCATAGGCCCCCAAAACGGAAGGAAGCCTTTGAAGAAGTCTCCAGCTTCCTGACCAGCAGTATCTTCCTTGCTGAAGACACCTCTCGCTACTCTGGTTCTGTGGTAATCAGATGAAGCAGTGTATGTTGGAGGCAACAATCGAGCAATATAGCATGAACCTGAAAAGTCAGCAGGCAACCATGTATAAGCTCGGTCTCGACAAATGAAATAGGTACCCCTAGCAGTAAGGAAGGCAGGGGAAGAGTTAGCCGGAAACACATAAGTCTCAACGCACTCACTCCTCCCTAGCTGAGCTCTCGGATTTCTCCCATTACCTTGCAAACAGACCTGACCTCGGTGAGGTACGACCCAGATTGGAGTTGAGCTTTTACGCTTGCTTTCTCCTAAACTAAGGCGATACTCTGAAGTATTCCAACTCAAATACACTCGTAGTTCGTCTCTAGGGTATGATGGAGTATTATTGACATCCTTGATCATGTCAATAATTCCCTGGACTAAAGCTTTGTTGGCAGAGTTATATCTAGTGGAATGTGGTGGACGCGGAGGATAGGTCTCAAGGGCATAAGAAAAGATTGTTTGAAGGGCCTGAAATGATCCATTGTAGCTGAAAGGCAAAACCAGATAGGGAATGCCTTTATCCATAGTGTGGGGTATCAAGCCACACACCCAGCAGTTTGTAGTGTTAACTACCAGTTGGTGTTGGTGCAAGAGCTGTACAAAAGTGTTGTTAATGAACTCTGTACGTCGGGCTTGCTCATGTTCAGGAAACGAGTGAAAAGAGTGTATAGAAGAAACAGTAGAAGTAACAGGATCAAGGGGAGGTACTGTAGTAACTGGCACAAAAATCAGATTTATACTAAAGACGATTCCACCCACCAATGTTGCTAAAATAATCAAAAATGTAACGGCACATTGCATCAAAAAGCATTTGCTACGAAGAATTTTGTACAGTCTGTTTCTGCGAACATAAATCACATTTTCTCGTTGCAGCGCAGGAAGCTCCATCTTCTACAATCCGCTCGCGACCACTGATGATGTGTACGTAGATGAAAATGCCTCTGTCAGCCCTGGGAGTTCCCAGAACCAACAGAAAGATCGACCTTGTGTCAGACCACTGCAAATTCAAACTAGGCACACAGCCACGACCCTACGGCTACCCAGACGGCAAGGTAATTTTAAAAACAATAAACAAATAGCAAACTTCCTGGCTAAAAAGCAAAAGTTCAATATATATATATATATCAAAATTACAATATGCAATTGCCTGCTTTATTTGTCTTTTTTATGGCTTCTAAGGTTGTATCTCTTCTTCGCTGGTACTGTCTGATCGGAAAATAGTGTATCACTAGCAGCTGTTGCAGAGTTTAAGTTCGCAGATAACAAAGTTTCTTCTGATGCTGGAGACAAATGTTCAATGTTCGAAGGAGTTTTCTCAGGAGGAGAGTCAGGTTTCAAAGTGTCAGTAATCAAATCGGCATCGCTGAAAGGGATAAATTTCGGGGTGATTTCAGATTCGGAGGCACCAATTCCCTTCTTCACCCAGTCGTCGTAAGGCAGCGGCAACGGAACACGCTTTACGTGAGAAGCGTGAATCCAGTGCTTGCGGCCAGCAACACGTATGGCTGTCCTCGTTGCCAGCAGGACCTGGAAGGGGCCGATGTAGCGAGGCTGAAGATTCTTTGTCCTCGCGAAGTTTCTGACCACCACTTGGTCGCCGGGTTTCAGTTGATGCCCTGGACTCTCCGGAGGCTTTGGTAGTGCATCGAAAACCTGTTGATGAATAAGACTCAATTTAGCAGTCAAGTCGTAAAGGTAGTCTATCAACATAGGATATTCCAACTGTCTGAACTCCCTTGGTCTTGGCACCCCCCAAATATTGGCAGGACGACCAAATACAATCTCGTAAGGGCTAAGCCCCACTCGAGAATGTACAGTCGCTCTTGTGGATAACAGAGCCAAAGGAAGTGCGTCTGGCCAAGCCAAACCTGTGGATGCTTGTATCTTAGCTATCTTCAGCTTGAGGGTGCCATTATAACCCTCCACTAGACCAGCTGACTGGGGATGGTTCGCACTATGAAATTTTTGTTTCAAACCTAGGCCTGCACATACACTCTGCATAACTTTCCCTATAAACTCACTTCCGTTATCTGACCATACAATCCGTGGCATTCCAAATCTAGGGAAATATTCTTTGAGAAGAATTTTGGCAGTTGATAAGGCGGTATTGTCCTTCAGTGGGTATGCTTCTATCCACCTGGAAAAAGCACAAACCACCACCAAGACGTATTTCAAATTATTACAGCGTTCCATGTGAATGAAATCTAACTGAATCACTTCAAAGGGACAGGAAGGAGGAGCGAAATGACCAGCTGGAGTTGGAGTTCCCTTGCCAGGGTTATGCATCAAGCACACCATACAATTTTTCACCACTCTCTCTGCACACTTACTGATCCCATCATTCTTCCAGACCGGAGCCAACATCTTACAGATACCTTTAGAACTTATATGCGCTACTCCGTGCGCCATTGTCACTACTGCAAGCACATACGCATCCGGCAACATCCAACGTTGCTGCTCTGTCAGATCAATCCAACATCCATTCGAGTCCAACTTGCCCGTATTTTCTCTCCATACACGTTTCTCTTCCTCAGTTGCTTCTCTCTGAATCTCCTTCACACTTTCCATTGTATCTTCACACATCCCAGACTCAGCGATCCATCTTGCAGACGTTGCAACATACATTCTACTCATCACATCTCTAGCTGTCTGTTTAGCAATTTCATCAGCAAAAGCATTCCCACGTCCAACATCATCCGTGATTGCTTTATTTGCACTGCACTTTACAATTGCAACTTCAGTTGGCAAGGTTAGAGATTCCAACAAGTCGTTAACTAGCTGACCATGTTGAATCTTAGTCCCATGGGACGTAATGAAACCTCTTTCTCTCCACAACCGGCCAAAACTATGGGCCACGCCAAATGCGTACTGACTATCTGTGAACACATTCACTCTCTTTCCCTCAGCTAAAACACATGCTCTCGTTAGAGCTATTAATTCTGCAGCTTGGGCAGAATTCTGACTCACTCTTGCAGTCTCCACAATCGTCTTCAAAGTCGTCACCGCGTAAGCAGCAGTCACATCACCATTCTCCAATTTAAAACATGACCCGTCCACATACAGCGTACCATCCGGATCGGGTAACGGAGTATCTTTCAGGTCAATGCGTCCTTTTGTCTCTTCCTCCGTTTTAAAATAGCAGTCATGTGGCTCAGAATCACTCGACTCTTGATCAGTCGGCAACAGCGTTGCTGGATTCAATACATTACACCTTTTGATCTGAATATGACTCGCTAGTAGTGTCAGTTCGTAACCAGATAATCTCGCACTGGTAAGGTGTTGTGTCTTCGTTCGGTTCATGAGTGTATCCACTGCATGAGGAACCACGACCACTAGCATGTTGTTCATCACCAAACCAGCAGATTGCCGAATGGAAGCCGCAGCTGCCGCTGTAGCCCTCAAACAACTAGGCAACGCTCTGGCTACCGGATCTAATGTTGATGAGAAATACGCACAAGGGCGTTGTTTATCACCAAACTTCTGTGTCAGGACACTCAACGCGCAACCTTCTCTCTCGTGAACGTAGAGCGTGAATGGTTTACTGTAATCAGGTGTACCCAATACAGGAGCTGAACACAAGGCTTTTCGTAATTCGGTAAAGCTCTCTTGACATTCATCAGACCATGGCACCGGACTCGGAACATTTTTCCCAGTCAAAGCTACCAATGGTTTCGCTAAAAGAGAAAAATTTGGAATCCACTGCCTACAGTAGGAGGTAATACCTAAAAAGGCACGTACTTCTCTCTGTGTGCGTGGAACACTCATTTGCGTAATTGCTTTTATTCTTTCTGGGGTCAACTTCCTTCCCTCCTTTGACAAGAGATGACCTAGGTAGGTCACTTCTTGGCAGCAGTATTGCATCTTGGAAGGTGACACCTTGTGATTCAGATCAGACAAATGATGCAATAAGGAAATTGTAGCTGCTTTGCAAGTTTCCTTGTCATCGGCAGCCACTAAAAGATCGTCTACATACTGTACTAGGGCAGAACCTGGAGGAAGGACAAAAGAATCTAACTGGCTTTTTAATGCTTGACTATAAATAGATGGACTCTCACAGTAGCCTTGTGGAGCGCGTTTAAATCTGAAGCTTCGACCTCCTAGACAGAAGCCAAAAATATCCCTGCTTTCCTCGGCTATCGGAATGCTGAAAAAGGCATTCTTCAAGTCGATGACTGAGAACCAATTGGCTGTAGCAGGAATCAATGTTAACAAGGCAGTAATGTCTGGAACCACAGGAAACTGTGGAACCACAATCTTATTAACTTCTCTAAGGTCTATGACAAACCTATATACTGGAGGCTTCGTAGGATCAGTTCGTTTCAGAATTGGCAATACAGGACTATTACAAACATTTCCTCGAGTTTCTTCAACCGCACCTTTCTTAATCAAATCTTGCACAATCAATAAAAGTGCACGTTCTCCTTCACTCGATATTTTATATTGGGGAATTCTGGGAAATTTTACATTTGCTTTCAAAGTTACTACATACGGTGGTATCTCTAAAAGGCCTACATCATTAGGACCAGTCGCCCAAAGAGAATTAGGGAGTGAGCGCAGCTCTGGCGGGAGTGCGTCCATTGACAAGTACATCGGAGAAGTGAGTGTTTTACCCAAAGTAAGCTGTACTCCTTCCGGAGAACAGTACAATGTCGCATATAGTCGTTTTAACAAATCTAAACCAAGCAGATTTTCATTACAACCTGTCGTCAAAATCAAGGGTGCTTTCAATTGGCATGGTCCAACAGAAATAGACAAAGGATTAGATATCGGGTTGTAAACAGGGGCGCCTGAAAAACCTACGGAAACATTTGTTGAGCCAGACAAAGGTGCGCCAGGGAGTTTCGCATGAATTATAGAACTTTTTGCGGCACCAGTATCCAACAGAAACGGTTCGACTACACCTGATGTTGCTACTGCGACATAAGGCCCACTCTGATCCACTGGAACTGATACTACTCCCTCTCTCTGTCCATGGCTGTCCTAGTACCCATTTTGCTGGAATCCCTCATCAACTTCACAATAATCCTCAACAAGATATTGCTGAGATCTATTCTGTTGAGCTGACTGTACGTTTCGTTGATCAAAGTGATTAGAGGGACGATCATTCGTTTGCGGAGCCATAGCACCTCGCCCTCGACCTCTAGAATTCTGCGCAAAACCACCACGACCTCTCTGAGCTGCTGCTGCATTATTTTGCGCTAAAATCGGACATTCATTCTTGTAGTGACCCTCTTTCTTACAGTACGCACACTGATTCCACTGATATTGAGGCCTGGTTGAACTATAATCTGTCCTTTGATACGAATTCTGTTGCATATTAGTCTGGTTCGTGCGAGGCGGATACGCCTGCTGTAAAAGAACTTTAGTCTTTAAATCTTTCGTTTTCTTCTCTGATTTCTCCTTTTCCTCTTTATCCCTATTTTCGTAGTACTGTGCAGTCGCAAGTATTTGCGCTGTTGTAGATACAGCCCACGCACTTTCTGAGTCTTTTAATTTATTGCATAATTCAGGTAACAAATTATGCACAAATTTATCGACAAACAATCTCTGTCCTCCTTCAGTGCTCATATCCTGACCACTATGGTCTACAAAAGTCTCTTCGAACCTCGTGAAGAAGTCGGAGACACTTTCATCTTTCTTTTGCTTGCATGCGGATAATTTATCCCAATTAACACGCAACGCGGGCATCAGAGTCTTCATTAAGTCAATTATTCTACCTGGAAGATTAGCAATTAGGGGTTCGGGTTTTGCACCACCCGTTTGCTGACCATCTGCTGCAGTGATAGCTGCCCAATCACCACCTAAAGCTGCTTGATGATCCTCTCTACGAATTTTAGCCCACACTGGTTGTGGAACTACATTGCCAAATAGCATGTCGATGTCTGCCAAATTCATTATACAAGCTTCAACTGTCTGTGTCAATTCCTTGTAATATCCGGCAGGATTCTTACGCGGATCTGGTAAGGCCTGTTTCACTGCTAACACTTCAGCTCGCTTCCATGGAATGTGTATCCACACTCGTTGGAACTGTGCTGGAGCAGCTACAATACCAGCAACCGCATCAGCTTGAATAGCTTCGCGCCAAATCGGAGGAACCTCCCTCATTTGATATTGGCGACTTAGCTTTATTTTACCTTTCTCTAAATCTCTCGGCGAACGAAGAGATGGATCATTCCTAAAACTCAAAATAAGTTCCATCGCTTCTTTTATATCATCACCCACTATCATTCCTGCAGCAAACTCTTTTTGCACCTTAATTAAATCCTCCAAGTCTGATTCAACATCATCTTCCTCTATCTCCTCACGTAACAACGAGCACATCTCATCAAAGACGTATCGTTGCGTTGGTTCTTTCCACTGCATAAACGTATCTAATACATCTCTCGTATTATATCTTCTAACTTTCGTAATCCATCTGAGAGCCGTGGAATCTAAAACTCCCCGTTCTTCAGTACTTGGTAGCTGACTACGTCTCTGAACTGAATCAGAAGTAGGAGTCTTAATTAAGGATTTATATAAAGGAGACAGAATATTAGCAACAGAATCAGTTATTTTTCGACGTACAGAAAGTGGAGTTAATACACTTGCAGACGTAGAGAACACAGTAGAGGTAGGAACAGATTGCGAAGCAGTAGGAGTATCGATGAAAATAGTTTGTGAAGTAGTAGGTGTAAGCGAGACAGATACAGGTATAGAAGTCGGCAACCCAGGAAGAGGAGGAGCCGTAGGAACATTCACATTAACCACAGGAGGTACAGGAACTAGATTCTGAGGAACAAGAACACCAGGTTGTCCAGCAACCGGCAATTGAACATTCGGTACAAGTTGAGCCGCAGCACCTTGTGCGTACGGTGGAGGTGAACGTAACAGATAAGACAACAGAGGATCGTTTTCGGGATCCTCCAGTATCTTAGCTGTTTTCGATGGCAAGGCAGGGTAGCACTTGTCAATCGCTAAATTATGCTCTCTAATTGCTACATCTATAGCCTTTTCGCACTCATTATCTTGCAGTTGTTTAGTTGCTTGCTCTAGAGTTAACTCTTCTTGCTCTTTTTGTTCTTTCTTCAACCTTTTCATTTCTCTCTGTTTAGATTCTTTTCGCCAGTAACGGAAAGAATCAAACATTGCCGGCCGGGCTTTCTTACTAAACAGTTTCGCTTCTAAATTATCAAGGATCTCGGGTTCAAAACTACCATGTAGTGGCCAACTAAGGACACCATCCTTCTTACAGTAACGGACCCACACCTCGTTATAAGATATAGGACCCACTCCAAATTTGCAATATAGGTCATAAAGGGGAGTCCCAATTGGAGGAACCAAACAAGAATCCTCCAATCGTGAGTCATTGTTGCAACCGAAACAAGACAACATTTTCCGACTTGCCATTTTCAGTCTGGAACACAAAACAAACAAAACACGAAACAGATATGTGCACTTGAACCAAGAACTTAGGCCTACCAAAACCAAACTAATGTATCGATACCCAAACTGAACCAAATAGATTATCGTAACCAGAACAACTAGTGATAATCTTACGAAACCAAACCAAACCAAGAACCGATCAAGGATTTTTAACAATCCTCACAAAGTAACCAGCTAGCTATCACTAAATACTTAACTGAGGCACTGAAGACGTCACCAAGGAGAAACCCGTCACGTTTCGCTGTACTAAGGCTGCACCTCGGGTCCAAGACAGGGCGACGGTCAAGGCAACGGCCCACTGCAGCCGTCCTGAACGGGAACCCTCGTGGAAGAGAACTTCAGGGCCACTTTTGCGATATGCCGGGATCGATGAAGTGGGGCGCCTCCCTCAGGAATCTTCACACGAAGCTCCTCGAACTCTTCAGGCTTTTGGACCGGTACCGAATGACGTCGCCCCACGTTGGGCGCCAATTGGAGTTCTGGACTTTTTGGTTCCGTCCAGAGGTGTCAGGGAACAACACCCAAAGACCCCGGAGTTCCACCTGCCTTGGTGCGCAAATGAACAGAAACACGGGCTTCTCGATGGTGGCGTCAAAGACCAAAGGTTTATTACTGCAGGGACACAGAAATCACAGAATCTACACACGGGCAGAGACTAGGAGACTGTTCGATTTGTACATTGAGGGTTGCTCCTTATATACCAAAAATTGTGCTTCAGGCAAATATTTCACATGTCAGTACATTCCCAAACCTTTGTGTCTTAAACAATAAATATTTGGCGTTACACAGGAACTGTCGATAATATCTGATGCCTAACATCACGAAGAGGGGTTCCCACTAGTCCATCACAATCCCTTGTCAATATTGCATTCAAGTGCCGGACCGCCTCATCGTAAAGTTCGTTACCTCCCCCTAATAAAGGCCCAGAAGGAAAGGAGCAGAGCCAGGTGCAGAAGATAAAAAAACGGGATAAGAGATGTTTGTGGGTTGTAAATGGGCAAGGCTACCGGCTTCGGCCGCCTAATCATGATCGGGACAATGGACACGAGAACCAGTTCAGGTGGGCTGGCCTCGGGCAGAGGAGGCAGCCTTTGTCGAGTCATGCAGCTTCAGCGTGATCTGGTTTAAGGTGTACGTGTCATGAAAGAGGTGAATCTCCGGCTAAGGCTACGTGTCCTTAATCGAAATGAAGTGATCAGAGGTTATTGCATATGTGAGGGCAAGAAACACAAAATGGCTGCCATGATCTAAGATGGATGCCATGGGTAGATCAGAAATGTGTTCATAACAGGAGTGCTCTTGCTCGTATCGTAGCGAAAACACCAGGATATGCTAAATGGATCATTTGCGGTTCGCGGATACTAATTTTATGTATTTCCGACAAACTTGAAAACACGGGTTCAAATCGTCATGGAACCTCAGCACAGGCAAGGTCCCAATACATGTCACAGACCACCCTCCCACATGATGCGGAAATCAATGTGCAGTCTAATTTTCTTGCACCCTAGATGAACATGTGCAAATGTGATTACACACAGACCAGGGGACACATGTTAAGGAGGGGAAGGGATGAAAAA
Source organism: Lissotriton vulgaris (assembly GCF_964263255.1). Classification (NCBI taxonomy): domain Eukaryota; kingdom Metazoa; phylum Chordata; class Amphibia; order Caudata; family Salamandridae; genus Lissotriton; species Lissotriton vulgaris. Next base: position 1,677,766,785 of record NC_141693.1, on the reverse strand, counting down.
GAGCACCAGGTGACTATGGGGAACCGAAAAGACACTCCACATATAACCTGTCTGACCAGACACCCCAACTGTGGCAGTGTAGCCAGGCTTCACAACACTTCAAAAAGCAGGTGACACACAACACAACAAACAGCCATGTACCTACCCTCTCCTTGCTGCTGTCTCTCCTGCAACTGCCCATCGAGGTCTGGGAACACCACCGCCAGGACACGGAGCATGTGGGGGGTCAGGTGTTGGCATCCTCCATGCCGGCGTGGAGGTAACAGCTTCAGCTGGACCCGGGCGATACGCTGGGTCCAGCACCGAATGTCCTGCCACCTCTTCTGCACGTTGTGCAGCCGCCGACGAGGGCCCCCCGCAGACCTGACAATGTCCCGCCAGATTTCACCCTTCTCGTAGGCAGTTACCTGTCAGGAAGACACAGTGAAACAACATCACTACACCTTCTCCATGTCCCAGAGACACACATTTGCACACCTTTGATAATGTGAACAGGGCATCGGCTGCTGACAGAACTTGCATCATTGTCCATGTGAATTTGGCCGGTGTGCAAGCCCAATGCACTACATGGCATTGAAAGCCAACAGATGGCGTAACAGGTGCAACACACTCACTGATCATGGCACACACTAGGCAACACATTCAACTGCAGGGTGTGGGACAGCACGTGCCAAGCAACCACATATCCCACTCTACTGAAGAACCCTCAGCAGACCAGACAGACACACCCTGGCACAGATCAGTCGCCTGTCACTGACAACAGTGGATACAACCCTCAATTTGCACATGCGCCACTTGCCACTGGGGTGTCACAGGTGTCGTGGTAGCCTTGCAAGTCAGGCACACAGCACTGCTCACTTGTCACATCAGATGGTTAGAGCTCTTGCATACGCCATGCAGCAGTGGTGCAACACATCACATACACACTCACCCACATGACAAGGCACATTCACACACATCAATGTCCATGAGGTTGTACACATCATTTGGACAATCTCACCACAGGTCCCCTCAAGTCATGAACATCTGTGAGTACAGTCACCTGTCACTCCGGGGGGACCACTGTTCCACCCCTGGACATTTTGAAATAAAGCTAACAAGGTCTGGCACGGCTGAATGTGTCATTCACTATGCAGTGAATGTCAAAGTAAGCACAATGCAAGGGAGGAGTGAACACACATGAACTACATCATGCTCAGCATGAGAGACACCACCATGTACACCCCCTGGGACTCACTCCAAACCACATTGAATGTCTGTCCCACCAATACACAATGCCTGTTGTGACACTCACACAACAGGTGCACAGTCAAAGGTAGTGTAGTCAGCACTCACCTGCTCCTCTGGTCTCCCATACAGCTTGCTGTACTGTGGTAGGAGGCTGTCCAGGAGGGCCTTGTTTTCCCTCTCAGTGAAAGCAGGGGCCCTCTCCATAGTACGAGACATTGCAGGAAACTGAGGATGCAGAGACAGCAGCAGTGTGGTCCACTCCAATGTTGTGCAGGCAAGTGCCCTCTCAGGGGTTCATGCTGCCTTAAATCAGTGCTGCTGAGGGGCTTTCAGTTCGGGGAGTACTGAGTGATAGGTCAGATTCGTTCGCATCGTACATTTCCTCCAATCCCTTTAAACATACAGCTCTGACACGTATTCGCATCGTTTAAAATTTGAGCTTCAGCTCCACAATCAATTTGCAATATTGTATTTTTTTGGACAATTGACTTTTGCAGGACCCCTGTTGGACACATAGCTAAGGTGCGTTTCACGCGCTCGCGTAGGGCACCATTGTAGTAGTGATAGGAGCCGCACACACACCATGAATGTTGGGGTACGGTGCTTTTCAAGCGCTCGCTTATGGCACCATTGCAATAGTGATACGAGCCGCACACACGCCATGAATGTTGGGGTACGGTGCATTTCACGTGCTCGCGTAGGGCGCCATTGCAATAGTGATATGAGCCGCACACACGCCATAAATGTTGGGGTACGGTTCGTTTCACGCGCTAGCGTAGGGCACCATTGCAATAGTGATACAGGCTGCACACACGCCATGAATGTTGGGGTACGGTGCATTTCATGCGCTCGCGTAGGGCACCATTGCAATAGTGATACGAGCCGCACACATGCCATGAATGCAGGGGTACGGTGCCTTCCACACGGTGCTTTTCACGCGCAGTGGTACTTTGCGTTTTACTTGGTGCGTTTCACACGCAGGGGTACGGTGTGTTTCACATGGTGATGCGAATGCAGGGGTACGGTACGGTTCACATGGTGATGCGAATGCAGGGGTAGGGTGCGTTTCACATGGTGATGCGAATGCACGGGTACGGTGCGCTTAACATGCTGATGCCAATGCAGGGGTACGGTGCGTTTCACATGATGTTTCACACGCAGGGGTACGGTATGTTTCACATGGTGATGCGAATGCAGGGGTACAGTATGTTTCACATTGTGATGCGAATGCAGGGGTACGGTGCGTTTCACATGGTGATGTCAATGCAGGGGTACAGTACATTTCACATGGTGATGTGAATGCAGGGGTACAGTGCGTTTAACACGCTGATGCTAATGCAGGGGTACGTTACGTTTCACATGGTGATGCGAATGCAGGGGTACGGTGCGTTTCACATGGTGATGCGAATGCAGGGGTACGGTACGTTTTACATGGTGATGCGAATGCAGGGGTACAGTGCGTTTCACATGGTGGTGTGAATGCAGGGGTACGGTGCAGTTCACATACTCACGTATGGCGCAATTACAATAGTGATACGAGGTGCACACACTGCAGGGATGTAGGAGTACGGTTCGCACAAGGATGTCTATCAAGTACTTTTCATTGCATACTTTCATGTTCAGGCCCTAGGTGTGGCAACCAGTGATATAGCACAGGGCATCTTATCTTGTTGCACAATTGATATGTGATGACCTATGGACACATGTCGTGTGTGATGGGGCACTATGTGGCACACATCACCTGGACGCTTGTCCCATGTGTATCATTAGGCAGATTTTGTCATGCACAGCAACACTGGGATGTCACAGTCATCACTATTGGCACCTGTCTCCTGATGCTAGGGACTGGGGCACTTTGTCAACTGACATGTCACGCTCAGCAGGACCCTATGTAACTATGTCAGGTGTGTGTCATGTGTTATATTGAGCTTTCTGTTTGTGTTCCGTAAACTGCATCTGCTGTTGGTGCATCTAACATGGGTCTGTGTTGAGATGGCAATGGTTTCACATCTACGCACACCATGGCACATGTGCATTCCCACGGCTGTTGGGTCTGATAGCATCAGACATCATATTTCCCCAGGCATACGTCTGCGTCATGACAATGGCTTTGTAGTTATGTTGTCACGTGTACACCTTAATCGCAATGTGTTTGATATGTACATTTGACATTCCATGTGACCTATGCATGTGCCTTGCAGTCATCTGTCTGGATGGGATGACAACCTTCCACTGCAGGTATGGTGACGTGTATCACTCCAGTGATATCTCGGGCTGTTCATTCAGACCGGCCCAGCCGCTCATTTAAGGGCATGTCATGTTTATTTGTCAATCAACAGGTGTATCTGCCTCTTTTGTAGGAGTGCCAGCAAGCTGGCATTTGTGTCCTGGATGTATTGCACACCCCAGACTCCATAGTGACTTGATGTCTAGTATCAGTTTTTCATGTGCTATGTACATTGCCATTGATGTTGGCTGACTGTTAATCTAAATTTGTCATAATATGTCCTGCAGGGCACCGCCTCTACCGAGGCCATTCCCAGACTTGGCTACCATGAGGGAACATGCCTGCATCCGACGTCACAGATTTACTCAACAGTGGATTCAGGAGTTGACAAACAAGCTGGCACCACATCTCCAACCGCTACCAAGGTATCCTACTGCACTGACCCCCAAGATAAAGGTAATGGCAGCCCTCCATTTTTTTGCTACCGGTACGTTTCAATTAACCATAGCTGATGTAAGTGGAATGTCACAGACGATGTTCAGCCGTGTCCTGCGTGATGTTTTGGCAGCCATATTGGAGCACCCGACTCCTGAAGACTTGAGAGATGTCAAGGGTGATTTCTATGCCCTGGGAGGGATGCCACATGTCATTGGGCCCATTGATGGGACACATGTGGCTTTGGTGCCACCACAGGCACAGAAGCAGGCATACCGCAACCGTAAACATTATCATTCAATAAATGCCCTTGTGGTGTGTCTTACTAACATGCTGATTTCCCACGTTTGTGCACATTTTCCAGGATCGGCACAAAATGCATTCATCATGAGGCATAGCAGGGTGCCACAAATAATGCTGCAGCTGCGCAGCGAGCGGGCATGTCTTGTTGGTGGGTTGACTCTGTTTGTCCTGTGTGTTTCAGTATCTTTTGCTCTGACGGCATCTCCTGACCCACTTATTTACATGATTTCTCTATGTAGGGGACTCTGGATATCCCAACATGCCATGGCTAATGGCACCTCTCCGCAACCCAAGAACAGCTGCAGATCAGCTGTACAATAATGCACACGGGCAGACCAGGCGAGTGATTGAGAGGACGTTTGGCCTCCTGAAGAACCGATTCCGGTGCCTCGATAAGACCGGCGGATCCCTCCCATATGCACCTGACAAGGTCTGTAAGATCTTCATCGTGTGCTGCATGCTGCACAACATGGCAGTTGAGAAACCAGTGCCACTCATCCAGGATCCTGAGGAGCAGGAACATCCACCCGTTGAGGATCAAGGGCTTGGTCACGATGCAAGTGATGAGGAGGATGATATCCGGAGTCAGCTCATACGCAACTTCTTCTCATAATTGTGAATCACTGGGAATGAGTGGGCAAGCTTGGAGCATTGATTGGCATGTGTTACAATGTGTGTGTCCAGCTGGCTGTATGGAAACTGACTTTGATGTGTGTTCTAATGTGTCACGCAAGTGCTGATGTCATGCCACACAGTAACGCGCAATTACTTTCCTTGAAATTTGAATGTGTCCTACATTGTTCATGTTTTGTAACTGACCATGTCTTTTGAAAAGATGTTTACCGGTGAACTCTTGTCTGTCTGTCATTCCCAGGTTGCTGTGCCTGTTGTCTGTTCGTGTCATCTTAGACTTCCTGCTATTCCTCATGATGATTGCAACGTGGGCTGAATCAGCATTCAATGCACGGACATGTGTAAATGTCAGTTCGGGTAAGAGATCCAAACAGGCTGTTTGTTGTTGGTATGGTTTGGGAATGTGTGGGAACTGTTTCTGAGCATGTTGTAATACCATGCATACATGTCTCAGCACCATGGATTAACTTACATGTTGCACTACTCCCATGACATGCCAGTCACCCTTCTTGACAGTCATGTGGAGTGTCGACTCTGGTGAAGGCATCAATGTGTGTAATACTTGCCCCTGACACATTGCGTATACCACGGCTTGACACTGTGTGTGACATCACAACAACAGGCTCTATGGGGAATTGAAGCCTCGCTGTGTGCAGCAGGATGTGTTTGGCTCATCCACTTAATCTTGTGTGCCAGTACATTTTGATTTCCAACAACCATGTTGTGAAGGTGTGGGCCAGCGTATGTCCCACATGTTCTGTCAACTCTCCTGCGAGTCTGTTCGCATGGATGCATTGCCCTTTATCCCAGTAAGTCATGTCACTGACACTTCGCTGACTCTGGGCCGGTGAAGAACACTGCTTTGCAAGCCTTGTCGGTAAGTGGCAGACAAATTTCTATTCCCAAGAAGCCAAGAACGTTACGCGGATGACGTCACAACGTTGCGCTGTAGCAAATGTAATTGCTTCCGTGGCACCACTCGGGTCACTTAAATTCCAGGACTCTCCTGTGGCGTGCTGCATATCCTGGTCATGGTAGGGGTGCTTTTGTGCCATCGCTCATCATTGCTCTCTGTTGATTTCAGGCCCAGCAGCTTGTTCTGTTTGGCATTTCAAAGCCCAGTTGGACGAGCCGATGACTGGCTCTTGCGGGGCTTCCTTGTGTTTCCCAAATTCCCTCCCTCGTTGGACAAGCTTCTTAAGGCTCTTGCGGGGGATGTGTAATTTCCCTTCCTGATCCTCACTGATTCCCTGGGGTAACTACAGATTGTTGGCGTTGTGTAAGTGGCGCTTCAATGCATTTGGATTTCGGTTTATTGGACCTTATTCATACACTGTGATTTTCAGTATTAATGCATGACTTTAATGGCCTTGAGGCAGCCTGCAGAGCGTTATTCCCCCTTCATATCGCTGCAATACTCTGCTACCTTTTATGTGTCTTCTGTGATCCCTGCGCTAGTTGCACAATCCTTGAAACAGGATCATAATATGGGCCATTTCTTTTGCTACTCGTACAACATAATCTTTGGTGTGTTATGGTGTTTCATCACCTTTCCATGTGCTATTAATTCATGGGGATTGTTCATCTCTGTTTTCACTGCAGGGGCTTGTAGTGCTCTTCCAAAAGTAAGCTCAAATTTCCCAGTTACGTGGCTGTCAAGACTTTTTTGGGTATGTTGATAACTGCTGGATAAGTACATATACCTATGAAACATCCTTCTTAGTAAGTGTGTAGTTATGTCCTTGTTTGATCCTCAGATCTAGTAGCACTTTCATTACTGTGATCCCAACTAGGATACAGTGGCTGTTGTTTTCCTTTACAGGTGTAACTGTTACAGTATAGGTCCTGAGGTACTCTGTGATTCAGTGACAAGAAGTGTTGAATCCTTATGCTTGTTTACCTTTGTTTCAGATCTCCCTCCCTGCTGTTCCCTTCCTTTCCTTCCCTCGCCTGATCACCCTTTTGAGTCTGTCATTTCTACTCAGCCCAAGGGGCTATCGGGAGATGGACCACTTTGAGCATCACACATTTCAGAGGATTCAAGGCCCTGACAGTCACAGGCAGTCCTGTGCGCATTGGTTCACCAGCAGTACAGGTATACTCATTACATGACTGTTAATTTCTTCTGAGCAATGGCACTGGCCATGGACATTGGCTCATGCAGCATGGCCTCAACACATACTTGATCCATTTGTGTAGTAAATGTGTTCACCACAGTACAATGTGCCTCACACTGTCACCGCAGATCTCTTGCCACTTTGCATGCGTCATCTATGGCATAATTGACGAAGATTGTGCATATGGGAGTATGTGTGCTTTGTCAACATCAATGCAGTTATTCATGGCTAATGATCCCTATTGTGCATGCAGTACTTGGTTGTGTATGTATTTGTGCAGGTTGCTACCCACAACGGGCAGGCAACACCTGTTGACACTGTGTGTCCTGGTCGCAGCTCGGACTTTTGGTGCCTGATCCTGTGCCCGTCAGTTTTGGTGATTGTCATCCATTTTCTTTGAGTGACCCATGAGTAACCAGATACTCCTTCCTTTACATAAACCTGTTACACTGTGCCTTTCTAACCTCCTTGTCTTTCTGTGCTACTTTTTGCCTGGTGTCTCACCCCTTCCGCCGTTAGGTGTTCTCTCATTCCTGCTGCTGCCTACCCTGCGGCACCGCACCACTGAGTGTCCTGATTCTGCAAACCACACGCCTCCCAGAAGCTCCTCCCTCCCTCCACCCATTCTTAATGCAGGCAGCAGCTTGTCTGTGCCACTGTAGAGCCACCTCTGTGCCAAAGGCAGGATCGTCAGCGCACATCAGCGCCTGCAACATGCACAGTGCAAGACCCTCTGGTCCTTGCATGACCCACGTAACACAACCGACTCATGCTCCAGTCACCCTCCAAACAATGAACAACAGACTGTCACAATTGCCGATGCCAGTTTCTACTCCAAGATGGCGGTTCTCTACCGCGCATGTGCAAGGAAGTCAGGCAGGTTGAAAAGCCTGACTTCCTGTAACATCGAGTCTTTGCGTTCTAGTGTTGCCTCATTTCCTGACTACGGACTTCTTGCCTCTCGCGTTCGGCGCGAGCCTGAGAACCTTTGCTTTGTTAATTCCTGGATTCCCTTTTTGCTTCCAGCCTGGATTTTCTGTTTTGTTTAGATTCCCCGTTCCCCCTCTCCTCCTTAGGTAGAGCTGTCACTTACATCCTCGTGTTCTTGTAGCCCCACTCCTCCGGTGGGTGTTGGCGAGTAGGCGGGATTCTTCATCGCTGGGCTCCGCAGACCGGCCGGATTTTGTCCTGCGGGTCTGCCGGGTCTCTTGGGGAGTGTTCCGTTGGCTCCGGCACTCACTCGGAAGGGGTTCCGCTGCACGAAGAACAGTCTCCATTATTATTTTACCTCCATTCCCCTACCTGATTGATCACTATTTGCACCTTGACAGCCTTCGCTACTAATGTCGCTGGAGTTAATTACCAACTGGAACACCCTGGAATCACAGTAACAGCGCGTTGCGCTCCTTTAAGTACTTTTTACACAAATTTCAAACTGCAGATTCTAAACATTGTTGTACTTGTCTTATAGGGGATTTGAAGAACTAATCATATATCTCATCCTAATCTGTGACTCATAACAGCCTTGGTGAGATTGATATTAGAAAGAATAATAGAAGACACTGTGTTTAGAAATCAGTTAATACGATCAATACATATGCTTTTTCCTTCAGAGAGAAAGACAAATTCTTTATGCCTACACTGAGCGGTTCCAGCCTTGTTGAGAATATCGTACCGGTGTATTAGGTAACTTTCTGGGATAGGGTTCACTAGAGCTACACTGTTATTTGTCTCATAGAGCATAGTTAAGTATTCCCTTCCTTTACAGAAAGTCTTACCACTCTACCTGCCAACAGCGAGAGGGCTGAAGCACGAAGACTGTCTCCTCCCTTCTTTCCTTGTTTTGTTTCCCTTCTTTCCCCTACTTACCATTGCACTCTAGAGTCTGATAGGATAGCGGAAGGTTGAGGACTTAGCCGCGTGTTCCTGGTATCCCTGACGCTCCTGCGGAACAATATTGGTAAGATCTTTACACAGACAAGCAATCACCTGCTATCAGGCAACCCCTAAGCACACACACGACAGCTTCACATGCTGTGTGTGCAACTCCTACTGCCTACTCCGCGCTGCCCCGCCTCACAGACCATGTCATGTGCCTCCTACTGCACACCCGCTCCATCCACCAGCACGCCATTGGACTCTGTTACCTCCTCAACACAACAGCCCCACACATCGCCTTCATTACAGTAACCTGGTTGAACGCATCCTCAGCACACAACTTCAACATTGCCATCCCAGACTGATACAAGATCACCCGCAAGGACCGCACCAACAATCCAGGAGGATGAATTGCAATTCATTCTGAAGTACACCCTCAGAGTCACATACAACAACAGGGACACACTCAGCATTGTGAAGCACCTGCACTTCATGTTTCACACCAACACCCTGACCACCCTCAGTCTAACACTCATCTACAGATTTCCAGGCCTACACCCACAATTCCGCTAAGCTATCAACATCTACATCAGCACGCAGGCTCTCACCTACACAGACTACATGTGGCAGGGGGACAGCAACATCTGGCAGGAGGACAACCATAACATTATTCTTCATTGGTACATCAACATTTGCATCCAGTTCTCCGACAAGCAACACACTGCCTCACACTCTGCTACAGATGGCCCAGAGATGCTTGACCTAAGTCACCACAGACGAGCTGTGTGGCACCCTCGCCTAGGACACTCCAACCAACGCCACCACCACCGCCACACCCTGCAACCTCACACACTGGATCAGCAACTGATCCAACACTCTTGCCACATTGGCGGACTTTCCTGTGATGTACAACAACAGTTAAGCCACCTAGGAAAAGGCAGACCTACTGGACTCATACAGGTCTAGCCGGACTCTTGTGCAAACTTTGCGAAACAAAAAACCATAAGTTACCTTTCAGCCCTGAAACCCGCCACACACAGACATCACCATATCATAAGCATGGACAAGAGGACATTCTTCAGGTAGGGCCTAGGCACCAACACACACAACATCAAGGAGCTCATAAGCATCGTGTGTGAACTATCTAACCCCAGCTCTCCATCCAAAAGACATCCCACCCTTGCAAGGTCAAGTGTATCCCTCGCAACATTCTACCACTGCAAGCTCATGGACGTACACAACAGCCTTGTCACACAGAGGCAGACAGCGCTATTATCTAAAGTACATACCCCCCCTCAGTTCCTGGACTCCAGTCAGCAGCAAAGACACCACCCGGCTCATGTACACAATCCACTCCGGCTCTCCTTCAGGACCCTTCTCACACAACATCTCAATCACAGCATACCCCATCCTTGGGAGCCCACCTCCAGCACGCCATGAATGTCTCCTTTGAGTACGCCACATTCCATGGGAGCTGGAGACATGCAGACACCCAGGCCCTTCTGTAACAATAGACGGCAGTACCGCAGGATCGCCAGGAAGATCACTCTACTTCCCTACCCGGCAAATGTCATGAATAAGACAGTCAACGAGAAACTGACCATCTCCCTCCAAGCAAAAACCTCTAGACAACCCGCCCCAGTCCATCTTTCACAGTCATCACCCCACTGCAACAGCCCTCATTGCCATCTCCAACAACATCTTGGACCCTGCTCAACAATGGTGAGACCACCACCCTCACCCCCTCGACCTCTCAACGGCATTCTACACCATGTGCTACCACACTGTCAGATCACACATCTCCAACACTGGGATCCAGAGGAGAGCCCATGATGAAATCGCAATGTACCTCAACAGCAAGGCCCAGGGAGTCCGCCTCCCCCTTCAGCACGTAGTACACTGGGGTTATCGGACCCATGCCCCAGGGCTCATCTCTCAGCGTCACAATCTTCAATCTCTCTATAATCCCCCTCTCAACCATCACATGCGCACACAACCTCATCATCATGTCCTATGCCATTTACACCCAGCTGCTCCTCACCCTCACCAGAGACCCAGCCACTCCCAGATCCAACCTTCAAGAGGGCACGAGGTGCCTTGACGAATGGATGAACATCAGCCACCTGGGGCTGGACTTGGACAAGACTGAGGTCATCATCTGAGGATTGTCCCCTTACAGCTGGGACAACTCCTTGTGTCACACCAGCCCTGGCAGCGCACCAGCACACAGTGCCCACGCACGCAAGCAGGTGTTCATCGTACATTCCTCGCTCACAATAACCATGCAACTCCACAAAATCTCTCCCTCATGCTGCAACTCCCTCCGCATGCTGCAAATGATCTTCAGATAGATCCACTCCTAGGAAAGACAGACATTCACCCAGGTCCACAACACCAGCAGACTTAACTACGGCAACGCCCTCTATGTAAGAACAACAGCCAGACTCCAGGATGACTTGTGCACATCCAGGGTGCATCTGCACACCTCATCCTCAAAATCCCCTGCCACAGCCACATGACCGTCCACCTGAGATACCTACAATAGGCTCACTGTCAACTGCAGGATCACCTTCAAACTCCTCAGCCACACTCAGGAGGCACTCCACAGCCCCAGCCACAAGACGAACATGGACGTCTCCCATCCAACACCCCATTGCCCCAACTCATTCCAGCCAACCTTGCCCTGGGCACCATTCATCACATTCACAGTACAACTTCATGCAGGAGATAGTTCTCCCACCTCACCAAACAGACCTGGTACTCCCTCCCTGGGTACCTCCACATGACCCATGACCACTACGCCTTCATAACTCTTCCAAAACTCTCTGTCCGAGCAGTATGGCAAGCCCACCCCCTCAGCAGCTTGAAACCATCACGGCTGAGTATTGTGCTCCATGTATGTATTTGATGATACATTGTGACCTATGTGTGTCCTCGACAAGACTCAAATCCCAGTGTAGGGTTTGCTTGAGTTTGTTCCACACTCTGGCATACTTTGACATATCCCCACAGTTATGTTGTTCAATCATGCTAAATGACAGCAACACCAATTTTACTTGTGATTTTGTTGTTTATTTGTCTGTCTTGTGCGTGAAACGTGAGTGAGTGATAGGTACTGTACAAAAATGGCGGGAATCTAAAGTTCACAGAGGGAGATGTGATGCCTTGCAGTTTGAGTCAACAGAGTCCAGACCACAGTGCTTGGCATCATTGTTCAGACTGCAACCAGCAAGTCCATGTGGGAGAGTAGGACAGTCAATGAGGTGATGCTGTTGCACACAAGGTCAAGGTGCCAGACCAAGTGACCTGGGAGATGTGCATGGCCCGTTGCCTCCCACTGTCTTTTCCGTGGACGACCCACCTTCCTTGGGGGACCCTCATATGCAGGCCTTGACGATGCATGGGACGCTCCGTCATACGATTCCTCCTCCTCCTCCCTCCCTGTGCCTGGTGGCGGTCTTCGCCTAGATGTTTCTTGCCTGGTGACACAGGGAGGGTGCTCCATGTTGTCTGCGATCCGACGGAGTGAATGGCTTATGTCCCTGTGCACCGCCAGGAGCTCAGCCAGTCTTGCCTCCATCCGTCCTTGGTGTTGTTGTTGACTGGCGTGTTGCTCAGCCTGCAGGTTTTTCATCTCTGTTCAAGTTCAAGTTCGGGCATTTGTATAGCGCACTACTCACCCAGAGGGTCTCAAGGCGCTAGGGGAAGGGGTTCAATATTTGTCGAATAGCCAGGTTTTAAGTTCTTTTCTGAAGGAGATGTGGTTCTGAGTAAGGCGGAGGTGGGTGGGGAGTGAGTTCCAGGTCTTGGCAGCCAGGAAGGAGAAGGATCTGCCACCCATGGTGGATTTTCGGATGCGCGGGACTGCGGCGAGGGCTTGATTGGACGATCTTAGTTGGCGGGTGGGTTTGTAGAAGGACAGTCGAGGGTTGAGGCATTCGGGTCCTAGATTGTAGAGGGCTTTGTGTGCGTGGGTGAGAAGGCGGAAAGTAATTCTTTTGTTGACGGGAAGCCAGTGGAGGTCTTTTAGATGCCCGGTGATGTGATCTTGGCGAGGGATGTCTAATATGAGTTTTGGATGCGCTGGAGTTTTTTCTGTAATTTTGCTGCGATTCCGGCGTATAGTGTGTTACCATATTCCAGTCGACTCGTGACCAGTGCGTGGGTGACAGTCTTTCTTGTTTCAAGGGGGATCCAGCGGAAGATCTTTTTGAGAATGCGAAGTACGTTGAAGCAGGAGGACGAGACTGCGTTGACTTGTCTGGACATCGAGAGAGAGGAGTCTAGGATGAAGCCGAGGTTACGTGCATGGTCTGTGGGTGTGGTTGCTGTGCCCAGAGCGGAAGGCCACCAAGAGTCGTCCCAAGCTGAGGGGGAAGATCCTAGGATGAGCACCTCCGTTTTGTCTGAGTTGAGTTTTAGGCGGCTATGTTTCATCCATTCGGCTACTTCTTTCATGCCTTCGTGAAGATTGGTTTTGGCGGTGTTGGGGTCTTTGGTGAGGGAAAGGATTAACTGGGTGTCGTCGGCGTAAGAGATGATGTTGAGGTTGTGTTGACGCGCGATGGAGGCGAGAGGACTCATGTAGACGTTGAAGAGGGTGGGACTGAGTGAGGATCCTTGAGGTACGCCGCAGATGACTTCGGTGGCCTCTGAGTAGAATGGGGGAAGTCGGACGCTTTGAGTTCTCCCAGCGAGGAATGAGATGATCCAGTCCAAGGCTTTTCCTTGTATGCCGATGTTGCTGAGGCGATGTATAAGGGTGCTGTGGCAGACTGTGTCGAAAGCGGCGGATAGGTCGAGTAGGATGAGGGCCACTGTTTCTCCGTTGTCCAGGAGTGTTCGGATGTCGTCGGTCACTGCAATGAGGGCGGTTTCGGTGCTGTGTTTGGCTCGAAACCCGGATTGAGATGGATCAAGGGAGTTGTTGGATTCAAGGAAGGCGGCGAGCTGGCTGTTGACGGCTTTCTCGATGACTTTGGCCGGGAATGGGAGGAGGGATATGGGTCGGTAGTTTTCAAGTTCAGAGGGGTCTGCTGTGGGTTTCTTCAGAAGGGCGCTGAGTTCGGCGTGTTTCCAGCTTTCTGGAAAGGTAGGGTCCCCCCTACCTGGCTGATCTCCCTGGTGTCCTGCCGGTATGCCTCCATGAAGTTGCGTAGTTGAGACATACCGCGTCCTCAAGCTGGGTGGTCAGGTTCTCGCCTCCGCCTGGCGCCACTCCCACCACCCCTGCCCACACGAGCCTGGCCTGCCCTTGTGGGCACATCGGGTCGACGGGACCCCTGAGGGATGGCAGTGGTGGTGTTGTCTGCCACCTCCTGAGTGCCTGGCGAACCTTGTCCCTCATTGTCAGACTGGCTCTGTTGTTGACTGTGGGCAGGGCTCTGAGATGTCCGCTGGGATGTGGCAGGAATGGTGGGGGTGGTGGTTGGCACAGATGTTCCTGATCCAGCTGCTGCATGGGTTTGGGCACCAGAGGTGCCAGGTTGGTCGGGGTCATCCATGGAGTGGTGAGAGGCGTCTCTGTCGGTGGGATGAGGGTCCTGCGGAGCCTGGGACTGTGAGTCATCTCCCCCATTGTTGGGGGTAGATTCTGCATGTTGCCCTGTGGGTGTGAGAGACAGACAATGGTAATGTCATTTAATGCAACATCCATTTTTCATACACATTGTAGTTGGCACTGTTCCACCTGGTAGTTGTCTATGCTTTGGATTGTCCTCAATGTTCACTTGTGGATGGGCATGTAGTGGGGTCAGATTGATCTGTGCTCAGGAGTCATTGACATGTGGGGGCATATTTACAATAACTGGCACAGCCCTGCATATCAGCAGGGATTGGCCAGTCATTGTGCACCACAGCTATGCCAGCATGGATGCAACACGTTTACAATGGGGAGCACCATGGGGGGAAAACGGCACAGCTACGTCACACATCTGTGCCTTAGTAGTGGCGCAAATATCTGGAGTTGCGTCACCGGCCCAACGCAGCTCCAGCAATGCTCTGTGGGGCCCTATATGCACAATGCTGCATCAATCCTTACGCCTGCTTCAAGCACGCACTGGGTTTTGATGCAGCATGTGCTTAAAAGTGACAGAGTGAAATCTTGTAGGTTTCACTCAGCCACTTTTGTGAGGCATTGCTGCGCAGGAACGCCCACCCACGCCCCCGCCCCAGTACACTTACTTCTGGCTCAGGGCTTTAGAACGTGACACATCTCCTATATGCGTCACCTTGTAAATACACAGCACCATGGCGCCCCTTTTGTGCGGCCGCTGCGTCACAAATGTGACGCTAGGGCGGCGTGGAACAAGTGCAAGGGGCTTGTGAATCGCCACCTTGCAATTTTTGTTTGGATGCTTCTGCAAATCTGTATTGGTTTTGTTGTGTTACATGACCATTGTGACAGTGGGGCACTCCATTGCCTGTCCCAGGAGGGTATGTTTGTGTAAGGGGTTTGTGACAGGCCGTGCTGGTAGTTGCAGTCTTATTTGGAAATGGGCCTCCCTCGTGGTGTGGCTGTCCCCCCATGCTGCCATGACAGTGGTTGTGAGTTTCTGTCAAATATATCTGACCTTGTTGTCCTGGTGTTTGTGTTTGCACTGGTCCCAGGGGGCCATGTGCTGCCTACACAAGGGCCCAGTGTCAGCTATCTTGTCAGTACTTTCCCACTCTCTGTGCATTGAGCATGGTGCATGGGTGTCCACAGAAATGTTTCTGGTGGTGGGGTATTTTTTAACTTCATTACCATCCCCCTTGCACCCTACTCACCACTGCCTTGCACCCTTCTCCCCCTCCCCCTTGTACCCTTCACCCTTCACCCCTCCCCCTTGTACCCTTCACCCCTCCCCCTTTCACCCTTCTCCCACACCCCCTTGTACCCTTCTTCCCCTCCCCTTGCACCCTTCTCCCCCCCCTTTGCACCCTACTCCCCCTCCCCCTTGTACCCTGTGCCACCTCTGCCTTGCACGCTTCTCCCCCTCCCCCTTGTACCCTGCTCCACCTCCGCCTTGAACCCTTTTCTACCATGCACCCTTCTCCTCTCTGCCTTGCACCCTTCTCGCACTCCCCCTTGTACCCTTCTCCCCCTCCCCCTTGCACCCTTCTCCCCTACCCCTTGCACCCTGCTCCCCCTCCCCCTTGAACCCTTCTCCCCCTCCCACTTGCACCCTTCTCCCCTCCCCTTGTACCCTGCGCCACCTCTGCCTTGCACGCTTCTCCCCCTCCTCCTTCCACCCTTCTTCCCCTCCCCCTTGTACCCGGCTCCAGCTCCGCCTTGAACCCTTTTCTACCTTGCACCCTTCTCCCCTCTGCCTTGTACCCTTTTTGCACTCCACCTTGCACCCTGCTCCACTCCCCCTTGCACCCTTCTCCCCCTCCCCCTTGCACCCTTCTCCCCCTTGCACCCTTCTCCCCTCCCCCTTGCACCCTGCTCCCCCTCCCCTTGAAACCTTCTCCCCCTCCCGCTTGCACCCTTCTCCCCCTCCCCCTTGCACCCTGCTCCCCCTCCCCCTTGTACCCTATGCCACCTCCGCCTTGCACCCTGCTCCCCCTCCCGCTTGCACCCTTTGTTCCGATGCCGACCGGCCCAACACCGCAGGAGTGAAGAACATCCCAATCCTCTGCCCTCACCGTGACCCCCAACACCCGCAATCAAAACGGATGGTGAAGAGCACGACGCCGGGAGAAGGTGGGTAACAAAACAAAGGAACCCAAGGTCTTGGGGAACACAACTCGTCTCCTCTGGCTTCTTGGAAGCTGACAGCTTGACACAGACGAGACCGCTAAAATGAAAGAAGGGGACAAGATTAAATACACCCCTATTACTATGACCAGTGCCAAGTACACACGCAAACCACCGACCTCCCTGCTTACCCAGATAACAAACGGGTGTAGCTTGATACGAAACAGGAATTCTTCCACTGCAATCATATTGGTTGTTTCTTTGCGTAACCCCAGACCAACCACGCCCCCTCGGGAAACACCTAGAATGACTAAGAGGGTGGAATTCACAATTCTTTGGACAAAGGGACAGGGGAAAAATGGTATCAAGGGAATATGAAAGACACCCAAAAAACCCCTGCAATCTAAAAAAGAACACGAAGGTAGCGCAAAAACGGCCGTTATTCAGCTCCTTCGTGAAACCACCCAAACAATGCGCATAACAAGATGGTTTGGATACAAAAAGGGATAATCACGGGACGATACAACTCAAGGAAACGCAGCCGCGAATCCTGAACGTCACCAAAGATCAAAAACAGGTCCCCAAATAAAAGGGTTCAGTAATGCCCAAGGGAATAGGAAAACAGGGGAGCAGGGAAAAAAAGGGGGTCAAAACCCAGCACTAGAAAAGGCCGCTGGAATGGAGGTTGAAGGAAGGGAAACAAGGTAGAACCACAGGAACAGGAATCACACGGCAAGGGACCAATAAAGAAACCAATCACCTGTTTCCTGTTGGCAGCCCCCTCTTAAAGCGATTCCTAGGTAGCGTCCATAAATTCACATATGCACTTGGCAACTTTTAAGGATAATTCACTAACGGGGAACTAGACAGAAGGACCCAGGCCCCCTTGAACCTCAACAGTACCCCCTCCCGAAAGCCTCCCTACAGGCCTTGGCTTCCCAGGGTGCAGGCGATGATACAGACGAACCAACCGGGCAGCATGAACCCTACTTGCAGGAACCCAAGAACGATCCTCTGGGGGATAACCCTTCTAGTCAATTAGATAATACAGCCGTCCCTTCATCCGTGTGGAATTCAAAACAGTTTTAACCTCCTACTCCACGTTATCATCTATTAAAACGGGAGGAGGAGGTGGCAACTCTTGAGAAGTGGTGACGTATGGCTTCAACAGAGAGGTGTGAAATACAGGATGAATACCATACTCAACCGGTAAAGCCAACCTGATCGCAACTGGATTCACCACCTTCTGGACAGGAAAGGGACCTACAAACCGAGCTTGTAATTTTCTTGGTCCTGGCAACTTCAGATTCTTCGTTGATAACCAAACCCTATCCCCAACTGCATACAGTGGAGCTTGCCATCTATGCCCATCTGCCTGTACTTTCATGGCTTTTTTGGACTCTAATAATTGCTGTTGGGCTTTCTTCCAGATATCAATCAAACCCCTACTCAGGGAATCCACTGCTGGTACCCTCTCAGATGGCTGAATAGGAATTGTCTTGGGATGGAACCCCATTGAACAATAAAACGGTGACATACCTAAAGCCAAGTACATGCTGTTATTATATGCAAACTCAGCCACAGGAAGGGCTTGTACCCAACTGCCCGTCAGTGACGTTAGCAAACAGCGCAAATACTGCTCCATGGTTTGATTGGTACTTTCTGTTTGCCTATCGCTTTGTGGATGGTAAGCTGTTGACAAACGTATTTCCATCTTTAATGATTGACACAGGGCAGTCCAAAAATGTGAAATAAACTGTGCCCCTCTATCTGATACGATGGCTGTAGGAACCCCATGCAGTCGGATCACTTGGGCCATAAACACATTAGCCAATTCCCTAGATGTAGGTAACCCTGGCAAAGGAACAAAGTGAGCCATTTTTGTGAATAAATCCACAACAACTAAAATGGCCGTAAACCCTGAATCAAGCGGCAAATCGGTCACAAAGTCCATACTGACCATATGCCAGGGGGAAGGAGGCACTGGCAATGGGTGCAACAACCCAGACGGAGACATGTGCGAGGACTTACTAACAGCACACACTGGGCATGAGGCCACAAATACCTGTACATCATGGGCCAGAGACTTCCACCAAAACCAACGCATACACAGCTCTTTGGTCTTATTGACCCCTGGATGCCCAACCAAGGATGATGAATGACAATATGTAAGAACCAGTGTACGCAATTCGGGGGGCACAAACAACTTCTTTGCCTGATACAATAACCCGTCCTTTAACGTCATTCCAGGTTCCGACAACCACGGAGCCAGATCCAACTGCTTCATTTCATCCTGCACTTTAACCATGAAATCATCCATAGAAGCACAACCAACTATCTTATCACCAGGAATCATAAAACAGGACTCCTCCATCTTGTTTCCTTGTGCCGGATCCGGATAAATCCGAGATAATGCATCAGATTTCCCCTGTTGAGCAGCTGGCCTATACGTGATGGTAAAATCGTATTCATTAAAGAATAGCACCCATCTCATCTGTCTGGGAGTTAAAGCCCTAGCGGACCGGAAAAACTCCAAGTTCTTGTGATCCGTATAGATGGTAATGGGGTGACGAGCCCCGCAAAGATAATGGCGCCATTCCTCAAAAGACTGCTTTATGGCCAATAGTTCCCTTTCGGCTATTGTATAATTCTGTTCAGCAGGTAGTAGTTTCTTTGAAAAATACGCGATTGGATGCATCAAACCAGATTCATTGTCACGCTGAGACAACACGCCCCCAACAGCTAGCTGGGACGCATCCGCCTCTACATAAAACGGAAGAGCAGGATCAGGATGCATCAACACAGCAGCAGATGTAAAAAGCCCAATCAATCTTTCCAAAGCCAACTGAGCCGCAGGCGTCCACTCAAACACCACTCCCTTCTTCAACAATGAAGTCATAGGCGAAACAATGTCAGAGAAATGACTGATAAAACGCCTGTAGAAGTTGGCGAAACCAAGTAGCACCTGTATATCCTTAACACATGTGGATATGGGACAGTTAACAACAGCCTCGATCTTCCGGGGATCCATCTTTATACCATCCGCAGATATCAGGAATCCCAAAAACTCAACATGTGTCGCACTGAAAGAGCATTTATAAAAAACTGAAAAGCGGCAGGGGTGTTACACAAACCAAAAGGCATAACACAATATTCAAACAAACCAAACTTAGTACGGAACGCCGTTTTCCATTCGTCGCCCTCGCGGACGCGAACGAGATGGTAAGCACCTCTTAAATCAAGCTTTGTGAACACCTTGGCATGTCGCATCTGGTCTAACAACACCGGTATAAGAGGTAATGGGTACTTGTTCTTTATTGTGACCTTATTCAACGCTCTGTAGTCTACGCAAGCGCGAAGATCACCCTCCTTCTTCCGTATAAAAAATATGGAAGAAGACACAGGCGAAGAAGAAGGCCGAATAAACCCTTTCTTTAACATCTCATCCAAATACTGTCGTAGATGTTTCTCCTCTGGCTCTGACAACGCATAAACCCTACTACAGGGCAAAATGGCCCCCGGAACCAAATCAATACGGCAATCAAAAGCCCTGTGTGGTGGCAATACACACGCCTGGTCCTCATCAAACACCTCCTTATATGCTACAAACGAAGGAGGCAAACCGTTCTGATCGCAACCACTCGCTGCACAAGACAACGGAGACACCCAATCAGTCGCCTCACAATAACAGTAAAGAAGACAATACTCCGAATCAAGCGTAACCAGCCTCCGCGCCCAATCGATTCTGGGATTATGGGCCTGTAACCAGGGTATCCCTAGTACCACCCCAAAGGCCGGTGCGGCAATCAGATCGAAACAGACCGTCTCAGAATGCCCATTATCGAATGTCATCAACAAAGGTTCGGTTTGTCGAACAATCGACCCAGAAGTTAGCTCTGTGCCGTCAATAGCCCTCACCGGTTCAGGTTGTTTCTTCATCACACAGGGAACCATCAATGACTCGGCCAACCCAATGTCCATAAAGTTCCCTGTGGCCCCACAATTCAGTAATACCGACAAGGAAGCTCTACCACAAGATGAATAAGCGAAGCAAGCCGATACCGTGAAATGATGCGGGGCTCTTTGAACCGCCCCTTGTACGTCATATGGGTTACAAAAACCTCTATCATGGACTAAAGGACGCTCATAATCCCTTCCCACAAAAGCCACAGCCTTATTCTCCGGGATCCGGGACGGTTTCACTGGACACTCTCGAGCAAAGTGTCCACCCCTCCCACAATACAAACACAACTGCAGCAAGCGCCTTCGCTCCTTTTCCTCCTTGGATAAGGGACCCCGCACCCCACCCAAAGGCATAGGTTTAGGATCTGTTTTCACACCCCCATTCTCAGATGTTTCTCTCTTGGTTACAGTTGTTCTTGAGGGTTGAAACCTAATCTTTTCCCCTTTTCTTTCACTCATTCGATGGTTGAGTTTGACAACCAAATCGATGAACTCAACACAATCTGCAGGGGGGTCTACAACCTGAGAGACTATATCTTTTAAGTCCTCGCACAAGCCCTGATAAAACAAAGAGGTTCTTTTTGCCATGGGCCATTGTGTCTCTGCTACTAGACGATTAAAAGTAGCCACATAACCCAAATGATCCTGCTTACCATGCCGTAGTTTTAACAATTCAACATCACTTGCCTGCATAAAAGCATGCTTAGCAAACAGACTATGCATCTGGTTCTTAAAGGCCAGGAAACTATTCAATACAGCATCATTGTTTTCCACTAAGGGGACCGCCTAACTAGCTGCAGTACCCGAAGGATATGAGATCACAAACGCAACTTTAGAAGTGTCGTCAGGAAAAGCGGTTGGTCGACACATAAAGTGCAAATGGCACTGGTTCATAAATATAGCGTATCTGCTACTATCTCCGGTAAACCTCTCTGGAGCTGCTAGAGGCACCGGCACAGGAGTGTTCACCGTAACGGACAAAGGAGAAGAA
Organism: Lissotriton vulgaris; assembly: GCF_964263255.1. Taxonomy (NCBI): domain Eukaryota; kingdom Metazoa; phylum Chordata; class Amphibia; order Caudata; family Salamandridae; genus Lissotriton; species Lissotriton vulgaris. The sequence goes on along the minus strand of NC_141693.1, from coordinate 1,677,745,327 downwards.
GAACCGCTCTGCCCCCCACTCCTCTCATATTTAAATGTGGCTGGTTGAATCAATGGGGGCTTAGTCTTAACTTCACTCAGTGTCCCCCGTAATTACTGATTCTCCTGACGCAGGGACTGGACTTCACCCTGTATATGCGCTAAAGCCTGCATAATATCCTGCATCGAAGAAGCCCCCCCTGCTGCCTCCTCATCCATTCTTCACTCGGGCGGTGTGTTAATTCGTGGGCTCGGTTTTCTGTTCCGATGCCGACCGGCCCAACACCGCAGGAGTGAAGAACATCCCAATCCTCTGCCCTCACTGTGACCCCCAACACCCGCAATCAAAACGGATGGTGGAGAACACGACGCCGGGAGAAGGTGGGTAACAAAACAAGGGAACCCAAGGTCTTGGGGAACACAACTCGTCTCCTCTGGCTTCTTGGCAGCTGACAGCTTGACACAGACGAGACCGCTAAAATGAAAGAAGGGGACAAGATTAAATACACCCCTATTACTATGACCAGTGCCAAGTACACACGCAAACCACCGACCTCCCTGCTTACCCCAGATAACAAACGGGTGTAGCTTGATACGAAACAGGAATTCTTCCACTGCAATCGTATTGGTTGTTTCTTTGCGTAACCCGAGACCAACCACGCCCCCTCAGGAAACACCGAGAATGACTAAGGGGGTGGAATTCACAGTTCTTTGGACAAAAAAGGGACAGGGGAAAAATGGTATCAAGGGAATATGAAAGACACCCAAAAAACCCCTGCAATCTAAAAAAGAACACGAAGGTAGCGCAAAAACGGCCGTTATTCAGCTCCTTCGTGAAACCACCCAAACAATGCGCATAACAAGATGGTTTGGATACAAAAAGGGATAATCACGGGACGATACAACTCAAGGAAACGCAGCCGCGAATCCTGAACGTCACCAAAGATCAAAAACAGGTCCCCAAATAAAAGGGTTCAGTAATGCCCAAGGGAATAGGAAAACAGGGGAGCAGGGAAAAAAAGGGGGTCAAAACCCAGCACTAGAAAAGGCCGCTGGAATGGAGCTTGAAGGAAGGGAAACAAGGTAGAACCACAGGAACAGGAATCACACGGCAAGGGACCAATAAAGAAACCAATCACCTGTTTCCTGTTGGCAGCCCCCTCTTAAAGCGATTCCTAGGTAGCGTCCATAAATTCACATATGCACTTGGCAACTTTTAAGGATAATTCACTAACGGGGAACTAGACAGAAGGACCCAGGGCCCCTTGAACCTCAACAGTACCCCCTCCCGAAAGCCTCCCTACAGGCCTTGGCTTCCCAGGGTGCAGGCGATGAAACAGACGAACCAACCGGGCAGCATGAACCCTACTTGCAGGAACCCAAGAACGATCCTCTGGGGGATAACCCTTCTAGTCAATTAGATAATACAGCCGTCCCTTCATCCGTGTGGAATTCAAAACAGTTTTAACCTCCTACTCCACGTTATCATCTATTAAAACGGGAGGAGGAGGTGGCAACTCTTGAGAAGTGGTGACGTATGGCTTCAACAGAGAGGTGTGAAATACAGGATGAATACCATCCTCAACCGGTAAAGCCAACCTGATCGCAACTGGATTCACCACCTTCTGGACAGGAAAGGGACCTACAAACCGAAGTCGTAATTTTCTTGGTCCTGGCAACTTCAGATTCTTCGTTGATAACCAAACCCTATCCCCAACTGCATACAGTGGAGCTTGCCATCTATGCCCATCTGCCTGTACTTTCATGGCTTTTTTGGACTCTAATAATTGCTGTTGGGCTTTCTTCCAGATATCAATCAAACCCCTACTCAGGGAATCCACTGCTGGTACCCTCTCAGATGGCTGAATAGGAATTGTCTTGGGATGGAACCCCATTGAACAATAAAACGGTGACATACCTAAAGCCAAGTACATGCTGTTATTATATGCAAACTCAGCCACAGGAAGGGCTTGTACCCAACTGCCCGTCAGTGATGTTAGCAAACAGCGCAAATACTGCTCCATGGTTTGATTGGTACTTTCTGTTTGCCTGTCGCTTTGTGGATGGTAAGCTGTTGACAAACGTATTTCCATCTTTAATGATTGACACAGGGCAGTCCAAAAATGTGAAATAAACTGTGCCCCTCTATCTGATACGATGGCTGTAGGAACCCCATGCAGTCGGATCACTTGGGCCATAAACACATCAGCCAATTCCCTAGATGTAGGTAACCCTGGCAAAGAAACAAAGTGAGCCATTTTTGTGAATAAATCCACAACAACTAAAATGGCCGCAAACCCTGAATCAAGCGGCAAATCGGTCACAAAGTCCATACTGACCATATGCCAGGGGGAAGGAGGCACTGCCAATGGGTGCAACAACCCAGACGGAGACATGTGCGAGGACTTACTAACAGCACACACCGGGCATGAGGCCACAAATACCTGTACATCATGGGCCAGAGACTTCCACCAAAACCAACGCATACACAGCTCTTTGGTCTTATTGACCCCTGGATGCCCAACCAAGGATGATGAATGACAATATGTAAGAACCAGTGTACGCAATTCGGGGGGCACAAACAACTTGTTTGCCTGATACAATAACCCGTCCTTTAACGTCATTCCAGGTTCCGACAACCACGGAGCCAGATCCAACTGCTTCATTTCATCCTGCACTTTAACCATGAAATCATCCATAGAAGCACAACCAACTATCTTATCACCAGGAATCATAAAACAGGACTCCTCCATCTTGTTTCCTTGTGCCGGATCCGGATAAATCCGAGATAATGCATCAGATTTCCCCTGTTGAGCAGCTGGCCTATACGTGATGGTAAAATCGTATTCATTAAAGAATAGCACCCATCTCATCTGTCTGGGAGTTAAAGCCCTAGCGGACCGGAAAAACTCCAAGTTCTTGTGGTCCGTATAGATGGTAATGGGGTGACGAGCCCCGCAAAGATAATGGCGCCATTCCTCAAAAGACTGCTTTATGGCCAATAGTTCCCTTTCGGCTATTGTATAATTCTGTTCAGCAGGTAGTAGTTTCTTTGAAAAATACGCGATTGGATGCATCAAACCAGATTCATTGTCACGCTGAGACAACACGCCCCCAACAGCTAGCTGGGACGCATCCGCCTCTACATAAAACGGAAGAGCAGGATCAGGATGCATCAACACAGCAGCAGATGTAAAAAGCCCAATCAATCTTTCCAAAGCCAACTGAGCCGCAGGCGTCCACTCAAACACCACTCCCTTCTTCAACAATGAAGTCATAGGCGAAACAATGTCAGAGAAATGACTGATAAAACGCCTGTAGAAGTTGGCGAAACCAAGTAGCACCTGTATATCCTTAACACATGTGGATATGGGACAGTTAACAACAGCCTCGATCTTCCGGGGATCCATCTTAATACCATCCGCAGATATCAGGAATCCCAAAAACTCAACATGTGTCGCACTGAAAGAGCATTTATAAAAAACTGAAAAGCGGCAGGGGTGTTACACAAACCAAAAGGCATAACACAATATTCAAACAAACCAAACTTAGTACGGAACGCCGTTTTCCATTCGTCGCCCTCGCGGACGCGAACGAGATGGTAAGCACCTCTTAAATCAAGCTTTGTGAACACCTAGGCATGTCGCATCTGGTCTAACAACACCGGTATAAGAGGTAATGGGTACTTGTTCTTTATTGTGACCTTATTCAACGCTCTGTAGTCTACGCAAGCGCGAAGATCACCCTCCTTCTTCCGTATAAAAAATATGGAAGAAGACACAGGCGAAGAAGAAGGCCGAATAAACCCTTTCTTTAACATCTCATCCAAATACTGTCGTAGATGTTTCTCCTCTGGCTCCGACAACGCATAAACCCTACTACAGGGCAAAATGGCCCCCGGAACCAAATCAATACGGCAATCAAAAGCCCTGTGTGGTGGCAATACACACGCCTGGTCCTCATCAAACACCTCCTTATATGCTACAAACGAAGGAGGCAAACCGTTCTGATCGCAACCACTCGCTGCACAAGACAACGGAGACACCCAATCAGTCGCCTCACAATAACAGTAAAGAAGACAATACTCCGAATCAAGCGTAACCAGCCTCCGCGCCCAATCGATTCTGGGATTATGGGCCTGTAACCAGGGTATCCCTAGTACCACCCCAAAGGCCGGTGCGGCAATCAGATCGAAACAGACCGTCTCAGAATGCCCATTATCGAATGTCATCAACAAAGGTTCGGTTTGTCGAACAATCGACCCAGAAGTTAGCTCTGTGCCGTCAATAGCCCTCACCGGTTCAGGTTGTTTCTTCATCACACAGGGAACCATCAATGACTCGGCCAACCCAATGTCCATAAAGTTCCCTGTGGCCCCACAATCCAGTAATACCGACAAGGAAGCTCTACCACAAGATGAATAAGCGAAGCAAGCCGATACCGTGAAATGATGCGGGGCTCTTTGAACCGCCCCTTGTACGTCATATGGGTTACAAAAACCTCTATCATGGACTAAAGGACGCTCATAATCCCTCCCACAAAAGCCACAGCCTTATTCTCCGGGATCCGGGACGGTTTCACTGGACACTCTCGAGCAAAGTGTCCACCCCTCCCACAATACAAACACAACTGCAGCAAGCGCCTTCGCTCCTTTTCCTCCTTGGATAAGGGACCCCGCACCCCACCCAAAGGCATAGGTTTAGGATCTGTTTTCACACCCCCATTCTCAGATGTTTCTCTCTTGGTTACAGTTGTTCTTGAGGGTTGAAACCTAATCTTTTCCCCTTTTCTTTCACTCATTCGATGGTTGAGTTTGACAACCAAATCGATGAACTCAACACAATCTGCAGGGGGGTCTACAACCTGAGAGACTATATCTTTTAAGTCCTCGCACAAGCCCTGATAAAACAAAGAGGTTCTTTTTGCCATGGGCCATTGTGTCTCTGCTACTAGACGATTAAAAGTAGCCACATAACCCGAAAGATCCTGCTTACCATGCCGTAGTTTTAACAATTCAACATCACTTGCCTGCATAAAAGCATGCTTAGCAAACAGACTATGCATCTGGTTCTTAAAGGCCAGGAAACTATTCAATACAGCATCATTGTTTTCCACTAAGGGGACCGCCTAACTAGCTGCAGTACCCGAAGGATATGAGATCACAAACGCAACTTTAGAAGTGTCGTCAGGAAAAGCGGTTGGTCGACACATAAAGTGCAAATGGCACTGGTTCATAAATATAGCGTATCTGCTACTATCTCCGGTAAACCTCTCTGGAGCTGCTAGAGGCACCGGCACAGGAGTGTTCACCGTAACGGACAAAGGAGAAGAAGAACCGCTCTGCCCCCCACTCCTCTCATATTTAAATGTGGCTGGTTGAATCAATGGGGGCTAAGTCTTAACTTCACTCAGTGTCCCCCGTAATTACTGATTCTCCTGACGCAGGGACTGGACTTCACCCTGTATATGCGCTAAAGCCTGCATAATATCCTGCATCGAAGAAGCCCCCCCTGCTGCCTCCTCATCCATTCTTCACTCGGGCGGTGTGTTAATTCGTGGGCTCGGTTTTCTGTTCCGATGCCGACCGGCCCAACACCGCAGGAGTGAAGAACGTCCCAATCCTCTGCCCTCACTGTGACCCCCAACACCCGCAATCAAAACGGATGGTGGAGAACACGACGCCGGGAGAAGGTGGGTAACAAAACAAGGGAACCCAAGGTCTTGGGGAACACAACTCGTCTCCTCTGGCTTCTTGGCAGCTGACAGCTTGACACAGACGAGACCGCTAAAATGAAAGAAGGGGACAAGATTAAATACACCCCTATTACTATGACCAGCGCCAAGTACACACGCAAACCACCGACCTCCCTGCTTACCCCAGATAACAAACGGGTGTAGCTTGATACGAAACAGGAATTCTTCCACTGCAATCGTATTGGTTGTTTCTTTGCGTAACCCGAGACCAACCACGCCCCCTCGGGAAACACCGAGAATGACTAAGGGGGTGGAATTCACAGTTCTTTGGACAAAAAAGGGACAGGGGAAAAATGGTATCAAGGGAATATGAAAGACACCCAAAAAACCCCTGCAATCTAAAAAAGAACACGAAGGTAGCGCAAAAACGGCCGTTATTCAGCTCCTTCGTGAAACCACCCAAACAATGCGCATAACAAGATGGTTTGGATACAAAAAGGGATAATCACGGGACGATACAACTCAAGGAAACGCAGCCGCGAATCCTGAACGTCACCAAAGATCAAAAACAGGTCCCCAAATAAAAGGGTTCAGTAATGCCCAAGGGAATAGGAAAACAGGGGAGCAGGGAAAAAAAGGGGGTCAAAACCCAGCACTAGAAAAGGCCGCTGGAATGGAGCTTGAAGGAAGGGAAACAAGGTAGAACCACAGGAACAGGAATCACACGGCAAGGGACCAATAAAGAAACCAATCACCTGTTTCCTGTTGGCAGCCCCCTCTTAAAGCGATTCCTAGGTAGCGTCCATAAATTCACATATGCACTTGGCAACTTTTAAGGATAATTCACTAACGGGGAACTAGACAGAAGGACCCAGGGCCCCTTGAACCTCAACAGTACCCCCTCCCGAAAGCCTCCCTACAGGCCTTGGCTTCCCAGGGTGCAGGCGATGAAACAGACGAACCAACCGGGCAGCATGAACCCTACTTGCAGAAACCCAAGAACGATCCTCTGGGGGATAACCCTTCTAGTCAATTAGATAATACAGCCGTCCCTTCATCCGTGTGGAATTCAAAACAGTTTTAACCTCCTACTCCACGTTATCATCTATTAAAACGGGAGGAGGAGGTGGCAACTCTTGAGAAGTGGTGACGTATGGCTTCAACAGAGAGGTGTGAAATACAGGATGAATACCATACTCAACCGGTAAAGCCAACCTGATCGCAACTGGATTCACCACCTTCTGGACAGGAAAGGGACCTACAAACCGAGCTTGTAATTTTCTTGGTCCTGGCAACTTCAGATTCTTCGTTGATAACCAAACCCTATCCCCAACTGCATACAGTGGAGCTTGCCATCTATGCCCATCTGCCTGTACTTTCATGGCTTTTTTGGGCTCTAATAATTGCTGTTGGGCTTTCTTCCAGATATCAATCAAACCCCTACTCAGGGAATCCACTGCTGGTACCCTCTCAGATGGCTGAATAGGAATTGTCTTGGGATGGAACCCCATTGAACAATAAAACGGTGACATACCTAAAGCCAAGTACATGCTGTTATTATATGCAAACTCAGCCACAGGAAGGGCTTGTACCCAACTGCCCGTCAGTGACGTTAGCAAACAGCGCAAATACTGCTCCATGGTTTGATTGGTACTTTCTGTTTGCCTGTCGCTTTGTGGATGGTAAGCTGTTGACAAACGTATTTCCATCTTTAATGATTGACACAGGGCAGTCCAAAAATGTGAAATAAACTGTGCCCCTCTATCTGATACGATGGCTGTAGGAACCCCATGCAGTCGGATCACTTGGGCCATAAACACATCAGCCAATTCCCTAGATGTAGGTAACCCTGGCAAAGAAACAAAGTGAGCCATTTTTGTGAATAAATCCACAACAACTAAAATGGCCGTAAACCCTGAATCAAGCGGCAAATCGGTCACAAAGTCCATACTGACCATATGCCAGGGGGAAGGAGGCACTGGCAATGGGTGCAACAACCCAGACGGAGACATGTGCGAGGACTTACTAACAGCACACACCGGGCATGAGGCCACAAATACCTGTACATCATGGGCCAGAGACTTCCACCAAAACCAACGCATACACAGCTCTTTGGTCTTATTGACCCCTGGATGCCCAACCAAGGATGATGAATGACAATATGTAAGAACCAGTGTACGCAATTCGGGGGGCACAAACAACTTGTTTGCCTGATACAATAACCCGTCCTTTAACGTCATTCCAGGTTCCGACAACCACGGAGCCAGATCCAACTGCTTCATTTCATCCTGCACTTTAACCATGAAATCATCCATAGAAGCACAACCAACTATCTTATCACCAGGAATCATAAAACAGGACTCCTCCATCTTGTTTCCTTGTGCCGGATCCGGATAAATCCGAGATAATGCATCAGATTTCCCCTGTTGAGCAGCTGGCCTATACGTGATGGTAAAATCGTATTCATTAAAGAATAACACCCATCTCATCTGTCTGGGAGTTAAAGCCCTAGCGGACCGGAAAAACTCCAAGTTCTTGTGATCCGTATAGATGGTAATGGGGTGACGAGCCCCGCAAAGATAATGGCGCCATTCCTCAAAAGACTGCTTTATGGCCAATAGTTCCCTTTCGGCTATTGTATAATTCTGTTCAGCAGGTAGTAGTTTCTTTGAAAAATACGCGATTGGATGCATCAAACCAGATTCATTGTCACGCTGAGACAACACGCCCCCAACAGCTAGCTGGGACGCATCCGCCTCTACATAAAACGGAAGAGCAGGATCAGGATGCATAAACACAGCAGCAGATGTAAAAAGCCCAATCAATCTTTCCAAAGCCAACTGAGCCGCAGGCGTCCACTCAAACACCACTCCCTTCTTCAACAATGAAGTCATAGGCGAAACAATGTCAGAGAAATGACTGATAAAACGCCTGTAGAAGTTGGCGAAACCAAGTAGCACCTGTATATCCTTAACACATGTGGATATGGGACAGTTAACAACAGCCTCGATCTTCCGGGGATCCATCTTTATACCATCCGCAGATATCAGGAATCCCAAAAACTCAACATGTGTCGCACTGAAAGAGCATTTATAAAAAACTGAAAAGCGGCAGGGGTGTTACACAAACCAAAAGGCATAACACAATATTCAAACAAACCAAACTTAGTACGGAACGCCGTTTTCCATTCGTCGCCCTCGCGGACGCGAACGAGATGGTAAGCACCTCTTAAATCAAGCTTTGTGAACACCTTGGCATGTCGCAGCTGGTCTAACAACACCGGTATAAGAGGAAATGGGTACTTGTTCTTTATTGTGACCTTATTCAACGCTCTGTAGTCTACGCAAGCGCGAAGATCACCCTCCTTCTTCCGTATAAAAAATATGGAAGAAGACACAGGCGAAGAAGAAGGCCGAATAAACCCTTTCTTTAACATCTCATCCAAATACTGTCGTAGATGTTTCTCCTCTGGCTCCGACAACGCATAAACCCTACTACAGGGCAAAATGGCCCCCGGAACCAAATCAATACGGCAATCAAAAGCCCTGTGTGGTGGCAATACACACGCCTGGTCCTCATCAAACACCTCCTTATATGCTACAAACGAAGGAGGCAAACCGTTCTGATCGCAACCACTCGCTGCACAAGACAACGGAGACACCCAATCAGTCGCCTCACAATAACAGTAAAGAAGACAATACTCCGAATCAAGCGTAACCAGCCTCCGCGCCCAATCGATTCTGGGATTATGGGCCTGTAACCAGGGTATCCCTAGTACCACCCCAAAGGCCGGTGCGGCAATCAGATCGAAACAGACCGTCTCAGAATGCCCATTATCGAATGTCATCAACAAAGGTTCGGTTTGTCGAACAATCGACCCAGAAGTTAGCTCTGTGCCGTCAATAGCCCTCACCGGTTCAGGTTGTTTCTTCATCACACAGGGAACCATCAATGACTCGGCCAACCCAATGTCCATAAAGTTCCCTGTGGCCCCACAATCCAGTAATACCGACAAGGAAGCTCTACCACAAGATGAATAAGCGAAGCAAGCCGATACCGTGAAATGATGCGGGGCTCTTTGAACCGCCCCTTGTACGTCATATGGGTTACAAAAACCTCTATCATGGACTAAAGGACGCTCATAATCCCTTCCCACAAAAGCCACAGCCTTATTCTCCGGGATCCGGGACGGTTTCACTGGACACTCTCGAGCAAAGTGTCCACCCCTCCCACAATACAAACACAACTGCAACAAGCGCCTTCGCTCCTTTTCCTCCTTGGATAAGGGACCCCGCACCCCACCCAAAGGCATAGGTTTAGGATCTGTTTTCACACCCCCATTCTCAGATGTTTCTCTCTTGGTTACAGTTGTTCTTGAGGGTTGAAACCTAATCTTTTCCCCTTTTCTTTCACTCATTCGATGGTTGAGTTTGACAACCAAATCGATGAACTCAACACAATCTGCAGGGGGGTCTACAACCTGAGAGACTATATCTTTTAAGTCCTCGCACAAGCCCTGATAAAACAAAGAGGTTCTTTTTGCCATGGGCCATTGTGTCTCTGCTACTAGACGATTAAAAGTAGCCACATAACCCAAAAGATCCTGCTTACCATGCCGTAGTTTTAACAATTCAACATCACTTGCCTGCATAAAAGCATGCTTAGCAAACAGACTATGCATCTGGTTCTTAAAGGCCAGGAAACTATTCAATACAGCATCATTGTTTTCCACTAAGGGGACCGCCTAACTAGCTGCAGTACCCGAAAGATATGAGATCACAAACGCAACTTTAGAAGTGTCGTCAGGAAAAGCGGTTGGTCGACACATAAAGTGCAAATGGCACTGGTTCATAAATATAGCGTATCTGCTACTATCTCCGGTAAACCTCTCTGGAGCTGCTAGAGGCACCGGCACAGGAGTGTTCACCGTAACGGACAAAGGAGAAGAAGAACCGCTCTGCCCACCACTCCTCTCATATTTAAATGTGGCTGGTTGAATCAATGGGGGCTTAGTCTTAACTTCACTTAGTGTCCCCCGTAATTACTGATTCTCCTGACGCAGGGACTGGACTTCACCCTGTATATGCGCTAAAGCCTGCATAATATCCTGCATCGAAGAAGCCCCCCTGCTGCCTCCTCATCCATTCTTCACTCGGGCGGTGTGTTAATTCGTGGGCTCGGTTTTCTGTTCCGATGCCGACCGGCCCAACACCGCAGGAGTGAAGAACGTCCCAATCCTCTGCCCTCACTGTGACCCCCAACACCCGCAATCAAAACGGATGGTGGAGAACACGACGCCGGGAGAAGGTGGGTAACAAAACAAGGGAACCCAAGGTCTTGGGGAACACAACTCGTCTCCTCTGGCTTCTTGGCAGCTGACAGCTTGACACAGACGAGACCGCTAAAATGAAAGAAGGGGACAAGATTAAATACACCCCTATTACTATGACCAGTGCCAAGTACACACGCAAACCACCGACCTCCCTGCTTACCCCAGATAACAAACGGGTGTAGCTTGATACGAAACAGGAATTCTTCCACTGCAATTGTATTGGTTGTTTCTTTGCGTAACCCGAGACCAACCACGCCCCCTCGGGAAACACCGAGAATGACTAAGGGGGTGGAATTCACAATTCTTTGGACAAAAAAGGGACAGGGGAAAAATGGTATCAAGGGAATATGAAAGACATCCAAAAAAACCCTGCAATCTAAAAAAGAACACGAAGGTAGCGCAAAAACGGCCGTTATTCAGCTCCTTCGTGAAACCACCCAAACAATGCGCATAACAAGATGGTTTGGATACAAAAAGGGATAATCACGGGACGATACAACTCAAGGAAACGCAGCCGCGAATCCTGAACGTCACCAAAGATCAAAAACAGGTCCCCAAATAAAAGGGTTCAGTAATGCCCAAGGGAATAGGAAAACAGGGGAGCAGGGAAAAAAAGAGGGTCAAAACCCAGCACTAGAAAAGACCGCTGGAATGGAGCTCGAAGGAAGGGAAACAAGGTAGAACCACAGGAACAGGAATCACACAGCAAGGGACCAATAAAGAAACCAAGCACCTGTTTCCTGTTAGCAGCCCCCTCTTAAAGCGAGCCCTAGGGAGCGTCCATAAATTCACATATGCACTTGGCAACTTTTAATGATAATTCACTAACGGGGAACTAGACAGAAGGACCCAGGCCCCCTTAAACCCCTAAACTCTTCTCCCCCTCCCCCCTCCGCCTTGCACCCTGCTTCCCCTCCCCCTTGTACCCTGTGCCACCTCCGCCTTGCAAGCTTCTTCCCCTCCCCCTTGTACCCTGCTCTACCTTGCACCATTCTCCCCTCTGCCTTGCACCCTTCTCGGCCACCCCCTTGCACCCTTCCCACCCAATGGAGGGGGCTGCCACCTGGAACAATGTCACCATTTCAAAAGCATGATGGACTAGGTCTGGCCCTGACTGGGCCCACACAAGATGCACTGGCGATCCAGGGGAGGGCAAGAGCCCCCCTTGAACCCCCTGCGGACGCCCATGCAATTGGGTCTGATTTGGAGTCTCACAATGCATTTTGTGACACCCACCCTCCCAGCATACCGGACGTCCATTTTTGGGTCTGTGCTTCCTGTAGCATGGGACATGGCATGGCATGGCTTTCTCAATGGAGCATACACATGTTTGTGGCATTAGCCTTGTTTTGGATGTAGTTGTGGGTCGGTGAGTGCCTGGGATTTGGTGCAGGCATTTTTTGTACTTGGGGTGTGGATGCCATTACCCCATGTTGCATGAGTTGTTTGTGTACTCACCAGGCTCTACGACTCCTTCAATTCAATATACTCCACCGGCGGTAGCAGGGCCATCACCTTCTCCTCCCAGGGCTGATACTGTACTGGTCTGCGGGTACCACCACTTCCAGTGTGCTGGCTCTGTCCATCTTCCGCTTGATCATCCTCCGCAGATCGTAGCACCTGGCCTGGCAATCCTTCCTTGTGCGTCTGATTGGTGCAACAGCATTCACCTTATTGACTATCCTCTCCCACAGCTGTGTTTTCTCGGCTATGGTGGTCCGTCTGACCAATGCCCCAAACAGCTGTGGCTCGACTCTGATGACTTCATCTACAAGGATCTCCATCTCCTCCTTTGTGAACTTTGGATTCTTCTGTGCGGACATGGTGTGGGGTGACGGTGTGTATGGATGTGGGTGTGTGGGTCTGAATGTGAAGGGGGGTGTGGGTCAGAATGTGAATGGGGGGTATGTGTGAAGGTGGATGTGTGCAGTGGATGTGGGCAGTTGGTGGTGTGTTGTCAGTGGGTCTTGCTAATTGTGTCTGTTGCAAAGGATCATGTTTTGTGTGTGTGGGCCCTTTTTATTGGTCCATTTGTGGGTGGAGCTTAGTTTGAATTTTTAGTGGGTTTGTTATAAAGGGTGTTTCTGAGTTAGCCCCTCTGTTTGCCTGTTTGGATCTGGCTAGGAGATTCATTTCCATGGTTTCTACACTGGAGACGTGTTTTGTGGTGTTGTGCTAGTCGTTTTCACCCTCCTTGTGCTGTTTTACAGTGTCCGTGTGGTTCAGTACGGCTCGTTTACTTGTATTTGCTTCTGTTTATTTGTGTGTGCAACGCGACGTTGTCACGGTACGAGTCGTTTTCTACATCCTTGTGCTGCTTCACGGGGTTCGCGTGCACTTCGTTCAGTGTGGGTTCGTATCGTATTGGATTTTGTGGGTAGCTCATATGCGATGTTTTTACAGGGTTCGCGTGCACTTCGTTCAGGGGGGTTCATCACGTATTGGGTTTTGTGGGTCGCTCATACGTAACGTTTTTACAGGGTTCGCATGTGCTTCGTTCGGGGGGGTCGTATCGTATTGGATTTTGTGGGTCGCTCATACGCGACATTTTTACGGGGTTTGCGTGCGCTTCGTTCAGGGGGGGTTCGTCTCGTATTTGATTTAGTGTCTCGCTCATACGTGAAGTTTTCCGTACGAATCGCAGCTCATACGCGACGTTTTCCGTACAAATCGCATCCTGTTTCCCGGGTCTGGATCGTACTTGTCGGGTCGTACGGCATGTTTACGATTCGTACGGTTCTCTTTCAGGGTCCGTTTTGTACGTTTTTCCCTTGTTTTTCGTACGGTTCGCAAAGATTCGGACGTATTTTTCACATACGGATCATACTACGCGATTCGGACGGATTTGTACGATTCGTACGGAAACGGCTACGAATACGAATCGTCGTACGGATTTGTTTCCCAAATCGGAATCGACCTCTTTGTGTTTTATTTCTGTAGCGGGTTGTGGGTTTATAGGGGAGTAGGGTGGGAAGTAATTTAACTTAAGTTATTCATTTTTAATGATTGGATATAATAATTAATTTATTGTTAATCAATTAATTAATTGGCAATTCATTATTAATAATTGATAATTATATTATTTGTATTAATGTAGTATTGGAATGGGTTCTGGGTTTATAGGGGAATAGCGTGGGAAGTAATTTATTTGTAATTAAGTAATTAATTAAGAAACATTGGGTATTGATAATGATTTGTTTGCTTATCAATTAATTGGTTATTAATGTTAATTAAATATTATTTGTTGTGATTGATAGTTAATGTATATTTAATTATTTATTAATTGCAAATCAAATTCCACAATTGAAATTTTATGTGGAGTGTGTTGTGTGTTTATTGGGGAATAGTATGGGAAGTATTTAATATTATTAAAGTAATTATTATGTTTGATATATATTTTATATTTTTTGTAAATTTATTAATAAATCATTATTTAATTACAATATTTATTTGATATATAAGTTTGTTATTTTTAACATCTACGTTGTCCAACGCTTTCCCTACTGTTGCTCTCTCTGTAGTAGGAATAGTAATTTTTACCCCTACGCTATCCAGCGCTTTCCCTTCTGTTGCACTCTCTGGAGTGGGAATTGTAATTTTTACCCCTACGCTATCCAGCGCTTTCCCTACTGTTGCACTTACTGGAGAGGGAATAGTAATTTTTACCCCTACCTATCCAGCGCTTTCCCTACTGTTGCACTCTCTGGGGTGGGAATAGTAATTTTTACCCCTACGCTATTCAACGCTTTCCCTATTGTTGCACTCCCTGAAGTAGGAATAGTAAATTTTACCCCTACGCTATCCAGCACTTTCCCTACAGTTGCACTCCCTGGAGTTGGAAAAGTAATTTTTACCCCTCCGCTATTCAACGCTTTCCCTATTGTTACACTTACTGGAGTGGGTATAGTAATTTTTACCCCTATGCTATCCAGCACTTTCCCTACTGTTGCACTCTGTGGAGTAAGTAAGTATATATATATTAACTTATATGTATATGTTTCATTTATTTTAACATTATATGTATTAGTTAATATTCATAAATATGTTTTATTATTTGTAACTATATTTCTTTTAATTATATGTATTGTTTACTTAATTTTACATGATTATTAAAACATTGACAAAACGATATTTTTAACATCGATATTTTTTACAACAATATTTTTTTTCCGATATGTTTATACTTACCTTTATGTAGATTGGACTCCGATAATTTTGTAGGTCGATTTTCAGTCTGTCGATATTCTGTCAGACATTCGGGCAGACTATCGGGGGATTTGCCTGGAGCCTATTCCTGATTTACCAGCGGAATAACTTGAATAGGACTTCCATGGGGGATTTACAGATGATTGTGATGTAGATTCTCTAGTATTAGATATATTTTCTATGCCTTATATATACTGTCGGTGGGTGGCACAATGGTTATTTGTTATCATGAACAGTTATCATGTACAGAAATGTTTATTATGTATCTTACTGCAAAATGTCGACATCCGTATTCGTGATTCGTATTCAATTTTGTTTTTGTGTAATGCCCTGAGGTGCATCCTCTGGCTGTTGACAATAACATTTTTTTTTTTTTTTTAAAACAGGTTCAAGGAGCAGGTTGCCAAGTGGACCCACTCAAAATACAGAAGTTAAAATGGGTTTTTATAGATTACAATACATATTGCACAAATGATACACAGAAAATGAGAGCCAGTTGCTCGGTGAAACAATAGTTTTTTTTTCACTCATTTATCCAATCATTAGAATAAGGTCCTTAGCTATACATGGCCATTCATTTATTAAATCAGCAAGAGAAGCAAAGCATCAGCTTGTCACGTACACTTGTGACTTGGACACTCCTCAAGGCCTTGTGGTTATAAAAAAAATACAGACATTTCAAGTTCACTTAAATGCCAACGGCCTGTGCACCGTCTGCAGGTTTGATCCTATTGAGTGTCACAAGATGGAACCTGAAATAAAATGGATCCCACACCCACATCATTTGAAATTATGTCCATGCAATAAATAACATTGTATGAAAATGACTCTTACTTTGATGATTAGCCTACATGCTCCACTGTCTCTGAACATCACCAATAGCTTCTTGCTTGTCAATAGATTTGATTTTTCGAACAGTTGGATAAAAGTGCTGCAACAGGTCCTGGAGAAGGCCCAGGCCATCCTCTCCCAAGCGGTACCAGGCGGATGAGATGCAGCAAAGTTCACCATTTGTTGTGGTATTGACACAACGGACTTGCTAGGCATATTGATTTCATCGATGGTGGCTGTTCAACGCTATGCCTGTGTGAGAACTTCTGGCTTTTCTGGGGATGTCCAGGCTTCCATCATGGTCATGCCCTTTGATGGCACCCATCTTTTTGGAGACAAGGCAGACATGGCCCTGGAGCGCTGTAAGCACTCACGGGCTACGGCCAAGTCCTTGGGCCTCCCAGTGGCCAAACGTCCCCTGTCTACCCTTCGTCCCTTTTGTGACTACATAAGAGGTTTTCAGCCACACCAACCATATCCCAGCCACAAGACAGCACAAGTTAAGCAACCTCTGCACTGCCAGGGGGGCAGCTCATTCCACCTCAGTGGGTCAGGCGGCCAGAGGACGTGTCAGACCCCCACACCCTCTGCAGCCTCAGCCTCCAAACCTTCCTTGTCCAGCCCTTCAACATCCTGAGGGGGCAGTTGATGGCAGGATCAGCCATCACCTCCACCACTGCCAAAACATCACAGACAGGTGGGTTCTTTAAATAGTCAGAAGGGGCTACTCCCTCACTTTTGAGACTACCCCTCGCTCCATGCCTCCAACTTACACCATGCTGACAGAGGATCACCTGGCTTTGCTCCAGGAGGAAGTCGTGACTCTCTTGGCCAAGGGAGCCATAGAGAGGGTTCCGGCTCCATGAGTAGGCTGTGGTTGTTTTTCCTGCAACTTTTTGGTCCAGAAGAACGATGTGGCCTGTGCCTCATCCTAGATCTGCAAGCTTTCAAATACTTCCTCAAAAAGGAAGAGTTTAAGATGCTCTCCCTGGCTTACATCTTGTCTGCCCTAGACCCTGGAGACTGGATGGTACTGGCAGGATGCCTATTTTCACATTCCCGTCCTGCACTTTCAGTTCACAGTGCTTCCCTTTGACCTTTCCAACACCCCTCCGGTGTTCACCAAGGTTATGGTGGAAGTAACAGCTCATCTGCGCACATTAGGGGTGCCAGTCTGCGCTGATCAGGGCTACTAGTCTTCCCCTATCTCGACGACAAGCTGTTAAAGGCGGGCTTGCCCCAGGTTGTCGTCTCCCACCTTCAACCTAGGTTGAACCTTCTTCTGTCGCAGGGGTCTACTACCAAAGTGCCGAAGTCGCACCTGACTCCCTCTCAGATGCTCCCTTTCATCTTAGCTGTTCTGGACACAGTGTAGTTTTGGGCCTATCCTCCTGAGCGGCGAGTCCCGGATATTCAAGCTGTGATACTGATGTTTCAGCCTTTATCCTGAATTTCGATGAGAATGACTCTGAGAATGCTGGGACTCTTGGCCTCTTGGCCTTCTGCATCCTGCTTGTGACTCATGCCAGATGGCATATGCGTGCTCTGCAGTGGGACCTCAAGTTCCAGTAGGGGCAGTATCAGGGAAATCTCTCTGACATGGTCCAGATCTCAGAGGGATTTGCACAGGACCTGAAGTGGTGGCTAACAACCGTGATTGGGTCAGAGACTGATCCCTCTTCCTTCCCCAACCAGATCACACAATAGAGACAGGTGCATCACTCCTCGGATGGGGCAGCCATCTGCGAGAGGTGGAGATCTGAGAACTCTGGTCTCAAGCGGAATCCAGACTCCACATCAACTTGTTTGAGCTCCGAATGATTCGATTGACATTGAAAGCTTTTCTTCCTTCAATCAAGGGAAAGCTGGTGCAAGTGTTTATGGCAATACCATAGCCATGTGGTACTGCAATAAACAGGGCAGGTAGGGTCCTGGACCCTTTATCAGGAGGCCCTGCATCTCTGGACATGGCTGGAACAGCAGGGCATATCCATGGTGGTATGACACCTGGCAGGTTACCCGAACAAAAGGATGGACGAACTCAGGCGTCGAAGCCTAGCAGATAACGAATGGCGTCTCCATCTGGTGTTGGTATAAGGTTTCTTTCAGCAGTGGGGAGAGCCTTGGTTAGATCTATTCTCTTCCGCCAAGAATGTGCAATGCTGGTATCAAAAAAAGGGGGAATGGGGGTGGACGATTTTTGAGTGGGGTCCAATGTACTCGTCCTGAGAAACAGCTATCAATAGAGTTGTACAGAGTTCCCCAAGGGGAGCTAAAGAATTTTAGCTCAGCCTTTCTTCTCTCTCACTCACTAAAAAAATTGGGGTTAAGTGCATGGTGTAGACCCTTGTCAGAATATAAAGATACCTCACACAGGCTATCGGCAGGACCACAACTGTTGCCCCAGCCGATGACCGTCCAGCGTCATCATCGGTATCCTGCTCCTACGGCAGGCTGGCGGTGCAATGCCCGTCGGGCAGCTAGAGAAGCTGAACTTTGGCGGAGATCTTCTATTCCGTGCCAACGGGTGTGTGGGTGTGAGGGGCCTGTAAAAAGGTGCAATAGTGAGCGTGGTGGTGTGTTTTTAAAAAAAGTCAGTAGAGTCCTAAAATAGAGAGAATTTTATTGGTCAGGCTCACTGCTTTATTAAAAAAGTGAAGGGGTATTAAGGAGTGGTGAACAATGAGACCAAACCTTTATTCAACCCTTATTGTGGAAACGGTCAACATGTTTCTCGCCCTAAGGGCGATTCATCAGGACCTTGTGCTCATATAATTGCTAGCATCCCCCGGGATTTGGGAGGACACTGGTGTGGACCTCGCTGTACTACGCTGCCGGCTGTCCAGTCACCGGAGTTCCTGTGGGAGGGGTAGGTGTAGAGCAGCCTGCCACCAGCGACGTCCGAGGAATTCCTTAATCGCTGCTGGCCCCACCTGGACAGCTTGTGAGGCCTTATACAGGAATTCCTCCGGGAGTTCTGTTATAAGGAAACATCCGCGAGCGACACCATACAGGTCGTATACCAGTGTCCTCCCAAATCCCGGGGGATGCTAGCAATTATATGAGCACAAGGTCCTGATGAATCGCCCTTAGGGCGAGAAACATGTTGACCGTTTCCACAATAAGGGTTGAATAAAGGTTTGGTCTCATTGTTCACCACTCCTTAATACCCCTTCACTTTTTTAATAAAGCAGTGAGCCTGACCAATAAAATTCTCTCTATTTTAGGACTCTACTGACTTTTTTTAAAAACACACCACCACGCTCACTATTGCACCTTTTTACAGGCCCCTCACACCCACACACCCGTTGGCACGGAATAGAAGATCTCCGCCAAAGTGCAGCTTCTCTAGCTGCCCGACGGGCATTGCACCGCCAGCCTGCCGTAGGAGCAGGATACCGATGATGACGCTGGACGGTCATCGGCTGGGGCAACAGTTGTGGTCCTGCCGATAGCCTGTGTGAGGTATCCTTATATTCTGACAAGGGTCTACACCATGCACTTAACCCCAATTTTTTTAGTGAGTGAGAGAGAAGAAAGGCTGAGCTAAAATTCTTTAGCTCCCCTTGGGGAACTCTGTACAACTCTATTGATAGCTGAGAATGTGCAATGTCAGCAGTTTTGTGTGTTGCAGTTTCCAAGGCGGTTCTTGCTCGGAGACGCTTTTCATCTCGAGTGGAGCTCAGGCCTCCTGTACGCCGGGTCGCCCATACCACTCCTGCCCAGAGTGCTCAAGAAGATCAGGATCAACTGGACCCAAGTCTCTCTATTGGCTCCGGAAAGGGCATGGAGAGTCTGGTATCACAAGCCTCTCTAATTGAACATCGATCCTCATATCCTGCTGCCCCTTCGGAAGGATCTTCTGTCACAGCAGCAGGAGAGGGTCTTCCATCTGAACCTGTCAATGATATGCCTTGTTGCGCGGAGATTGAGTGGCAGCAGTTGTTAGCATTCAAACTTCCTCCCAAAGTCATTAATGTTATGTTGGCAGCCAGGCGTCCCTCTACTAAGACTGTGTACTCCTAACAGTGGCACATATTTGTAAAACATTGTACAGAAAGATCTATTGATCTGCTTTCTGCTTACCTCTCTCAAGTCTTATTTTTACCCTTACCCAGCAGGGCTCTGCTCTGGGCACTCTCAAAGGGTGCGTTTCAGCCCTGTCTGTCTTTTTAAGGCTGCCAGACCTACCCTCTTTATTTAAATCCCCTATTTTACATATATTTTGCAAGGGGCTAGTACATATGTTTCCACCTGCCTCCTTTATCATGCCTCAGTGGGACCTTAATTTGGTTCCCACCTTACTGATGTGTTCTCCATTCGAAACCTTTGCACAATTGCCCCCTCCGGCTGCTTACCATCAAAACAGCCTTTTTGTGGCAATCACCTCTGCCAGGAGGTTGAGCGAACTGCAGGCTCTGTCATCCAAGCCTCCTTACCTGACCATCTTCCCTGATAGGTATGTCCTTTGCACTAGGGCCTCTTTCTTAGCGAAAGCTGTAACACCATTTCACATATGGCAATCTGTCAACCTGCCCACTTTCTTAGCTTCTCCACATCCCTCTAAACAAGAGGGGCAACTCCACCCTTTGGCCCCAAAAAGAGCGTTGTCGTTCTACCTTGACTGCAAAAAAGAGTTCCGGGTGGACGAGCAACTACTTGTGGGGTACGTGGGAGGAAAGAATGGTCATGTAGTGCAGAAGAAGACGATCTCTCGGTGGGTCATCTTTTGATTCAAAATCTGCTACACACTGGGCAAAAAACAGCCTCCTGAAGGCGTAATGGTTCATTCTACCGGAGCAAAGTCTGCTATCACAGCATTGTAAAGGGGAGTCTCAGTCCTCAGCATTTGTTAGGTGCCAATGTTGGCATCTCCGCACACGTTTACTAAGCACTACTGCCTGAACAGTCAAGTTTGCAGGGATGGCCTTTTTGGTCTAAACTTGTCCGCAGTTCCTCTTCCGGGATGGTATTGCTTGGGTATCTATTCATAGGTAAGGAATCTGCAGCTAGATGTCTCTTTCAGATGGACGAGTTACTTACCTTCCATAATGCCTTATCTGGTAGAGACATGATCTTGCTGCAGATTCCTTACCGACCCATCCATCCTCTCCGCACTGCAGACAGGTTTTTAGAGTCAGGGTTGTTCCCTTTCAGGAACCTAGTCCATCAAAAACACGCCAATGTCTGTGCACTTGATGGCTCCGCGCTCCTGGCATGGAAAGTCGTGAAAAGTAACTAACGTCATTATGCTGAGGTGATGCCTATATAGGTGACTCAGACATCACAATGGCAGAGACGACGCTGATGATATCACCAGGAGCCGACTGACACCACCTGATGGTGTGCAAGGTTATTGCTCGAAGAAAAATCTTCTGGATCCAGTCTTACGCCTGGGAAATTCAAAGGTAAGAAATCTGTGGCTAGATAATGCCTCTACCAGATAAGGTATACACCTGCTACATCTTGTCACAATTGATCCTGCAATCCCCTGCCTACATATTATTACACAATTAGGCACATAAATTTGCAGATTTATTCCACTAATATTTAACAACTGCCACTGCATTTATTCTATTTTAATTTTACTTCTTAGTACGAGTACCGAGAGTCTTATCATTCTTATTTTTTCTTAATTTTAACTCTATTTTTGTCTTTCTTCCTAGCTCTTTCCTATAACGACATGTAGGTTAGAGAGTACCCTGACCTCCATGCCAGGGCCCGAGTTGAGGCACCATGCCAAATGATTGCAGATTAGACTAGACTTTTTGAGTCACACCTGTTCTAGCACTGCCCTGTTCCCATTGTTGTACACTGGACACATTCCAATTTGTTTGATAGGTTTGGGGGCATACATTTGGGTTGGTCTATATCCTAGCTGTTGTTTTGATATGTTCATTTACATATACATATACCTTTCTTTCAGGTGACTGTCTGTCGATCCCTTCCTTGGATTCACATTGGACCACAGGATGGTTTTGTATTATTTCACATTTTTGAGCACCTTTTTTGAGCACCTTTTGAGCAGAAGCACCACATACATAGGTTTTGACAAATGCCGCAACCCCTTTGTGAAGGGTCATAGGCAGAAACATGTTGAACAACCTTGTTGATAAACCTCAGCAGTTTTAATATACCCTGCCGTTTTTTTTTTTTCTGAACCAGGGACACAGGGATTGTGTACCCTGGAGCCAGTTTTAATTATCACGTTCTTTCACACACGCTCTGCTTACCTCACCACTCTGGTTTTAAAGTGTGACGGCTGACGTTTAGCAGCACACGATGGAAAGCGTTTGAAGAAAGAGGTCTGGACGCATGAAATCCCGTTATTTCTCGGCCTGCCGAGGCAAGTTAAAGATAGGCGATCAGTGTGTTTTCCGCATACAAATGAAACAAGCATTTACAATGCAATGGTTTCCCCTTTGGAAAAGTTAGAGCTATTGGCATTGTAAATGACAAAACTTGTATTGATGTGTTGGTTTTGAAAACAGATAATTAAATGGCATTGTCATTTACATTGCCATTAGCTTAATCTCTCGCAAATGTGAGACCTATTGCATTTGCACCCACACACACACAGAGCCATACACACACACATAGCCAGCCGCACACACAGAGCCAGCCGCACACACACATACAGCCAGCCATACACACACACACAGCCAGCCACACACACACAGAGCCAGCCGCGCACAAACAGAGCCAGCCGCGCACACACAGAGCCAGCCGCACACACACACAGCCAGCCGCACACACACACAGCCAGCCGCACACACACACACAGCCAGCCACACACACACACACAGCCAGCCACACACACACACAGACAGCCGCAAACACACACAAACAGCCAGCCGCACACACACACACACACACACACACACACACACACACACAGCCAGCTGCACACACACACACAGCCAGCTGCACACACACACAGCCTGCTGCACACACACACACAAACACACAGCCAGCCGCACACACACACACAGAGCCAGCCAGCCGCACACACGCACACACAGAGCCAGCCAGCCGCACACACACACAGAGCCAGCCAGCCACACACACACAGAGCCAGCCAGCCGCACACACACACACAGAGCCAGCCAGCCTCACACACACACACAGAGCCAGCCAGCCGCACACACACACACAGAGCCAGCCAGCCGCACACACACACACAGAGCCAGCCGCACACACACACACACACAGAGCCAGCCGCACACATACACAGAGCCAGCCGCACACATACACACAGAGCCAGCCGCACACACACACACAGAGCCAGCCGCACACACACACAGAGCCAGCCGCACACACACACACAGAGCCAGCCGCACACAAACACACACAGAGCCAGCCGCACACACACAGAGCCAGCCGCACACACACACACAGAGCTAGCCGCACACACACAGCCAGCCGCACACACACACACAGAGCCAGCCGCACACACACACAGAGCCAGCCGCACACACACACACACACACACAGAGCCAGCCGCACACACACAGAGCCAGCCGCACACACACACAGAGCCAGCCACACACACACACACAGAGCCAGCCACACACACACACACACAGAGCCAGCCAAGGCTGCAAAGAAGATAAAAAGTAACTGGGTAATATAAAGCAGGTACAGGAATATGAGTAGTAGAGATTGAAAAGGTGTGTGGCACATGAAGAGGTCTGGCAACAGGTTATGAGGTAAAAAGGCTGAGTGGTTGTTAAGGAATGGGTGGGATCTGCAGAGTGGGAATGAAAGTTGTCAGGGATGGAAGAAAGGAGCCCAGGCTGGGGTTCAGGATGAAGGGAAGAATAGCAAGCGACACAGAAGGCAAGGAGCAGCATTAGCACTCCATGTGACCTCACACTGATTTTGGTAATAACACCCGTTTTTACAAGTCTTTGGATAATTACTATATAACATATATAGAAATATAAAAACGCATACATAAATAAATTACTGAGAAAGCGCCGTCTAAGACGTCAGGCTTCCCTTGTACGTACACAGGCATTACATATACGCTGTTTAATGTGTTTCAATGTTTACTTCAGGTGACAGTTCAGTTCATCTCCTTCAGAACTGCCCCCGGAAACCCGACAGACACAGCAGAAAGCTTCCACCCCATGAGTAACCCCAAAATGCGCCCCCTACAGCTCGACTGAATGAGTGTAGTTGGGGCTAAAAGCCACAGACCGGTTACAGCAACAAAGCAAACCTAAAAGTGCCTCAAGCTATAAAAACCGTAAGAAATTTTCAAGACATTACGCTTTGCAGAACTCTTTGGTGCTTAAAACGTAGCTGCAAAAACATCCCTTTTACATCTGCAGCCCATTGACGCGCTTGCCACCCTGTAACAGCTTGCGCACGGCAGACTAACAAGTAATATAAGTTTCAACTCACCGCCGAGGATCCCAGAGCTCAGAAACAAGGAAGCAGCGGCGAGCTGGCGAAAATGAAACCTCGGAGATGCGAGGCTCCCAAAGTTCCCAGGAGGGTGCTCTAAGGAGCAAGAGTGAAAGTAGCAGACAGCGGGAGGGGGGGCGGGCACATGGACAGCGGGAGGGCGGGCGGGGTAACGGCCTCACGGACAGCGGGAGGGGGGCGGGTGAACGGGCTCACGGACAGCGGGAGGGGGTGCGGGTTAACGGGCACATGGACAGCGGGAGGGGGGGCGGGCACACGGACAGCGTACAAACTATGTTACTCAAACAAATCAATAATCGTAATAATGCAAACAATATAGTGATGACTTAAATTGTTGTATTCAGTGCATTTATATCTAGTGCTTGATGAGATTTTGGAATTGAACTAGTAAGGCCATTAATGTTTACCTATTTAGAATGATAGATAATTTCTGCATTGATTCAGCTAACAGCAGAGTACAAATGATAATGTTGCCGAGGTCTGCTATTCAAAAAAAAAAACATTCAAACCTCATCCTGACGTGGTCAACCTTCTAAATCCACTTATTCTCACAAACAGTAAGAAGTTGGTCAATATTCCGAGAGCTGGCCGTGGATTTTGATGACCTCTATAGTTCAACATTTGATGTCTTTATCAGAATGCATGTAATGCTCTACAAAGGACCTATGCTTGGTTTTGCAACTCACCCGTGATTGATGTTGTAGTATGCATTTACGTACAGGTTGTGTTTTACCAATATGCAGTAAACTAAATGGGAATTCAATGCAATAAATCCCAATAGGTGTGTTGCAGTTTTAAAAATGTTTTACTGTGAAATTCCCAATGCACGAAGGGTCTTATCCGGGCACACGGATGCTGGGTCTTATCCGGGCACACGGACAGCGGGAGGGAGGGGCGGGCTCAAGGACAGCGGGAGGGGGGCAGGCTCACGGACAGCCGGGAGGGGGGGCGGGCGGGGGGGTGCATCCTTCTAGGGCGCGCTGCAGTTTCTCTTTTGAACTGCACTTTGGCCTGGGACACATGAGACGGGATAGACGAGACAGGATACACGCACAAACACAGCAACGAGACACACACAGGGGAGACGACATAAAACTGGGTAAACGAGACGAGTTAAAGACGAGCGGGAAAGGCACGGACAGCGGGAGGGGGGGCGGGAAAGGCACGGACAGCGGGAGGGGGGGCGGGAAAGGCATGGACAGCGGGAGGGTGGGGCGGGAATGATCAAAGCACTCACCTGGACCTGGACTTCCTCCGGCGACGGTCGGCTGCGGAATGACCAAAAGAAACATGGACAACCAAAAAAATAAACCCCGCCCACCGCCTCACTGACGTTCTAAAAGGGGCTGGATGAGAAAAAATCTCAGGAACGCCCCTGAGTCGCCTCGAACCATGACAGACAGATCTCACTTCCAATGGCTAGCCTCCATTTATGGAGCTAGTCAATGGAAGTGAGAGGCGTGACAAAGGCACCATACTCTTCACAAAAGTTTTCGCCTGCGCGAAACGCTGCTTGCGCAGCTTTCGACAGGCGAAACCTAAAAATGGCCCCTGCTCTTTCAGCTGGGTGGGTTCTAACACCCGTAAACATGTCACAGTGGGCCTCTCACATTCATGGGCCCCAATGCCATGAGCCGAGTCTAAGCATGGAATGTGGGCAGTCAGAATGTCCTTATGTTCCACGTTATTCTCTTTAGACAACAACCCACATTAATGTCTCTTCTTTGCATATGAATGAACAAGTGAGGGTGTATTCTGTGCTACATGTCACAGAAGTGACTTCTAAGCACTATTTAACTACTTTGTGGTATCTCCGATAGAATAGAACTCATCA
Source organism: Lissotriton vulgaris (assembly GCF_964263255.1). Taxonomy (NCBI): domain Eukaryota; kingdom Metazoa; phylum Chordata; class Amphibia; order Caudata; family Salamandridae; genus Lissotriton; species Lissotriton vulgaris. The sequence continues at coordinate 1,677,719,019 of NC_141693.1, read as the reverse complement.
ATTCCACTGAGGGAAAAAATATCTTGCTAGTGTAAATATCTGCCAATAGGAGTGAGTTATGTTGTGTTAAATTTCATCCAGGGGCGGATTGGCACTGCGGGCATTCGGGCATCGGCCGAAGGGCCGCTGTTTCAGTGCCCTCTGTGGGCCGTTTTTTTTCTCCCCTTTCCCAGTCCACAGAGAGTGCTCTCTGCTGTCTGCTCTCTGTCGACTGGGAAATGGGAGAAAAAAAACGGCCCACAGCATGGAGACAGAGACAGAAATGAAAGCGCTTCCCTGCGCAGGCCATACAGCGATTATCAGCTGTGGCCTCTACTGCACCTCTTGCCCTGCAAAGCAATCACGCTGAGGGTGGCTGGGGAGGGGGTGATTGTTTACAAGAATCGGCCTCCCTGGGGGCCAGGTGTTTCCCAGGCCTTTTGAGCCATTTTCACCATGGCCCCCCTGGGGCCCACGCAGCCGGGGAAACAGTGATAGTCTTAACACCTCGCCCACAGCCCCTCACATTCAGGGCACAGTGGGCGAGGAAGAATGGGTCTGGCTGTGGGGCCCAGGTGATGTTTTGAAAGCGCACAATCTTCACCTTAGCGCCCCCCCCGTGCAAGAAGTTTAAAAAAAAGGGTTATAGTTCTTTCTTGGTGTCATCATTTTAGAACTGATGCATTTTCAATATTACATTCAAGGAAGTCATGGTTGCAGCTTTTCTATTTTATGCAACTAACAACCATTGACAAAACCTATAGTTCTGGCTTGTTGTAGGTGTAACACTACTTGCTGTATTATATATCTGAACGCAATGACAGAAGCAGCAAAATACCAGTCGGGCAGCACACTATGCTAAGCACAGATTTGTAGCTTAGGTCTTTTAAGCTACACCCATAATTACATTGAACACCCCCTTTGGAGAGACCCCTCAGTTTTGTCATCCCACTTAAAGCCCTGGAAACAACACCGTGTCACAGACACCTCGGGGCCTGGCACTGTGCATCATGCATGACTCATGCCTTCCAAGGTTTCAGATTGACTATGTGCAGGGGCATCTTGAACGCCTCAATTTGCTTTAGGAACTACAGCGAGGGGTGAGTTCCTGATGAGTCTCTTCTGTCTGCAACTCTGCGTACAAAGGCTCAGCTCACAATTATTGTGAAAAGGTGGGTGAGAGAGTAAGTGAAGGGATGGCTGGATGGATCAGTGAAAGGGTGAATGGATGGATGATGAGAGAGAATGGGTGGATGGATGAGTGAAATGATGGATGGATTGATTAATTGATAAGTGAAAGTGTGAATGGATGAACAGATGTGTGAAAGGGTGGCCGTAAGGATGGATGAGGGAGTGAAAGGGAGGGTACATGGGCAAAAGATTGGATAGATGAGTGAAGGAGTGAAAGGATGGATGAGAGAAAAGATGGATGGATGATTGAAAGGATGGATGAGTGATAGGGCCAATGGATGGATGCATGAGTGGATGAGTAGATGGATAGTTGGGTGTATGGAAGGAAGGATGGATGGCTAAGTGAAAGGGTCGATGGAGAGAGAAAGGGAGAATGTATGGCTGAAAGGGTGAATAGGTGGAAGGATGAGTGACTGGGTGGATGGATAAGAAAGTGAAAGGATGGCTGGATGGGTGAGAGGGCAAATGGCTAGATGGATGAGTAAAGAGATGGATTGGGTGAAAGAATGGATGGAGAGAAAAAGTGAGGATGGATGTGTGGATGACTGAAAGGGTGAATGTGTCTAAGGGTGAGTGACTGGGTGGATGGATGAGTAAGTGAAAGGGTGGCTGGATGGGTGAAAGATTAAATGGATGGATGAGTGAATGGATAGATGGGTGGAAGAGTGGATGAATGGGTGGATAATGGATGGATGAGTAAAAGGGTGGATGGAGGGATGGATGAGTGAAATGATGGATGGAAGAATACATGATGGATAGGTTTGCAAATGGTTGAATATGTTTGGATCTGGATTAGCGCCATCTTATGTTTGCCACTTTACATCTCACAAAGACTATCCAAGCAGATCTTCCCGACCATTTCTCTCACCAAACATGCCTGCTCAGAACCATGAATTGTAAACAAAATATCAGACTGGACAACCCAGTGCTGTAACCATTTATATAGATTATTATCATATGAAATATCACAAAAAGACCTGCACAGTTGATCAAAGCTGCGTGCATACTGAAAAACCGTGAAGTACACAATTGGTTCAACTTGATATAAACTTATTTTGACTAGTGCTTAAATGGTTGTCTATTTACTTACTTACATAATAATGTGCAACCTCCTCTGATGGGTCTATAAAACGTACCTTTTGTCCAGAAGATTTGTTCTGAATTTTAACCCTTTGTCCTGAATTTTTACACTCCCCATCCTGAATTTGCACCCATGCCAGTTGGTCACCCTAGTCCTGGCACTCCCATACAGAACTACAGAGTGTTCACCCTGCCTTTTCTACTTGGTTACTTTTGTAACCAGATGCACCACACTGCCAAGCTCTAACTCAAGAGGGGCCATCTAATCCCCTTGGCATCCCACTCTCCACAGGGCTGACCAAAGTAGGCTGAGTAAAGCAGTACTCAAAGCTACATCGAGTGTGCCTCAATTGTCATCCCACCGAATCCAGAAAATACTGCACTAGACTCAGTGCAGTAGGTCTTCCTCAAAGGTTTACTTGACTTGCCACATCCAGCACCCAGAAATGCAATGTTTTGCTAGCCGATCCCTTCCTCTGAAGCAAGAAGGAACCGGTGTGAACCATTTTGTTTACCATTTCTTTGCACAATTTACTGATTCATTTGTATGCCAGTTAATAATGTAACTTTATTTTAAAGGCCTCATCCAAAATGCAGACAAGGGGCATATTTCTCTATACGCCAAAAATATTAATTAGTAATTTTTGGTTAGTTTTTGTTTGTAGTGTGTAGGTATGACTGCACTCTATTTTAGGTCCTAGGCCAGAATGTGGCAACATGTTTGTGTGTTGATTTCAGGACATGTCTAAGACTTTGTGTAATGTGATTTCTCAAAAGAGAGCTGTTTAGCCTCATTCTATGCTAGGCCGTGTTCGAGGCCTGAGCAAAATTTGCAAACTTGGCACTTCTTTCTCTGTGCAGAAGAATTAACTTTTCTAGCATGTTCAGGTTAGAATTCCTTTTTGCAGATTTTATATCATTTTCATGGTTAATTGAGTAATCCTCAGTCTCCTCATGGCCCAGACTTGAAGGCAGCAACAGATGTGAATAAAACTGTGTTTTTTTGTATATAGACATCACTTGCTGGCTGTGAAATACATTTATGACTAGATTGTACAGATACATTTTTTCAGCATTCTTTACACCCCAGACTGCCTTTTCCCAATTTGTGAATTCTTACTTTTGTTATTACATGTTCTGTTCCCAGAGATTCCAGTCTTACCCTTTCTCCTTGACTTTGTACTAGATTTCTGATTTATGTGATGATTAGCTGGTTGGGAAAGAGTATCTAAAGACCTTGTGCAGGGCGTTAAGACTGCATGTAAGTATTCAGTTATCAGACCTGCAGTGCTCCTAGTCTTTACCAATGTTACTTGCTCTGTAAGCTTTAAAAGGCTTAATTTACTAAATATTTCTCTACGAATTAGACCTCAAAGAGTAACCAAATAGTGTGTCATGAAAGGGCACGCCCCTTGAATGTGGGCCACGCCCCTTAACTGTAGGCCACACCCCTTAAATGTATGCCACGCCCCTTGAACGTGGGCCACTTTTTTCGTCGATGCCCGGGCCAAATTGTGATCCCAATCCGACCCTGATTTCATCCGGGTGGCTTCTAAGCACTGTCGGTTTTCAACGAGGAGGGCACTCTACAAAACCTCACTACAACGTAAAAAAACGAAAAATATTCTTACAAAGTGTTACACTTGTACACATGATAAGTCACGTTTTACCATAATATTTGATTATGTGAATGTTGTTAAATACGCTGTTGCTGGTTGCCTATTTAAGTGTATCAAAATGATATGCAGGCCTCTTTGTATAGAAACATGAGTTCAAACAGCCAATGAATATTAAAACGAACACTCCAAATCTTTCTTCTTGTCTCAGAGAATGCAGAGATAATAGGGGTGAATTAGGCAGCAAGGATTAGACTGATTGGCAGAGCTGTAAAATGGATTTCCAACTTGCCTTCGGGTGGGTTGTGGGGGATTTCAGATTGGACCACCCTGGCTTTATAACTGAGTGTGCCCCTGGCAAGAATCTGCTGGACACAGACACCTGGAAGAGAGCTAAACGGAGGGAAGGGCTCTTTTGTCTCACACTGACTCCGCAGGAGCAGGCAAGGGACACCCTCCGCCTCAGCTGCCAAATGGACTCCTACCACGGGAAAAGCTCTAGGTATCTCCAGTCTGAGCAAGAGATAATAATCAACAGTGGAGTGTGTTTGCTCAGTCTTCGAGGAGACAATTGGAGAGTTTGTCCAGACGGGGCAGTTTTTACTGCAGGCCTTTTGGAATGCTTCCTCGCCAAACAGGGCCGCCCCATACAAAAGGAGTTTTTAAACTCGCCGAAAAGATCCGCGCATTTAAGTAGACGCAGATCCCACTGTAGACTTTGAAATGAAATGATGAAATGTAAAATGTGGCGTTCGAAATTAGAAACATGACCTTCTCGCACGATTGGGACCATTTAGTTGGACAGCAGTGTTTTGAAAATAAGGGTGGAATACATTTGGTAACCTGGTGATGCACTTATGTAATTTTCAAGAGTCTGGCATCCTGCGTTGCAATTAGCACCTGGATATACGTCTATGTGGGCAGGCCTGCTAAAGATAGGTACGCTGCTAAAGATAACTGTTTTTGAAATGTTTTATCCTGGCATGGGTCTACTAAAATCAAGTTTGAGAAAAAACGCTAAAGTGCATAGAAGACCCAATGTTGACCTTTTTAGCGTGTCCGTGGAACGTTTTTCTCCTTATGAACACTGGGCCAGTTCAAGGCTATATTGTACTTTTGGCTCTGGTGTAAGCTGGGTTCCCTCCATCTCTAAGTTTAGGTCTGACAGCTAATATTGACTTTTGCTCACTGGAATCTGTAAGTGCGTTTCTTCGGAGTAGGGCTTCCTGCCCTCTAGGTACAGTGGTGTGAGGTTCCAGGAACTCAGGACATTGGCTGCCTCTAGAAAGCTAAAGACAGATAGTAAATCTAACAAACAGCAACTCAGCGAGATGAGCATGAACTCTAGAATCCTGGAAGACGAGAAGGGCAGGATGACTTTGTGATGGGTGGAGGCCAAGAAGAGGGGTCAGGGGTGGCACCCCAATGACCCCACTTCGGAGCCTGACCTGGAGGAGTCTGATGACGCCACATTGGTGAACTCTGATCCCCTAGGGAATAGTACAGATAGTACAGAGGGAATCCCTAAAGGTAGGCTCCCCTTTACTCCTCCTTGGAGGGTGAAAAGAGTCCTCCTCTTTCAATTCAAATGCCTCTAACACTTCCGTAGGGACCTCCATCTCTAGCCAGAGGGAGGACTCCTTAGAAAGGGAATACCACCTGCTCAAACTAGAGATAGCTAAGCTCAGGCTTAAGAAGGAGCTGTTAGCCCTTGACAAGGAGGCCCTGGAAGTACAGAAGGTTAGGAAGAATTTGGAAAAAGGGTCCTAGCGAACGAAGGATCAGGGAGACTTTCTTTGATACTAGGAACCTGAGCTGGATAGTACCCTCCTTACCAGGAGGGGGATGATATCCATAAATGGATCAATGCCTTCGAGAGGGCTTGTAAAGTTCAAAAGGTCCCTCAAGGGCAGTAGGCAGCAATCCTGTGGTTCTCCTTTGCTAACAAAGGTAGAGACAAACTTCTTATTGTCGGGGAGAAAGATGTTGACAACTACACAGTCTTGAATAGTGCCCTTATAGATGGGTTTGGTTTAACCACTGAGCAATAGAGGGTTACTTTTAGAGACACACAGAAGGCACACACCCAGGATTGGGTTAATTTTTTAAACAGTGCTATTAAGGCTCTAGAAGGCTGGCGTCATTCGAAGTAATGTACATGACTATAAGAGACTGTACAATTTATTGATGAGGCAGCACATCCTAAATAATTGTCAAAATCAGCAACTGCACCAGTACTTGGTGGACTCTGATCTCACCTCTCACCAAGAATTGGGAAAGAATGCCGAAAAATAGGTCCACACCAGGGTTAAGCAGAACTAGCATTTGCAATCCAATGGGTCTCGCATTTGCGAGAATTTAAGCTATTGGCATTGTACATAACAATGCCTTTTATTTATGTCACAACCAGTGCAGCGGCCTAGAGTTAGTGGATTGACCTCTAGCCAAAGCAATGGCTCCCTCCACTCCAATAGTCCCATTAACATCCAGCTGTATCAGTCCTCCTAGGCCTTGTCAGCTTCCAGTCCTGGAATCACCAACCATAGCTTCAACCAGGCAGGGAGTTGTGTTTGGTAACGCTTTAGGCCCAATTTCCCCTAGCAATGGGTCGTCCTTTTTTAGTGACTCCCCTAGGAACCTCAAAATTGTCTCATAGAACATAGCGGGCCTGCACAAAAACTTATCCTACCGGACTGGAATATCTTTATTGATGACTATGATTTGTGTATATTCCATGAAACTTGGAGCCTTGAGCCACTGTATAAGCCAGGCTTTTGTTGTTTTCATGTTCCAGCTATCTCTTCTGGGTGTGGCCGTCCATCTGGTGGGCTGATAATCTGGGTCAAAGCTGCTCTTAACTGCAAAATCGTTCACCATCCAAATGTTTCACCAGATCTTCTGAGACTGACTATTAAGGATCCTAAGACAGAGTTACCTTGGAACTTTTTAACATTTATGTCAGAGGTTTGCAATGGGGGGCTAAATCCCCAACTATTTCCATTCTTTCAGAAATTCTTACATCTTGCCCCTCTGACTCGTTATTTTTGACTGCTGGTGATTTTAATTGTACTTTTGAACCCTTGGCAGTAAATGAGGATCCAGGATTAGAGGATGATGATCTTAGATGGGGTATACCGCTCTTGCAGATCCCCCCTGTGAAAAAATGGACACCGATTGTTCTACAATTGAATGCATTAACGCTTAGGCATGGTTTAAAAGCTGTTAATGGGCGTACCCCCTCGGATTTCTTGGGAGCTAACACATATAACAGGGTTTCCTGCCCAAGTAGAATTGACTGTATCTTGGTGGACAAAAGGTTATGGAAATATGTGATCGACATGTCAGTTATCCCATCTATCCACAGAGATCATAATCCTTTGTCCCTTTGCATGCGGGAACTGTTGTACCATACAGAGCATCGGTCTAGCACCAGACCCAACATGTTAACTAAGGCAATAATCCCCTCCAACTGCAAAAGATTTATTAAATGGCAAAAATTCTCTATGAATGATCAGAAAATCAGTGCCTTGGATGAAATCATAAGTAAACAGACCTCTAAACTTGTAGTAGCCTGCACGAATGAGGTGGGGCCCCCTGAGGTAGAGGTAATTTATATCGAAACAACTGATCTGATAGGATCTCTTTTTATGGAGACCATGGCCCCAAAAAAGTATCCCACGAGCAGGAATTTTGTGGAGCACTGGTATAATAAGAATTGTAAGAGGAAAAAGTCTATCCTGATGCTTGCCATTAAAACTTGCAACCCCTCTGAGGTACGCCTTACAAGACATCTGTATAGGCAAGCCATATCTGAAGCAAAAAGGTAAGGAGGGCTGGGAGCAGCCTCTCAAACCTTCTAAACATGACATGGTGGACTATGTACTTGGCCTGGTTTCACATATGGTACACAAGTGCCTTGAGGCCTGCCAGGAGCTTCAGAAAGATTGGCATGCCCAAAAGGCTGTACTGACTGTTTACCAACCAAGACAGAAAGTGTGGGTGTTGGATCCTGTGGCCCCAGCAGCTCTCCAGGACAAGTGGAGTGACCCCTACACTATCCTTGAGAAAAAAGGTGAGGTCACCTACTGGGGTGACCTAGGCACTCTCAGTAGCCCTCACAGAGTTTTTCATGTGAACCGTCTAATGCCTTTTATTAACAGGGCTGACATGAACTTTCTCATGGCCACTGATGAGTGACAGGAGGAAGAGAGTGATCCTCTCCCTGATCTCCTTGCTCAGGTCCTGATGGGTCAGTTGATGGAGTAGCCTTGGCAGGCAGCCCCACTGACCAGCAGCAATCTGATTGTAGGCAAGTCCTCAATCGGTTTCCCAACTTGCTTTCTCTGACTCCCAGTCAAACCACCTGGTGTACCCATGAAGTGGACACAGGTGACAGTCTGCCTGTCAAGAGTAAAATCTACAAACAGCCTGACCATGTCAGAGATTGCATTAGGACAAAGGTCCAAAACATGCTGGAGTTGTGGGTCATTGTACCTTCGGATAGGTTTTGGGCTAGTCCCGTAGTCCTTGTTCCAAAACCTCACACCCAAGATTGTAAGAGAGAGTTGAGGTTTTGTGTATACTATAGAGGTCACAGTGTAGTCACTAAGACTGATGCCCATCCAATTTCCAGTCTAGTACAAAATACAGGAGTGTGACCCATATACCTAATCAGGACTGGGTAAGGAAGATGCAGTCAAAAAACAGTGTCCCAATAGGTAATAATAAACAGTCAATTAAATATACATGCACATCGCATTGCTAGCAAGGAAAAAGGAGAACACTCTTTGAATTTAAGACAAGGTAGTAAATCATCTTGTTTTATAATGTAAATAAGCAGCACTGCATAAACTCAATTAGGTGACAACCATAGAAAAACCTGGTGCTCTACAAAAAGTGACTGTGGTGAAAGTGGCGACGCAAGTGGGGGAGTGAACAGCAGAAGCGGCGCACTGTGAAAAGGTGCAAGTAATCTACAGTGGGCGGCTCAGATCATGTGACAAAGTGAGATCACAGATAAAAGAGTTCATTTCCATTATTTGAACCACATTAGAGAAGTACGCCCCTGATACATTCTCCTTCCCTTGCAGCACGCCCCAAGCAAGACAACCCAGTCCTGATGTCGTTCCTTACTGACGTGGATCGAAACGCCGTCGACTTTACAGCTTATTAATAGGCGTACTTCTCTAATGTGGTTCAAATAATGGAAATGAAATCTTTTATCTGTGATCTCACTTTGTCACTGTCCTCACTGTCAGTCCGTGGGTAAGCGTCCCGGTAACGCTCCGTGACACGGAGGTTAATTGCCCATTTACGTTTACCGCAGGTCCCACACCAACCCGACGCGCCTCCCCCGAGCCCCATTAGGACTCTGAATAATTCCATTGCGAGGTAAGCGCCACAATTTATGGCCACCCGAAGGTGAATTACCTATAATTTCCCGTACTTGACCCGGTTTTTACATCTTTAACAGGCACAAGGCGCCCGTGTCATTCCCTTTACTCACAGATCGCGCTGTAGGCTCAACTCTCATGGCTAACTGATAACTGCAACCCATGAGGTAAGCCAGTCACTTGTAATTCCACCAGCCTCTTGCCCGGCAATTATAACCTGGTACATGGTTAATTTGGGTTATTTTCCTCAGGCACCTTACGAATTTACTGTTCAACCAGGTCTACCTTATCAACACTCGGCTCCAATTGGACGCTGGCTCAGTTTCAACTTCATCAGATCCCGCGCCCAAGTAATTACTTGCCCTGGCATATCATTCCTACTGGTTTGCTGCACATATATGGCATGTGCACTAACGGCATATTATCCTCCACTACCCTGATATATACCACCTTGGCATGCTATAGGCACCATCTGTACACATCATGTTCACGATATATATTCCGAGCGCGGCATGGTTTGTTCACTACGGCGCCGTGGATGGTTGGCACAGATTGCCTGACACCTTCGCACTTGAATGACGATTAGCACCTAAAATCTTGGCATGAGGTTGCATTACTATTTTCCTATGAGTTACACAGTTGATTAATGTTCTGTTATATGTTCCCTTCCTTCCTGTTCAATATAGGCTTTTGATTCAGGCAAGCAATGAATGTCCTGATGATGATCCATCATTATTAATTGGATCGAAACGCCGTTGACACAATATGTGGTCAAACACTAGTGTAATATTATGTGCCTAAAAACCTTGTGTCTCCCACATATGTAGAGCAAATGCATTGTAAATTTCCTTTTTTGCTCCATTTCTCCATATGCCTGAAATACCCCAATGTTATGTATTGTCTTATGTGTGTGTAGCACTGTGGATGCAGGATTGTGTCCCACTGTTTCATTGTTAGTTCGTCTAATTTAATATATTCAAACATTGAATAAATTCTAAAGTCCGGCTGGACATTTTTTCATTATAGCGCATATTGTGGCCTATAATTATTGAAGTGTTCATTTTCCCTGTCAAGGACCTTTGTCTTTAACTTAATTGATACCCCAGGTCCTTGCTTACCTAGTGGGTTCCCTTGTCCTTTAGTAAAAAAAACAATTATATTTAAGAGTAGCCTGGCAGCCAAGTTCTGAATCCATTGTAGTCTTTTCATAGTCAATTCAATTCAATTCAATTCGAAACTTTATTCGGTTATTAAGACAGAATAACCATAAAAGTACATTTAAAAAAATCACAGTTAAAAGAAAGAAATGTTCTTACAATACACCTATAATAGTTCCACATAAGTCAGATTACAATTGATTTTCGTGATTTAAAAACATTTTTAAGAAATGGAGAAATACATACTACAGTTAAAATACTATCAAGCTTCTGTACAGCTAAAAAAGCAGGGCGACAGCGATTGATTCCCATGGTCTTCAGTAATGGAACAACCCACCTACGTCTAGGTACAGTATAAAATTTACAAAAGAAAAGTATATGTATATCGGATTGATCTGACAATTCATCACAGGGACATTTAATCAATAATTTTGACCAATCATTCATTACTGGAAAACTGAGTAACCGAAACAACAGATTCAATTTAAAACTAATTAATAAGAACCTTTCATGGTCACTTATTAGTAAATTCAAGTATGGCTGTGTGTTCCTGGAAGACATAGTTTGCTCGTGAGCTACTACCGTTATTTTCTTCATTTCGGTCATAGTTCTATTTTCATGCAGGAAGGTGATACATGTTTCTTTTAAAAGCTTTCTAGAGATGTTACATAAAGAAGATGGATCTGAGAAATAATTCCCCATACCCAATGCCGTCAGGAATTTCCTCACATAACACAGCCATCTTATTTTACCACGTTTCTCTAGCCCAGTCGCATTATTCATAATCAAGCGGTTCAATCCGCATTCGTCAACTGTCCATATTCTATGCCATAGTAGGACTGGGGAAGTCCTTATGGTGTCTTCCAGGTAAGGCTCCCCAAGTTCCACATGACAGATGTATGTAGAAACGCTTTGCGGGACAGGTAGTAAATATCTCATAAAAAGATTTTCAATCACCTGCAAAGAGCTCACATTAGCGTGTCCCCACAGACCTGCACCATATGTTACAATTGCTACACAGGTAGCTGTATACACAGTTAACATTTCCTTGATTGGTTTCCTCCCTATTTTACGGCTAAAATTCTTTAAGGCCATAATTGATTTGCAGAACAATAATTTCCTAGTGTTAATAGTGGTGTTCCATAGTCCCGTACGATCAATTAAAACTCCTAGATAACAAAACGTTTGGGTAACATCAACTGGGGCATTACCAATATAAACTGGCTTTCTTTTTTTATGTAAACCCAATCCACAATACATGGTAAAGGTCTTAGTACAGTTAATTCTAAGATCTAACCTTGTCATGAAATCAGAAAAGGAGGTGACCAGTCTTTGCATGGCCTGCGGTGTTCTGGCCATCAGGACCGCGTCATCGGCGTACAGCAGAGTTGGGATTGGTCTTTCCCCCACCATTGGCATGTCCCTACACTCGGTCATTAATGTATTCTCCACATCATTGATGTGGAGTGTGAAGAGAAACGGAGCCAGGACGCAGCCTTGGCGTACGCTCCTTCTGATTTCTAAAGATTCGTACATTCACTGTTTTTCCCAAATCTAACTTTGGCGGATGCTCCTGCATAGAGTTCTCGAAGGAGGTTTATAATAGAAGGATCTATCCCCAGCTTACCCATAACCAGCCAGAGTTTACTATGCGAAACACAGTCGAATGCAGAAGTGAGATCTACAAAGGTTAAAAACATTCGACCCTCCTTGGCTTTGGTATATTTTTCAATTAAAATGTGCGGTCCAGGCATTTTTCAATTGTTCCAAGCCCTTTCCTGAAGTCGCACTGTAAATCACTTATTATTTTATTTTCTTCCGCCCATGCTTGGAGCCTATTTAAAATTACTCTTCTAAGAATCTTGACAGTGGAGTCCAGTAGTGATATTGTACGATAACACTGACAGCTATCTCGGTTGCCCTTCTTAAATATGGGTACTATCAGAGATTGGCACCACGCGGGGAGTAGGCCCTTGTGTAGGGTGGCATTGAAAAGGCGTGTAAGAATCGGGGCCCATAATTCCCTGTTATTTTTATATAAATCAATCGGGACCCCATCTGGGCCCAGTGCTTTTCCTCCCAAACATGCATCAATACAATCATGTACCTCTACTACACTAATTTCAGGGGCTAAAGCACTACAAGGGTGGCTACAAACTCCTGTCGTGGCGTTCTCAGATTCAACATCCCTCTTATCATCTTCATTAGAGTACAACCTTGCAAAGTGTTCAACCCACTCTCTCTCTGGTATTGCCACTTCTAGTGGATCTGTATTATTTGGGTTCAAGAAGGGAGCGTTAACAACTTTCCAAAATAATGCAGAGTCTTTGCTCATTGAGGCCACACACAGGGAATCCCATGCCTCTTTCTTTAGTGCATTTTTTCTGCTTTTAAGTGTTTGCTTATAGGTATTCCTGCAGTCTCTGATTAGGTCAGTATCCTTCACTGTAGCATGTAAGGCTTGCTTTAAATTTGAGTAGGCCTTTGTACATGCTTGGTCAAACCACCCCTTCTGCGCCTTGTTTCCACCTTTAGTTTCAACCCATAATAGCTTCCTGATTTGCACAACAATCGTCAGGAAGTTCTTAATTAGGTCGGAGTGTGAGGTATTTCCATCTGTACACGCATAAAATTGTGGCGACATGCTCACTATTAATTTTTTCAAAAAATCTTCTGGGGCGATTTTAGTCCATTTTAGGTTATAACCATTTTTACAGACCATGGAGATATTATCAACTACTGCTTTAGACTTGACCTTACCACAAGGTTCTTTAAGTCTCCCCTTTAAAATTAAACTAAGAGGAAAGTGGTCACTAAGTGAAATATCAAGGATACCAAAATCCTGTATCATACCCCCATGCCTATCGGTCATGATAATGTAATCAATGGTTGTATTAGCCCCTCTTCCATTAAAAGTAGGAAGAAAAGGGGCCTCGGGACTAGCCAGTCTATTTGCAAAACACATATCATTCCCAAATATGACTTCATTTAAATAATCCCCACACTTGGAATGTTCAAAGTGGCTAAAACTAATGTCTTTTGCAAGATTTACTCCACAAGTCACTCTCTCTCCTTTCATACATATAGAACAGTTAAAATCTCCAACCCATATAACACAGACCTCCTCAGATCTCCCTTCCGTCGCAGATTTAATGTTATTTCCTAATGGTTTAAAAACATTATCCACGTCCTCTTCTTGGATATTATTGTAAAGATTTACCAAAACTAAATCCGTCACTTTATCAACTGTAATCCTAATAATGTGATAATACAATGTGTTGTTGAAAACTACTTCTATTTTCGCACATACTAGCATATTGGAAACATAGGTACACAGACCTCCTTTAGCCCTGCCATGAGGTGAGCTAATTGCTGGGGAAAAATAAGTTCTGTAGCCATTGATATGAACTGGTTCCATTATCCACGTCTCTTGGAGACTGATAGCATCAAAATTGTTCATCTGTTTAACCCAATTTTCATTTTCCAATTTAGATCTTAACCCTGCAATATTCCAGCTCATCAGTGAGCATAAGCCCACTTTTATTTTTCGGACCGTGGTTCCTTCTTTACTTCTAGGTTCCAGAATATCCCCTTGGAATATCTCATTGTGTTTACCATTATGACACACAGAGGCCTGATCCTTACTCAATTGCTCCACTGTACCTATCTTATTGTTTACAGTGGTATTCTCTGTCCCACAGCCATCTGTCTCTGGCCACCCGCAGGTAATAGCGTTGATGGGTCTACTATCTGTGGCCAGTCAGTCAATATCCTCTAACCCCTCCAGGGTATGATATCGATTTGATAATGGTATGTCAAAGTTAAAGTTATCTCTATTTCTGGTCCTATACTCCCCTTGCTGCTATGGATTAAAATTAATCATCCTGGGCTTCATAGTTGGATAAAAGTGAGTCAGGTCCATAGTCTGGATCCTGTCATTACCATGGTCAATGTTCCATTTACAGATAAATCTTACCGCCCGTCTGTCTCTAAAGTTAACAATTATGCAGTCTCCAGGAAGGTTGTTTTGCCTATGACCAATCCAACTTACTCTTCGGACATGCATAATCTCAGCTTGTGTGTGTCTCGGTAAGGGTCTGTTGTTATCTAACCAATGTATTACCTTAGTCTTGAGTTCTAGATAAGTTTCCCCTCTTTCCTTTCTTAGCTCTGGCACCCCTGTCATTACAACAGTATAGGGGGTTGACTGAGGGGGAAGATCGACACGTGGATGGTTGGTCTTCTGAGTTCTACTAATGGGCTTATCTGAATTTTTATCATTCTTATCTTTACTATCTTCCCTCCTTTTTGGTCCCATGTCAGACTCCCTCTCTATCCCCTCTTGTCCTACATTCTTATGGGCTTGTGCTTGGGTAACTGGAGGTAAGGTAAGCTGGGCAGGGCGTTTGACGCTATTTACCGCTAATGTTGTTGGCTTGCCAATTGCCTTTGAAGCACCACTAGCAGTACTTCCAGTTGAATTAGAGTTGGATATAGCCACTGGCTTAACTTGCGTGTTCATGTGTTTCAGTATGTCTGAGTTGGCTAAGCCCAACTTTTCTAAGTTCCCTACTTTGTCTACTAGGATCCTTAATCTTTCCACTATTGGCAGGATAAGTGACTTCATTAACTGTTCAAATTGACTCATTAAATCAATCGAGCTTAGGGGTAATGTTTTTTGTTGGGCACTACACCTCTCCTCATTGTGCTGCTGCTCTGCACTGTTCAGCTGTGACTTACTCTTATCCCCTTTTTTATTCGATACAGTTGGTAATATTTTCTTCTGTTTGCCTTTGGATTTCCCCCTAAATTTATTAACAAACTGCAATTTTCTATTAGTTGCCCGTTTACCTTTAGGACTTTTCCCTCGTAAACTTTGTAGGGTAATCACGTCAACTGCACCACCTACTAGATTGGTATTATTAATAATGCAGTTATCTGTCTCCTCTACATCATCTGACACATTAATTAGGACAGGGGGTTCCTCATTTGACCGCATATTGGGCGTTAATGACAGCCTACTTTCCCGACATACAAAATCATTAGGAGGGCTTTGTTGTAATGTAATGGCACAGTCTAGATTTTTTCCCGGAAAGTCCGCATATGAGTCCATGAGGATAGAGTCCTGGGAATACGTCGTAGTCATGGAAGTGTTTACATGTATATTTTTATCTTGTGTGGGTTGAGTAGATAGACACATACTTGGTGGTAATGAAAGATGCCTCTCGGTACTCTCTATTGCGGTGACGACAACCCCTATGGTCTTCTGTAACATCCTGTCTATTGCAGTCAGACTAGGAAGTGGAGTTGTTGTTTGTGCTTTCCTTCTTGATGAGGAACGAGTTGACATAGGAGTATTTTTACCCATATTTATCTCTATCAGCTACAAGAATGCTTA
The DNA here is from genome assembly GCF_964263255.1 of Lissotriton vulgaris. Classification (NCBI taxonomy): domain Eukaryota; kingdom Metazoa; phylum Chordata; class Amphibia; order Caudata; family Salamandridae; genus Lissotriton; species Lissotriton vulgaris. Next base: position 1,677,703,205 of record NC_141693.1, on the reverse strand, counting down.
TCTACAGTTTACTTACATTCAGATGTTTTAAAAACATAATCCAGGTACAACGATCTAATGGAAGGACCAAAGAGCGTGGTCCTGCCCGGCCTCTTTCGGCCCCGGATGGCCACAGACGGCCCGCTCTTGTCCCGGGCATCTACCGGGACGCTCCCGCGCAGCGGGCGTGTGTGTCAATTAAATACCACATACGGTGGTCGTGGGCGGGGCTGTCAGCTCAATGCAGGACCAGCTGTTCCAGGTCCGGCAGGGACTCCTGGTACTTAGAGTCCCTGCAGCGTTTGGCGCGGTTTTTCTATGGCCCCCTCACCCCACAGCAAACACAAACAGGTGCCCAGATGGAGTGGCTCCCTCCAGAGTTTTAGAGCCGCAAAGCGGCACCCGCGAAGGTGGTGCGGCGAGTAGTGGAGTTCAGAGTTTCCTCCCACAGCAGTGCAGGGCAACTAACAGCAGGGCTCCTCGTGATTCAAAAACTGGCAATGATGCTCCTCGTTGAGGCAGTGAAACCGAAGAGCTTTAACCGGTGTGGTGGCCGTGGGCGGGGCTGTCAGCTCAACACAGGACCAGCTGTTCCAGGTCCGGCAGGGACTACTGGTACTTGGAGTCCCTGCAGCATTAGGCGTGGTCTTTCTATGGCCCCCTCGCCCCACAGCAAACACAAACAGATGCCCAGATGGAGTGGCTCCCTCCAGAGTTTTAGAGCCGCGAAGCGGCACCCGCGAAGGTGGTGCGGCGAGTAGTGGAGTTCAGAGTTCAGAGTTTCCTCCCACAGCAGTGCAGGGCAACTAACAGCAGGGCTCCTCGTGATTCAAAAACTGGCAATGCTGCTCTTTTCATAGTCATTAAACGTGATCCGTGGTAGAGGCTTTTGGCGTATTCGAGTTTGGATAGAAGGAGAGAGAAGGTAGCCTGGACCTTGTGTGGAAATCCTAAATGGGTGAAGATTTGTTGCAGAGTTTTTATAGTAACAAAGCTTGATATTGCTGGTTTGTCCACTTGGGCATTCATTGATAGCGTGGAATCTATGCTCATCCCAAGGTTTCCTACTTCCTTTGACACTTTAGGTGGTGTTCCCAGATCACAACACACACAAAAAAGATAGATTAGGGTCAGAGGCCAAAGTTTAAAGACTGAATGGAATATGTAGCCCCAGACTGACTTGTACATACAAAATATATTCCAACGTCTAGAGAAAGAGAGAACAAATAAAGGAAGTTCCTACTAAGAATGAGAATTGTGAAATGGCAAATAGACATAGAAATTTATGCGTATGGATTCCCATCATTCACCAAGCCTGGTGATCAGCTTCATCATTTGGGTATCCTTTGATATAAGAAATGACAGACTAGCTCTATAAATCTCAGAGCTTACGAATGTCAAAAAAGGTATAATTACCAAGATGAGCAGGATAGAGTGTGTGGGACCAAGTTTTTTATGAAAAAGTTTTTGTGAATGCAGTGAAAAATAGTGGGGTGCAAAAATATAAAATTGGTGCGTGAACAGACTAACAGTTGTTATTCGTGTCAGTCACGATCAAAGATTAAAAACGTGAACGCCAGGACTAGTTTTAACAAATAGCTGTCCTAAGCCAGAGTGGTCAACATGTTTCAGCACTTTAGGCAAAAGATAGAGCCATGTGCTTTCGTCAGGACCTCAAAAAACCAAAAGGCAATTATTGCTATTCACAATACAAAAAAAGGATATGGTGTGAGTACAGAATCTCACGTTCCCGTTTTCCTCTTGATGTTTTCAATTTTCTTTGTCATATGGAAGACAAAGCCTCACCCCACCTGGCAACGGCTCAGGATATAGGAGGCACCGCTCTTTCCGTCGGTACCTCGGACGGTCAGCAGACTTGGTGAATGATGGGAATCCATACGCATACATTTCTATGTCTATTTGCCATTTCAAATTTCTGATTCTTAGTAGGAACTTCCTTTATTTGTTCTCTCTTTCTCTAGACGTTGGAATATATTTCGGGTGTTCCCAGATCATCAGGCCATGCGGCGATCGGGTCATAATGTTTCCAATAGCCACAAATGAGTATTTCCGTTTTGGAAGCATTCAATTTGAGATGGCTCCACGTCATCCATTGATCCGCGGCCCTGAGACAACTGAAAATAGGCGACATTCCAATGTCTTTGGGGCCTTCCAGATTGAAGGAGTATTTGCGTGTCATCTGCATAGTTATAGCATGTGAGTTGAAATTGATTAATCAGTGCCGGTAATACTTCATGAAGATGTTGAAAAGCATGGGCGAGATGATAAAGCCTTGAGGGACCCCTGCTTTTGTGAAGTATGGTTTGGACTAGAAAGGAGGGGTATGGATGACATTAGTTCTGTTACGAAGGTAGGGTGTGATACATTCTAGAACAGCCTTCTCTATGCCTGCTTCGTAGAGTCTTTGTATCAGAGTTTCATGGTCAACCATGTCAAAGGCAGCAAGAGGTCCAAGAGAAGTAGTGCAGAAACCCTGTTGCAGTCAACTGTGTTCTTCAGGTCATCCCAGATGGCAACAAGGGTAGATTCTGTGCCTCTTCCTTGACAGAATCCCATTTGGAAGTCTAAAAGTATGGTATTATCTTCAATTAATTGTGACATCTGGGCAAATGCTGCTCTTTCTATCAGTTTGCCATCAGGAAAGGTTCATTTGTAATCGGTCTGTAGTTATCAGGGTTCAGCGGGTACAAGTTTTGTTTTCTTCAGTAATGGGCATATCTATGACTTTCTGAGTTCTTCTAGGAATTTTCCAGTAGTGAAGGAATTGTGGATGATTCTTACTGGTGTGGCAGCAGAGGTTGTTTAAAGACTTTTCTCGAAGGTTTGCAGGAGAAACAGGTCAGAAGGGCTGCCGGCAGGCCTGCTTGCTTTGACCAGGTCCATAAATTAATTGTGTGAAATGTGTTGGAAGAAACGGAGGAGGCTGGGATAGAGTATTCTTAGATTGTTGTTTTGGAAAAGGGTTGGTGCTTGTACTTTGTCTTTGTTTTAACTATGAGTCCACCGTGTCTACTTTGGCTGTATAATAATTTGCCAGTTTGTTTGTGAAATCTTGAGTAGCAGTTCAGCTGTACCTCAGAAGACACAAAGGGGGTAGCTTAACTGATTGGGATCTCTCAGTCAAAAAAGAAATGATCCCGTTCAAAGCTGAATCCTGAAGCCCTGCGGCCATGACCCGGTTAGCCAAACTAATATGGTTGACCGTGGTAAAAGCCTCAGACATGTCCAGTGGTACAAAAGGGGGTGGTGATGGACGGAGCATCTGAATCAATCAAACACTCACACCCAGTCAAAAGATCTGGGTTTAATCCATCACCGTTCTTTAGCCCACTCTGCCACCCCAGTTTAGACAAGGCTATATGCAAATCAGTCTGACCCTGTGCCTCATGGGAACAGTCCAGCCCGAACTGCCAAGCCATGTCTTCCCTGGTCCATCACCACCCCCTTTTGTACCGCTTTTGGCCACCATAAGTGTGGCAGGGTATGCTCAGATGTGAGTCCCTTGCTCACTTTGCCCCTGGATTCAAGCAAGCCGGGCTGAAGACGGCTGGAATGCCAGAAACCGGTCCTCGGAAGCTTGTTTCCGGTCCAGGGAAGACATGGCTTGGCAGTTCGGGCTGGACTGTTCCCATGAGGCACAGGGTCAGACTGATTTGCATATAGCCATGTCTGAACTGGGGTGGCAGAGTGGGCTAAAGAACGGTGATGGATTAAACCCAGATCTTTTGACTGGGTGTGAGTGTTTGATTGATTCAGATGCTCCGTCCATCACCACCCCCTTTTGTACCGCTCAGACATGTCCAGTGGCACCAAGGCTTGAGTATAACCGTTGTCAGTTTTCTTCCACATGTCATCAACAACTGACATGATCACAGCGTCTGTAGAGTGCACCGACCTAAATCCCACCTGACTTGGTCCAAGAACTCTGATTCTTCAGAGAAAGAGCAGAAATGGGGAGCTACATGCGCCTCAAGTAATTTTTCCAAGTGTGGTAGGAGCGAAACAGGGCGAACGTTTTTCATATCCGTGGAAGCTGCTCCCACTTTCTTTAGTATAGGAACAATAATCACTCTCTTAAAAGATTTGGAAACCAACCCAGAATTGATGGACTGGTTAAGATATGACAGTACCAAGTCAGCAAAGCTGGTAGATTCCAACTTTAGGACCTCTGATGGGCAAATATCACTTGGTGTCCCTGATTTAACTTTTGTCAGTAAATTGACATCGTCCTCTTGCGATATGTGTGGGAAGCTAGAGATCGTGTGCCTGATTGTGGATTATTGTGTGAGGGGCCGGAAGAAATGCTATTTTAATAGGAAGCAGCCTTAATAACAAAGCCTTTACAATGACTGACCTGAACAACAAATCCAAACCAATGACCATTCTATGAACCACAACATCATTAACCACGACTTACGCGAACGACTTTCCTAAGCCACGAATAAAACGACTTCCTAACTGGCCAATAGATGGCACTATTGCTTTGGGAGGGAGGGCGAGGGGTGGGAGTAAAGTAGACCGAGATTGTTCTGAGTGTGTAAAAGGCCGCTTTATTAGGAAACAGGTGCACATTACAAATATAAAACCTTGGCAACGCCTTACAAAACTATACCTCACTAAATAAATAATTAACTACAAAACCCGCCCCCCACCCCCTCCCCTAACATTCTTTGGCCCCTCCCCCACCCAGCAATACAGCATTACAACATTACAACAACATTATAAACATCACATCATCAATAACACATTACGTCATTAATTAAATCATTACGTCATCATTTAAAACCTTTATTCATCAACCCCCAATCACATATTGAAATCCAGGCCCTCTATAACCATAAACCCTGCCTGACCCTTCACTCCTGCCAATACCCCCCAAAACCTGAACGGTCAAACAATGACCAACATTCCCCTGAACCTGTCAATCAAAGCATCGATCCAATTCTCATCAAACAATCTACCATAAACTGCACCGATACAACCAAAACCCCGCACAGCACCTGTTCCTAGCGACAATACAAAGCACAAGAAAAAACCCCTGCACACCTATACCCAAGAAAAACAGCCTTTAATAAAAATAAAGTTGAAAATTAAAAGGAGGGAGAAAAAACCCTAGCTGGACAAAATGAGGGAAGCAAAAACCCAGAAAAAGGAATGATAAATGGGAGGGAGGGTGGGACAAAAACGCTAACAGCCCTCCTAGCCACCAGGTCACCAAACCTAAAATGGTGGCTAGGAGGCGGGGCTAGGGATACTTATAATTGGGCTGGCCAGTCCTACTAGGCCAGCCCAAATGACAGAACATTCCAGCAACTTCTGGAAACCCCTCGCAGCCCTCCCAAACCGCCCGGGGGAGGGGACCTCCCTACGGTCAGCTCCCTCCCCCAAGCCCCCCTTGGGAGGGAGGGCGAGGGGTGGGAGTAAAGTAGACCGAGATTGTTCTGAGTGTGTAAAAGGCCGCTTTATTAGGAAACAGGTGCACATTACAAATATAAAACCTTGGCAACGCCTTACAAAACTATACCTCACTAAACAAATATTTAACTACAAACCCCGCCCCCCACCCCCTCCCCTAACATTCTTTGGCCCCTCCCCCACCCAACAATACAGCATTACAACATTACAACAACATTATAAACATCACATCATCAATAACACATTACGTCATTAATTAAATCATTACGTCATCATTTAAAACCTTTATTCATCAACCCCCAATCACATATTGAAATCCAGGCCCTCTATAACCATAAACCCTGCCTGACCCTTCACTCCTGCCAATACCCCCCAAAACCTGAACGGTCAAACAATGACCAACATTCCCCTGAACCTGTCAATCAAAGCATCGATCCAATACTCATCAAACAATCTACCATAAACTGCACCGATACAACCAAAACCCCGCCACCCAGAAAGGTAGGGGGGGGAGAGAAACTACCCACCTCCCTTTCTGCCCCCCCCAAACCGGAAACTAGAAACAAAACCGTACCAATACTAACGCTGCATAGCAAGCGAACGCGCCAAAACCTCTCGTAACTCTAACAAGTATAGGTCCATTCCAACCCTGGACAAGTGAACACCATCATCTCTGAAAAATTCCACTGTCTCGAATTTAATTTCCCTATGGGAAATCCTGCTAAAACCAAGACCACGGCAGCAGCGGGAAACTTCAGAGTTTACCTTCTTCCTGGCTCTGTCCACAGCCCTGGGATTAACTGCCCCTCTCCAGATCCTACGCGGTATCAATTCCGTCCAAAAGACATGGCACCCAGCCCAAAGCTCCTTAATAAGGCCCAGATCCCTTTTAATAGCTCTAAGTAACACCACACCTTTGGTAGCACAGAGATCGTTCTCCCCCAGATGGATGACCAAAATATCAGGACATAGACCGCCCACCATATTGTTGTTAAGACAAGGGATTAACTCTCTCCAGAGCATCCCACCTTTCCCCTTCCAAACCACATTAAACATTCGAGCATTGAAACCCAGGAGTTCTCCAAAGTAACTTTGTGCCGCCTGGACTCGGGCCCACTTCACGAAGGAATGCCCAACTATCCAAACTGTCACCACAGGAGAACGAGGCCCAGCAACCGATCCTACAAAAGAAAACAGAGTTAGAACTCATGGGAAGGAAGATGACGCATGCGCCTCCTCCGCTGGACTCCTCACGTAGCGCTGAAAACAGTTTGAAGACCAACGCCCCAATCTCATGATATCTCTGTCAGTCCAACCTCTGTTGAAGGCTTCAGTTGCAGCACCAATCCTGAAAGAATGTGTCCCATATAAGTTCCCATCCATTCCCAAGTGCTGCAAAGCCTTGCGCAAAACCATTCGGAATTGGTATGTTGTAATAGGGGTGCCATCAATATGCTGAAAAACAAGCGCCTCATCACCACCCCCACAAAGTGAACGCCAGCGCCGCGCCAACAGTAAAGGGCAAGTAAGCCTTGGAGCACGCGCCTGCAACCACACACCTTTCCCTTTTTCCGTCTGATCGGTTTTGGAGCTGGCCAGCCAGACATGCACCCCCTCATCTGAACAAAAAACATCCCGCCAGAATAGGCCACACTTGTGTTTCGAACCCAACAACTCCGACACCCTGAAAGCTCCAAAAAACATGAACGCCATCAACATGGAAAATAAACATGACTCAAAGTCATCTGAACAAACAGAAGGTAGAATAGTGATCAACCTAGCTAGGACCTGCCAAGATAAAGGAGCCCTAAGTCTAGTAGCATGCCCTCGCTCTCTGGCCCAACCCTCCAGCATCCTTCTGCCAATTTCCCCCGCTGTCGGGGAATAACCCCACAACAACTTACCCATAAAAGCTATCCCTGCCAATTTCCCCGCAATGGTTACCTTGGTCAACCCTCTATCCATTAGGTCTAAAATGAAGTTCACCACATCCTCAGAACGGCGCCAAACTTCTTCGCGCCTAGAAGCCCCGGATTCCAGAAACTCCCTCCAGGCCAGAGAATAAGCGGAACGCGTAGACACAGACAAGGAACCTACCACCAGTTGTACGACCCGACCTTGCCTACGTGCCACAGATGAACCGGCATCGGGGTCGGAGTTCTGTCTGCGTCTCTCGCCAGTCCACGGAATCTCCCCCACTGTGAACGAGACAGAGCATCCGCAATGTCATTGTCCTCCCCAGGAATGTGCAAAGCACGAAAATGAATGTCGTGTTTCAAGCAACCCAGCACGAAGACTCTCATGAGCTTCAATACCTGTTCATCCCTGGCAGACTGTCTGTTCACGATCTCCACTACAGCCATGTTATCCACACGAAAAAGCACCTTCTTGTGTGCCAATTCCCCCCCCCCACAGGGTCAAAGCCACCAGCAAAGGGAAAAGCTCTAAAAAGGTAATGCTGCGACCTCCATTCAACCACTCATCCGGCCAACGTTCAGCACACCATCTTCCATTCCAATACAGCCCAAAACCATCACTGCCAGCAGCATCCGAGAACATCTGCACATCCCACTGGAAGTCAAGGTCCCGCACCAAAGGAACACCATTAAAGGAGGAAAGAAAAAATCTCCACATTCTCAAATCCTCTTTGACACCAGCAGACAAACGAACACGATGGTGAGGCAACTGATGACCTGCAAGAGCCCTGCCCAATCTTCGACAAAATGTCCTGCCTGCCCTCACCACCCTACAGGCAAAATTGAGATGGTCTAGTAGCACCTGAACATCTTTCACCAACACTTTCCTTTTTGATAACATGGCCTCCAGTAGCTCCAGCATTTTCACTTTTTTGTCCTCGGGCAGGCGAGCACACATTGACACAGAATCAATCTCAATACCTAAAAAGGACAAAACAGTGGCAGGACCCATCGTTTTCTCGGGAGCCAAAGGAACTCCCAGATCCTCCATGAGCCCTTGGAAAGTGTCCAGAGCAGACTGGCACTCCGTGGAGCCCGGGGATCGACAAAGAAAAAGTCATCTAGGTAGTGCGTTACCAGTGAGTGACAGGACTGCTGAGTAAAGTACCATTGTAGAAAAGTACTAAAACACTCAAAAAGAGCACATGAAATGGAGCAACCCATCTGCAGAGCCTTGTCCACATACCATTGTCCTGCAAAGTGAATACCCAGGAGACACCAGTCGTCCGGGTGGACAGGCAACAGCCGAAAAGCAGACTTGATATCACACTTGGCCATCTCAGCAGCTGCGCCCGTGGTCACAACAAGTGACATGGCCACGTCAACCGAGGAATAAGAGACTGAAACAGCCTCTGGGTCAATAAAATCATTGACAGACGACCCTTCTGGCCATGATAAGTGCTGAATAAGCCTGAATTGTCCTGGATCTTTCTTCGGGACCACTCCAACAGGTGATATAATTAAATTAAGGATCGGCCAATCATGAAAAGGGCCAGCCATCCTTCCTTCATGTCCCTCTTTATTTAGCTTTTCTTGCACCACTGCGCCATGCTCAGATGCTGATTTTAAATTAGCAGACCATCTCCTCTCCCTTGAGCCCATGTAACCCAGCCGGAAACCAAATTCAAAACCATCCAACAATGTTTTCTTTGCTGCTTCATCCTTATAGTCTTGAAGCGCAAGGAGCAACCTTTCCAACTTAACCGGTGTATGAGCCCTTGGACCCAACACCCTTAGAACCTCTGGCTCCCCTACCCCCTGAAAACTGTGGGGGCGTCCCTGAACCACCTGCACTCGCCTGTTTCCCCTGTTGGCTTCCTGCTGGCTGGTTATCCCAGCATCTGGAAAATGGGTGTTTCCTACCACAGCCAGAGCATTCGTGTTTAAACTTACAATATTCTCTGGTACAGGATCCCTTGTTAAACTCCCAGCATGTGCCAATCCCTGACTGCGTGGTTGAAGTAGCTCCCACCCCTCCCCGGGTGGGCTTGCCCTGAAAGGGCCGGTAAACTAAAGGAAAACCACTTGCTGTAAAAATAGTCTTCCCCCCTGACGCAGAGCCCATGGTATGTTGCCATAAGTCAAGATCGAGCTCTCCCCACTTGGCCTCCGGATCCCAAGCCATTCTGGCCCTGAACTCCTCATCATATTGGGACCAGGCAAACCCCCCTCCAGTAATCTGCGCCTTGCGGATAACGTCCATGTATTTAAAAAGGGACACGCTGCGCTCAGGGAACTTTTCACAGTAAACACTTGCATAAATAAGGAATGCAGCTGTCCAATTTTCAATGTTCAAGGGAACTCTAGGACGTTTGGCCAACTCAACTCCTCTTCCTTAGACCCCTCTTTGGACCGGACTTCCTGGTGTAGTAGCTTAAGGAGTTCCACATACTCACCGTTCCAAATACGTTCTTTTGTAGTTAACATCAAATGAGCACCCAAAGGCTTTGTGACCCCCATGTAAGGTAACTTTTTGATTTTCAATTCTTTACTGGCCAAAGGCTCCTTAACCGTACTGGAAGCACCAGTGTTAGTACCACTCTCCACTTTACCCGTGACTTCCACAACATCATCAGTGCCCTCAGCAGTGTCTTTCACGTAACGTCCTTTGCACAACCTCCCTTCACCAACAACAACAACAGTTTCTTCTCCTGTGCCCACAGACACCATAGTAGGTTTGGCCTGTGCAGCTAACTGCTCACCTGGCAACAGAGAGACCACTCTCGAAGGCTCCGCCCGTGGCACTGAAGTCAATGTGTCTTGTCTGCGAGGCGCCCTGACCGATGGGCCGTGCTCTCTTCTCACTTGCACTTGACTCTGAACCACTGGAGCCTGAAAAACACTATGAGAGACATGAGAGGGCACCCCCCCCTCCACGTCCCGCAATTCACCTTCCTCAGGACTATCTTCGTCATAGTCCAGGACCACTGAATCCAAACCAGTAGGCAACACATCACCACGGGTCTTACCTAACCCGGTATCCACAATATTACATTTTCATGTTTTTGAAGAAGAGGGGAGCAGACTGTACACGCCTGTAGCTCCCCTTGCATTGACTCTGCGGCTCCATAGCCGCCGGCAAGGTAGGACACCTATACCTGCTACTCGTTGGGGCCAGCGGGGTCACGCCAGACCCTCGTGTGCTGGCCGCGGCGGGTTCCCTCGGTGGAACAGAGAGGGCCGCGCTAGGCATTCTCCTCGCTTCCCCTTGGCGAAAGTGGACTGGACCGCGCCCTGCCAAGTCTGGACCGCCGCACCTATTCCTATCCTGAAAAGAAAAAGTTTGGACTGGTGTGCTAGGGTCCCTGAATACAACATTTGAAACAGACCCTGTCCTCTGTAAATTAGAACCAACAACCATTCCTTGAAACCTATCCAAAGAACGCCCTCTAATACCGCCCCTCAAAGGCACCCCTCTGACCGGAGAGTCGCTTATCACCTCTTCATCATCACTCTCATCCAAGTTATCCCCCACCACCGCTGAAGAAGAAGCCAGAAGAGGGGCCCCTGCGCCCCAAACTTGACCCACACCATCCTTCTGTAAGCCACGCTGCGCCAGACCCGCAGCACCAAAATGCTCCCAACCAGGAGAACCAAACATGAAAGAGGGGCCTCCCGCACCCCCAGACCAATATGGAACAGCCTCCCTAAAGCCCTGTCCAGGCCCAGCACTTACTTGTGTGAAAGCCCTGTCATGTCCTGGTGCCTTGTCAGAGAAACCAACACCCCCCACACTCCTTAACACAGGTTGACATTCCCCTGTAGAATGACCCACCACTGCCCCTACAACATTATTATCATAAGAAAAAGATCTCTGGCCTACCTGTGACCGACCCCTGCCCTCCCACTGAAAACGGTCATCAACATCCAACAGACCAAAAGACCCTGTATCCACAGGCCTTGACACATTCAAATCCAAAGGAGCACCAGAAATTGAACCCCCCACACCCATTTGAGCCCACTCCCCTTCTCCCCTGGAACCCCCCCCCCCCCCCCCCCCCCCCCCACCGACAATGCAGCACCCACAGAAGAACCAGGCGTGGAAAACAGCAAAGGACTCCCCACGTTACCCTCCATTTCATGACCAACCAGCTCCATATTGTCACCAAATGAAACCTGACCCCCTGAACGTTCCATGCCCTCACAAACCTCCAGACCAACTGAAGAAAACCTGCCTAAAGTAGGCCTATGTACAACCTGCAAAGGAGGCCCAGACTGCCTAGAAGGGGTTAATAATGCCCCAACCTCAATTCCAGTCAGGCCTTGTGTCTCTGCCACCACATGGCCTGGAGGGGAGAACAACTGTTCCACCGGCTCCCTTATTGGCTGTCCTGACCGCCCATATTCAATAAATTGAAGGGAGCCTCTCCTACCACCACGCGCTGCCTGCCCCTTCACTGGCTCTAATATCTTTGTTCCCGCTGGGTCAGAGGCTGAGCGCTTCGTATTAGGTCTCCGCCCCCCCCTCTTGCCGGCCGCCTTCACCGCAGCCGGCGTCGCTGAAACCATGTTCTGCCCCAGAGGAGCCCCGCCCGCCTGAAATAAAGGCACGCTCACCGAAGCGCCTCCCGCTTCCAAGCCAAGCCCACCCCGAGCACCAGACACCGCCGGAGGTCCGTCAAGCCCCGCCGCCACCCGCGCCTGAAGCCGGCCTCATTACCCGCCCACATTCCGACGGAGCGGAAGACAGCACCGGAGCTCCCCCCGCCCCCACCGCAACACACGCTTTACCAGGAGGGGCCGGTTTCCTCGTACGGGACCGGCCCCTTTCACTCACCTGCGAACCACGTCTCTTCTTTGGCGAGGAGCACGCCAGAACAGCAGCGTGCACACCAGCGGAGGCCTGGCGCTGAGGGCGCGCCGGCCCCCCTCCAACCAGCAAGTCCATACGACCTGCCTCAGAAAGAAGGCGCATCGCTTCAAGAACCCTATAATCTTCCATTACCACGATATAAAATGGCAACACTAACACTAATAATAAAACGACCTAAATGTTCTCTACTGAAGTACCACAAAAACGCTAACAGCCCTCCTAGCCACCAGGTCACCAAACCTAAAAATGGTGGCTAGGAGGCGGGGCTAGGGATACTTATAATTGGGCTGGCCAGTCCTACTAGGCCAGCCCAAATGACAGAACATTCCAGCAACTTCTGGAAACCCCTCGCAGCCCTCCCAAACCGCCCAGGGGAGGGGACCTCCCTACGGTCAGCTCCCTCCCCCAAGCTCCCCATATATAGAGTTTATATGTCGTTTCCAGAAAGGTTCCGCTCCTCGCAGATGAGGAAGATGTTGAAGGTTCTCAGGTAGGCCATCTAAATAAATTTTACCTATAGGGTTTGGATCTAGTGGACAAGGGTACTAGTTAATAAACAATTCCGGACCTTACACGTTTTCTTTACATAAGGAAACCTTGTTGGACGTTAATCGAGCGCAAGCGGGTGGCAGCAACAAACTATCATTATGGCTCTTGTGCACCTTTTACTACCTCATGTATTTTTGGTTGCTCACAATTTTTTACTACCTCATGGTTTTTGTTTGCTCACAAGTGTCACTTTTTGTCGTTCCACTCATTCTCTGACGACTGAGGAGGTTGAAGTTTCCTGTTTCTGGCTCCTCCCCCTGACCACGAGTCTGATGGCGACTGTCAGTGTTTGGCGTGCTGCTCGCTACTACCGCGTGCAGCGCCTCTGAGGCTTTGGCGGCGGCGCTGAATTCGTGCCATTTTCCGTTACCTGTGGCCGAGGAGTTCAACTGTATGGGGCCCGAGCTGAGCCTGTTTCTGTGTCGGTCTCACTGGATGTGAGGTGAGAGGTGAGAGGAGTTGCTCCGTACTTTACAGACGGCATCAGACAGACTCGGATGCATGAATACACTGTATCAGGCCGACAGGATCAAGTAGATACTTTTCTCATCTCTGCTAACAATGTTTGAGAACCAACAGATTGCTTCTGTTTCCATTGACTTTTGCTGACCTCTCGAGCACTTATCTGCCAGCTCTTTTTCAGCGAGACGCCTGATCTTTTGTTATTGATGCATTAAAAGCTACCCTGCAGCCGCATAAAGTATTGCACAGAAACTCGCAATTTTGCAAATCTGCGGACTGGATGTTGATGGATGAGCCTTTAGTTCTCTCTTCTTTTTGGCGCGGCTTTTTTGGTCTCTGAGGTGCACAGTAATAATCACTTTTCTAAGCAAATACGTACTTAGAGGAGAGCTGGAAGAGAAGCTTTGAGCACAGTTGTTGATTGGCGATCAGTTGTGCAGTTTTCTATTTTTGGTGGCCTTGTACCACATTATAACGGATCTGGGCTTTACTATATCAGCGCAGAACTGAAGAAGTTATCCTCGCTATTTTTACTGCGGGACGTTTGTCTTTAGACCCCAGAGGGGCTTAGGGGCGAGTGAGCTGCTCCCTGGCAGCTCCCTGACTGCAGCATTACTGGTGACCATATTTGGGGAAACTCTGCCGCTGCCGGACACCGCGCGGCCACAGGGACCACATTCCCCAGCTTGCTTTGCGGCGGATGCCCACGTGACTTACGCGTCCGGAGGCGCTTGAAATTGGAGCCCAGACACCGCGTCGCGGGATCGCGCGGGACGCGCCGTGAGAAGCCCGGGACAAGGGCAGGCCCTCTGTGGCCCTCTGTGGCCCTCTGTGGCCCTCAGAGGACTGAGGAGGATGGGACGGGGCCACTCCCTTTGGCTCTTGGTTATGAGGAGGTAAAGAAAGACTTTTGCTTTCTTTTGGTTCTCCGCTTCTTGACTTTGCCTTTCTCCAAGGACATATTCCCTTCCGAAGCGTATTTTTTATTTTTTTGCCGATAACCATTCTGTTACACCCAACATCACACTATGACTCGCAAGGGGGATATTATAACCAGCTCAAATTAGTCCATTGCTAGAGAAGTTGATAAAGGTGTATCTCCCCAGCCCACACAAACAGCACGCTCTTGCATGGTTAGATGATTTAAACACCCTGTGTACAACCAAACATGCTTTAGTGGAATCGCCGCTTCCTGCTGATAGCCCCTGTGTGTCACATGATATTGTTCGACCCCTGCAACCCTTCCCATCAACCAAAACACCCAACATTGAAAACACTCAAAGGATAGTTTCCCCCCAATTTTCATCTGTTAACAGGAAACGTAGTGGGATTAATCACATTGGGAATCAATCAAAATTCCAAAAATGGTGCTCAAGCCCCACAGTTCCAGTCAGTAATTCTCCCATGACTCCTGAGGCTGCCGAGACATTAGTCATTCCAGCTTCTCCTCCAAAGCGGGATTTATTATCCCTTATTGAACAACTGGTCAGCTCTATTATATCACCACTAATAGAAAAAATAAACATACTAGGGGACAGGCTGACTGGAATGGAGGAAACCATCAAATCGAACGTTCTAGCCAATAAATGCAAAAAATGCTTCATAACACCTAACTGTTCCGACCCACCTACTACTCCCAATGACCCCAAGCCAGTTACGCAAGACAAAAGGGCTCCAATCCAATCAAAAGTCCCTAACGCATCAGCCCCAATAGCCCGTAAAACCTTTTTAAAACCTCTTTTGCCACAGATTACTGCTCCTAGAGCACAGTATAAAAAAGCTACCCCTATCCAACTCCCTCCGGAGGCAGCTCCTTTTGTATCTGTCCTCGCGGGAGTACCATTACTTACACCTGGGAAAACCGAGAGACAACATGATTTGCTGAATAAGGTCAAATTTTGGTTGGCAAAAAATAGACCCTTGCCACCTAACCTTGAGGGTACTATAGTGAGTGTCAGAAGGGTGTGTTGGCTGGGTTCCCTCCCAAAAGACATTGATGGTGACCTAGTACTGGTTAGATTTAGGCAGAGAAACATCGTCCCATACCTGCGTACCTGTGCACCCCAAGTGGGTAACGGCCCAATCTCCGCCTGGGATCTGCATGATTTTTACCCTAGAATGCCATGCATCCCCACATCTAGCCTAAAGGTAGGCTGCAACATGATAATGGGCAGAGGACTCCATGTACCGAGCGGCCGTAGCTTTCCCTCCTATACCAGACAGGAATCACCGTTTTATAGTCCCAAGTATTGGAACCCCTATTAATTACTGTTTGATCTTAGCTCAACCTGTGAAAAGAACGCTATAATTAAGATATTTATCCCCACGGGTTGGGGAAAAGCTTTTTAACCTCAAATATTATGTGTCATTGTATGTATCTTTTTACTTGTAATTGATTTTACCTGTACGCTTTTATGATTTTAAACCAAAATCGAATAAAGCTATACTGACTGACTGTGTCACTTTTACCTTATGGAACTTAACGTCTGATTTTGTAATCTGTTCTCGTGTAATGTTCTCATCTTGTATCATCTCTTACAATTTTTACTACTTCATGTATTGTTGTTTGCTCACAATTGTCACTTTTAACTTATGTAACTTAACGTCTTCTTTTGTAATCTATTCTTGTGTAATACTCTCATCATGTAATATTTTTGTTCCTATTGTGAAGCGCTCTGACGCCTTCGGGTAAGGTCCGCGCTATATAAAAAAAAAGCATAAATAAATAAATAAATAAATAAATAAATATGGAGTAAACCATAACTCTTGGTCCAAACACGTAACGTGAATCTCAGTGTGTGCGCATGTGCAGTACAACACCAGCGCTGCTGGCGGTAGCCATTGCAGATTTTGTGAGATGAAAAAAATATGCAGCTGTACCGACAGGAAAAAACAGACCCATTCGAATACCTCCCTTCTTTCCTTCAATCAGTGTACATAGCCAGTTAATTACTGTCTTATTGTAATTTTTCCGTCTATGACAAAAACGAATATCTAATTGTTAATCTGTTTTTCAAAAGAATCTTTACCTAAAATAGTTTATTATACAATACAAGTTTTATTTAATTACATGTTTTTATTCCGTGTTTCAAACATGCGTTTTTTTAAGAGCCGAGTGGTATATTCAGAAATGAGCCAACTGAATATTTTTTGTTGTTTAGGAAGTCGTTGTTAAGAATGTAGTGGTTTGGTATTGCTCGTGGTTTAGCATTCATGGTTTAGGAATTTGTTGTTAAAGTAGTAGTTGTTAAATCATATATCCATTTTAATAACCTCAATTTTGTTAACAAAGAAGGTGTTGAGTGAGTCACATAGATTTTGAGTGGGAGTGACTGAGAAGGTGACTCTGTCTGGGTTGGAGAGGGCTGAGACAATCTTAAATGTCTCTTTAGATTTATTAGAGGCATTCAAAGCAACTGGGACTGTGTAAAGCGCTCTGATACCGGATACCTTCGGATCAAGTTTGCGCTATATAAACCTCAGTAAACATTTATTTTTATTTTTTATATTCAGGATTTTGCTTGTAAAAAAGTTTGCCTTAGGAGAGTTTTATAAATTTTCAAATGTTGAATATACTTAATTTTAGAGTCTGGTGAGTACTTAGACCTCCAATTCCTCTCTGCTTGTTGTAGCTTTAGTTTTGCTAGTTTCAGCTAGTCCGAAAACCATTATTGGCCTCATGTGTTCTTGATAGTCTAGATCTATGGAGTGGAGCATGATCATTACTGGCCTCCCTCAGCCAGCTCGTGATTTCGTGCTCAAAAACAGCAATATTCTCCTTTGGTCCAGACAGGGACCTTCTTAATGCCTGACAGAAGGCCGTTAGGTTGACCCGAGCCAAATTTCTTGCGATACTGGGCAGTCAGGTGGGGGGCTATTCCAATTAGGCAGGAACAAAGAAAAGCAAATTAGATGGTGGTCATATCAACCACAAGAAGATATACTCAGGTCCCTCCCTGGGAGTCTGGTGGTCCACATCTGAGCCAAGATGTGTCCTTTGATGTGAGTTGGGAGATTTACTAGTTGTTCCAGATTTAGATCACTCCGGGTCGCAGTAAGATCTATAGCTTGCTGCCTTTCTTTTATCGTCATTAGTCCAGTAGTTGAAGTCTCCTATGAGAAGGATATTGGCATTATCAATAATAAGAGGTGCACTAGATTCTGCCAGGGCCTGTGGGAATTCCCACATGTAGTTGGGAGGTCTATATGACAGTACAAATGTAAGGGACAAAGTCGAAGACTCCAGTCGGATGACTAAATTCTCCACCAAGGGTAAATCTTAAGAGGTCATTTTAACAAATTGGTGGGTGTTGAGACATTGAAATTTGTATAGGGTTAGTTTGTAGTAAATGAGTGGAGTACATGCGCTGTGTGTATGTTACTCTGATTGTGGATGGGGTAGGGTGGATGCTGGTGTATGTAAATTTGGGCAGCATTTCTGGCCTTAGTACCGACCAGTGTTGAACAGTCACACCTATGGCAGGCTCTTCAGTCTTAAGAGCAGGGTGCTCCTGCAAGGTTGTGAGCAGCTGCTGAGTTTGAGAGTTAGTCCGCTCGGACTTTTACTTTTGGATCAACTTAGTGATCCCTTTTCTCTTAGTGACTCTCTCTGGTCACTTAGAATGTCTAAGGAGTCTCTCTCATATTCCGAAGAATATATCCAAAGCCTTTTGGGTGGCCCTTTTCTCCCCTCTGCGGACCACCTCCCTTTCACCGCTACCACTGGCCCCGCCAACAACTCCTGTGCCCTCCTTGAAAAACTCAAAAAACGAAAGAAAAAACAAATACGTACAGAATTACACGCCCGTATGCTAACGGATTACCTAAAATCTGGAGTAATCCCTGTCGGCCACCAAATTCGTAACACCCCAGCCATTTTTACGCAAGATCCCAAGTTTAGAACTGGCTTCAGTCATCTAGCCATGACCTGTTCTCGCCATTGGATGGTGCTTGGTATTGACACCGCCATAGAACACAGCCGACAAGAATTGAAGGAAATTGCCGAATTAGAAAAACTCATTTCTTCAGATCCAACCATCACAGACGCCAGAAATCTCTTGTAAAAAATTGACGCCACTATCTCCACATTCAATACATTTGAATTGAACAAAAAGGTAACGAAAATTCAAAAGGACATTCGTTTCTATAAAGTGGAACAGACCTATCCATATCTCAACGAAGAGTTCTACAACACCCCATACATTTCACAGAGAGCGAGAAATTGGGGAAGATATCGCAACTACCAAAGGATTACCTTCTCGGACTCTTCTAACACATCGGTTGAAGACTCCGATCCTGGTGAAGGCTCTAGTGCACCTCGCGCTACTAACAGACCACCGCCTTTACTCCCTCAAGGTTTTTTAGGAAGAGGCCGCGGACGCGACCAGCCTCAAACACGCCCAATCAGAAATCGTCAATATCAGCCACAGTATACCGGCGAGAGACAAACCCAGAACCGATTTTATCAGTGGGGACCCCAACAATAAATTTAGATAATACCGACCCAACGTCACCAGACACCATGACTCCTGATACTGACACGATCCCCATCTTTAATCTATCGAACCACATCTTGACCCACGATGAAATACGGATACTCTCTCGAGGACTCAGCTTTGTCCCAACAGAATGCACTAACTTCCTGGACCTTCAATTAAGTGTGCTTAAATTCTTTCTCCGAATACTGCTTAAACAATTCTTTGCCGACAGACTTGAACCTGAGGAACCTTACATCCAACGATTCCACCAGCCCTCGACATTTAATCCACCGTCCTCCGCCATGCCCCCTGAAATCTTGGCTTTTGAACGCCTAGTACTACAGGACATTGCCATTCTACAAGGCCAGTTCCAATATATCCCATACAATGTCTCATGCATGGCAAACAAGCCCTGCAAACCCTAAAGAACAACCAAGATATCATAATAAAACCAGCAGATAAGGGTGGTGGAATAGTGGTAATGGCAACTGATAAATACCAACAAGAAATTACACGCCAACTTAGCAACACCGACCACTACCGCCTCCTCACTAAGGATCCACTCCAAGATATCAGGTTCCAAAATACAACCTGTCACTGAACAAGCACAAGCAAGAGACATCATTTCTAAAAAAGAACTTATTTTCTTGAATAACCCACACCCCTGACACCTGTACTATACGTCTTACCGAAGATCCATAAAGATGACATCAACCCACTGGGTCGCCCAATCGTTTCTGGATGTGGATCCATCTTGGAACCAATTGGCAAATACATTGACGCCATACTCAAAGAATTTGTTCCTTTGACTGATACTTTCATCCGGGACACCACAGACCTAATTAATACCGTAGAAGATAGACAGTTTAATACAGAAACCGACCTCATGGCAGGCTTGGACATTGAATCACTGTACACAAACAGTCCACATCACAAAGGCCTACAGGCCATCAAAACACTTCTCCTCAATAGACCCCTGTCTACAATGATTCCTACTGACTACATTATGGATGTTACAAATTGCCCTCCAGAATAACTATTTCCTATACCATGACACATTCTACCTGCAGATTAAAGGAGTCTCCATGGGCGCATTTTTTGCCCCAAATTTTGCCATCCTTTTCGTACATCACCTGGAGACAACGGACATCCTACACGTCAATAACCCCTTTCTGAACAATATCAATCTATGGAGGCGCTATATAGTTGATATTCTTGTTCTTTGGAACGGAACAAGAGAGACATTGCTTGCTTTTGTTGACTGGCTTAATCACTCCCAAGAACATCTCCGTTTCACCTGTGATTGACAAAATAATGATTTACCACTCCTAGATGTTACCATACATACAGAAGAAGGCCAATTGGGGACTTGTCTTTTCCGAAAATCCACCGAATGGAACACGCTCTTACAGTACACTAGTTAGCACCCACATGGACTACGAGACGGACTCCCCTATGGACAATTTCTACGGATCAGGAGAAATTGCAAATGGCGTAAGGACTATTTCCGCAAATCTGATATCCTTACCAAAAAACTGATCGCCAAAGGATAACCTAAAATCCTTGTATCCAGAGCACGTAAAAGAGCGTGGTATTGCCACTGTGAGCTCCTTCT
Organism: Lissotriton vulgaris; assembly: GCF_964263255.1. Taxonomy (NCBI): domain Eukaryota; kingdom Metazoa; phylum Chordata; class Amphibia; order Caudata; family Salamandridae; genus Lissotriton; species Lissotriton vulgaris. The sequence continues at coordinate 1,677,682,898 of NC_141693.1, read as the reverse complement.
GACTACTCAACCCAAGAAAACCATAAAGAAAATCCCCTTTGTGTCAAGATTTAGCCCCAGCAGAAACCAGATCGCCAAGATCATCAAAAAGAATTGGCCCATACTACGCCCCTTTGAAGCTTTCAAGGAGGAACCTTTCTTCTCCTATCAAAGAGGCGATAACTTAGCATCACACCTCGTCCACGCCATTACATGGCCAAAAGAAACCCCAGAAAAACATACCATCACTGCAGAGTGGGGGCTCCCACCTGTCATCGGCCATTTTAAATGCCAGAATTGCTCAGTGTGTGACCTCACACCTAATACCAAAGTATTCCTCTACAAAGACAAAACATATAAACTCAAACAACACACGAACTGTAGATCACAAAAAGTGGTGTACTTCATTGAGTGCCCCTGCAAACTTCTCTATGTTGGACAAACTACTCAAACCATAAAGAACAGAATTATCCAACATAAGAGTCGAATTAACTGCAAAGTCACCACGGCACCCCTTGTCTCCCACTATCTGGAAAAGAACCACCTTGATACTGAGATCACCTGGCAGGTGATCGAACAAGTCACCCTACCACCCAGAGGAGGTGACATAAAACTACTCCTGAACAGGTGTGAATATAAATGGATGACGATATTTGACTCTGTCAATAAAGGACTCAATACCATTATTGAATGGAACAGCATCATTGCCATTTGAACCCTGTTTGTCCATTCCTAAACTGTGATGATTCCGTCCCTGAGCCAATCCACCACATAACTGCATACCTAGCGAGACCCCTCCACTAGGGTCCATCGTGAGACTTATCCACCTTCGAGCCTTCCCTGCCCCCCTCTACATATCACTCAGCAGCTTTTCTCTCTGACTTCCCCTTTCCCTCCTCCAACTCCAAACTATCTGTCCCCTCACATACTGTAATTATGCTATTCATCTCGCTGTGCTACTGACTAGATTACCTGCCAATACGATTTTACTGTTCCACATGTAGGTGTCTCCACATGTAGTCAAATGATGATATATATGAATAATGCCTTTATTGTTTATGCCTATTGTATAATCATGACAATTCCGAATGTACTGCCAGGCTGTATTTTTATGATTCATGTACATGTTTCCTGCTAGGATGCCTCCATACACCTTACGATCTCTAGACATGTGCCTAACGTTATAAACTACCCGACTGCTGCTTCTTGCATCAATCACGCCCATTTCTTTCAAACGGCCGAGTGCCCTTCTCAAGCCCCTCCCTACACGTCACTATCTCCTCCCGCCCACACGTGACCTTGGCCACTCCCCCCGGAAGAGTTCTCAATTCCCCTCTGTTGCCGGCGTTTCCCAGGAAACTTGGATTGATTTCTCAAGCAGACCCTGCCAGAGGTACGTTTCCCGCGTTGGCTCCCTCACGGTCACAATTGAATCTGCTTACTATATTGCATATACTCCTCTTCTCCGATTCCAGATTTATTCTTGACCCCCGACGCCGATCATTCTTGGATCGATGCCCCCGTACTACCTAACAGTACTCCTTTGGAATCACGGATCGGGTGTAATCTAACTGGCACATTGGGCTTTGACAGCTCTGATCTGTCCCGTCCTTCCGACAGGTGAGTTTTTCCACCCCCTTGCACTGCCTTGTCCGTTTCCCCCCCGCCCGCCGTGTAGACCCAGTACCTCAGTAACCCGTGCCTATTTATCTGATTTAGAATTAATTCATCCCAGGCTGATCCATGCTGGATCACTGCCTATTATCACGCCAACCCGCCTGACTGGATTCCCTTGCATTTACGGAACGCGTCTAACTGGACCGACGCCCGGGCTCCGACTACGCGGACATTGCCCGTCCTCCAGGTGAGCTTCACACACCCATGCACAATCCCGCTTCTAACCCCCACCCACCACGGAAACAGAGCTCTACAGTTACCCGATCCGTACCACGCGACCCATTCCCCTGGACTCCTTGTAGCCTTCACCCGGCATTTCCTGGTGAGCCTCCTCCCGAACCCACCCACATGTACTTTTCACCATGAACATCGTACAGGCACCCCGCGCAGCCCCCTCGCCAGCCCCCCCTCCCGCCCAACCGCCTTCTCCCCTCCCCCCCCCCCCCATCTCGCCACAGCAGGAGCAGCATGCCTCCACCAATGACGGGTCTTCTCAGTCTCCCCTCGCGCTGTCCACCAGCTTCACTTTATGGGCCCTTTAATCGCTTACTCATCCGTCCAGATCCTGGTGATTGCCGCTACCAGTTCCGCATCGTGAGTTATCCATTCCTGCACCCCCCACGCTGGCAATTGACTGCTAGCCCCCCAATTGATTGCTAGCCCCGCACCCACCCCTCCCTTCCAAGCTGTCCACCTGCGATATCTCCAGTTTGTTTCCATCCAGCTAACTTTCCTCCCTTACCTCCATGTACAGCACTGCTCTCTCGACCAACCCAGTCCTGATGAAGATACAGAATTATAAGGATCTAAACGCCGTCGACCAAACAAAGGCGTGACGATACAATTTGGTTCATTTAGAACAAATTACTCAACTCAACTGGAACCTTATTGTTACCTCTATTCACTGTACATAATTTTTCACCAATCACTTTGAGCCGTTCGTGCTCTGCACATTGTCACTTGCGTCGCCACCCTGCACCTCACTTGCGTCCTCATAAGCACCAAGTACAATCTCGGTTTGTCTTTATTTATTAACTTACAGTGCTGATATAACTGTAAAAACAAATAATATATCCTGAGCTAGAAATTCATCAGTATAAAAGTCAAATTATTAAATCCAAAGAATCAGAGTATCTTCATTTCATCTTCATTTATTTTCCATTCTTAAGTAAATCCAATCTTCACCAAGAGAGTATACAATAGCCGCTGCCAACATGTGTTTCGTCCTGGTCTGGTGACCAAATGACTTCGTCAGGGCTGTAAATATTATAATAAATATAATCACAATTCCATTCAAATTCGATCACACCACATAGTAACATGTACAAGGCAATCCATATAAATACAAAGTGGTCTTAAGAAAAAGGTTCAAAACTATTTGATATTCATACAGTGACCTTAATAGAGATCTGTAAATAAGGTCCATCAGGATCCTGATGCAGATATTTCATCAAAAAATATAGTGGTTTAAGAATTGTAGAAAGTACATCCACTATATTGTATACTATATCCTTTAGAAACTTTACCGTACCAATTTCTAAATTTATCAAGAAGGGAAAAAGAAGATTTTGTGCCATTAGCAAGAGATTGTTTCTAATCAAAGAGACACTATAGTCAGAAAAAGTGTAGTGATCCCATAGAAACGTGGAAAGGAAATAAATAAAGAGGTGATAGCCTCATAATCCCAACAAACACCATAACCATAAGTGAAAAGATAAATCAAAGATCGTGAATCTAAAAGAAAAAAAGTATAATAAGAACCCTGTTGAAGGCGATTAAGTAAAAAAATCACATAAGCGCGAGAAAGAGAAAACAATAAATGTAAACGTTTAAGCTCGCTCACCATATGACTAGAATAGTTTGATTGGAATTCTAAAAGGTGCGCATTAATCCGTTCTCGGCATCCACTCTTTTGCTGTAAGCAGAAGGTGAAACAATATATTTTCAGAACTTAAGATTGACCCTCCTAAATAGACAAGGTCAAGCATTGTCAAGATAATCCAGACATAAGGCCCCAAAGTATGGAGTTCCTGTACATGTAAATGGACAAGAATAAATCCGTCCAAATAAAAAGGGACGATAATTTTGCACTCACTTATTCAAAAGTTGTTCCACGTTTCCAAAGTATTCTCCAGGTTGCCAGTAGTTAACGTAATTCCTTAGCCAAATCCTTGAAGTTAGGAAAAGAGTATTAAACTCAACAATTGCCGTATAAGTCGACTCCAAAACGACCCAATAAAGTGTTTAGAGTTCACTCGTGTCCTAAGGAGTGAGAACAATCTCCGTGTCAATCATATTTTCCATATAAAAGTACATAAGTCTCAATCATAAAGAGCTATACGGTATTAATCCCTACTATATATTACTATTTGGCCATGGTATGAGTCCTAATTCAAAGCGATTGTCTGTTCCCAATAGTTTGTTTTGTTTTAAAATCACTATTTCTTTTAAAACGGAATAAATCCCAAATAGTAGTGGGAAGAGTGGTAAACATGCCCCCTTGATGGTACAATCTACAATTAACATTAAAAACAAGGTAAAAAATCCCGAAATACCCTGAATATCCTACCTCAGAGTACAGAGCGAGATCAGTAAACTTCCGATGCAGGCGGCGTACAGCAACAGCGCCATGTTTGTTAACTCCTATTAGTTACGATTCCCAAGTAATGGGAATAAAAAACGGACTAAACCTTGAAGTGCGAATTTCATATCCAAGGGGAAAAATATAGCCACCATCTTATAATTAGTTAATTTTTTGGAAATAAGCTAGTCAGAAGGCTGTCGAGGCCGAATATGTTAACATATCCTGGTAAAATAAGATCTAAATGACATTTTTCCGTATTGGGTTAAATATATAAACCACAAGTCTGCAATAAGTGAAAGACAAGGCGATCGTAAATTCGATCTGACCAATTACTGAAAAGAAACAAGAAGTCCCCACCAGTTTACAAACTATGCGCGTAGATACACAATCCAAGTTCACCACTTTATCAATTATATAGAGCAATCCATTTAATTCCAAAATTTCAAACCGATCAAAGCGTGAGTGAACCTATCATCAGCAGGGTGCTTTAGATAGTGCATACAGGCAAATATTAAGCCATCTCTGAAGGGGGCGATAATTAGTAGGCCAAAGTACTTTGAAAAGAAATAGGGCAAAAGTGAAGGGTTAGTCCAACGATTAGAATCGTTAGTTGAAAAAGAGAAAATATTAAATAGAATAGACAGAAAGCGGAAAGGACAAAACCAAAGTAAAAACCACATATGTGTAAGCAACATGAGATAATAATACACAGTAGTAACACACATCCAAATGTTGAAAAAATACCATCTGCATACATATTGGTGAATTTCAGTTTTTCGTAGCTGGTCCAATGATAAACCAAAAGAACAAAATACAGATACTTAGATTCATATTGCAGTCATGTTCATTGTTTCACAGAGCGGTAGGAAAAAGGAGGCAAATAGATGATTACATTAATCCATTAATAACCAGCACAGGAAGTATTGTAACTCCTCATTGAAATTTAGCCCCTTCTCCACCGCATGGACCCTCATGATCCAGCGGGCCTCCTGTTGTCTCAGTTTGAGTTCTCGGTTTCCACCCCTTACATCTATTGGTACCATTTCTATGCCATGAAAAGACATTGTCAGATGCTCCGTTTGTGATGAGCAATTAATCGCATGTGCTGCTACCGGAACTCTATCATCTCTGTTTTTAAGGGCTCTAAAATGTTCACTGACCCTGTCTTTAAGTTTTGATAGGTTTCATTTTCGATGCCCCGCCCATTGACATTTACATATGCAAGTTAGCATCATGTGTCTAACTAATGAAGTATATACTTATGCTCTTACGTTATTTTTACTGCTCATGTGATTATTCATTTATACGTGTGGTGATATTTGGTTTCCTTAGCTTAGCTTGTGTGCCTCCATTTTGAGTATTCCTCTGTGTCTGCGAGTCGCACTCGCTCATCCACCCCTCCCGTAGGAATAAGAAAATCCCTAATGCAGCAGTTTTCGTTTCTCAGCTAACTGTGGCCGAAACTAACAAGTTCCTTATCAGTAGTGTTCTCATGCACCAGAGATGCTGAGGCCCGGCTCCGCGGCCTTGGGCAGAGATAGCCAATGTTGCCTTTGCAGGTGCAGATGCCTCTTGTATGATGCCATTGTTCCTCTCTCTGGGGTTCAGTAATTTTCCAGAAGGGGCGTGTTTTACTTCACTGTACCATGTTATAATGTATTGCTGTGATGATATGAGTTAGTCCTCTCGGCGTACTCTTAGGGGTGAGGTCGGACAGGGCCCTCTCATATGGGAGTTTGTGGCCTAATAAAATTACCTTGTTTATTCTTTTCCACTGTCCGGCTGACTTCTTACTGAGTAACTATAGGTGAGTGTGGTAAGTCACTCAGGTGGATTTGAGCCACACTTATCAGATGGCGCCCGAATAGGGACCCCGCGATAAGGATCTTTCTCACCCGTAGGTGGGTAGCAGAAGACCGGGGACCCTCTGGTCGGCACGGTGGGTCTGGGTACCCACTTTGATGCCGAGCTTGGTTCTCGCAGCGCTGCCCCACCTTGCTGATCGGGAGAGGTCCCTGTTCGGATCTTATGCCGGGGTCCGGAAGGCAGAACCTGGAGCTGACCGTGTTGGTCTTGGCAGCCGGAGGTGGAGAACGGTAGAGGTCGGTACCGCATATGGAAGGTGAGTGGTCCGCCTGTTGTTTGAAGGAGCTGGAGTGCTCTGAGAAACTGGGGTGTCTCTAATGGTTTGAGGAGCCGGTGCGCTCCTGGGGCTAGTGTGCTCCGGGGAACTCAGAGTGCGAGTGGTGCTCTGACAGACTTAACGGAGGTTGGGAGGACATTTGTTTGTGGTCATCCGACCGGGTGGTACTGTGGTGGAGGCGTGGCTCATTGCAGGTAGGCTCCGGAACTCACCCCGAACCCCTACGGTGGCGGTTCAGCGGGAGTGAGCCCTGGGTCCCCTGTGGTAAAGTGCGCAGCGATCTGTAGTGCCATCCGGGTGGAGGATGTGTCCTCCATCCACAGAACAGTTAGTGTACTGTTCAGTCTGCGGTAGGGTCCAGGTTCCCCAGGACTTGGTCGACGGGCCTTGTCCCATCTTTGTAACACGTGTTTGGCGGGATTTTGATGTATAGGATGTATATGTGCTTTTTTTTTTTTTAATTTAATGTATACCATATGTGTGTGGATGTGTTAGGAGCCAGTGAATAGAGGTAAATGAATTTGTGAGAAGGTGTGATTGTATTGTTGTTAAGATGCCGTGCTTCAGTAAGTTACGGTGTTTCGGATGCTGCTGTCGTGTATCGGATTCCAGACTGGCCGAAAGCCAACCCGCCCCGGTGGAGGGCTCTCCTAATTTTGATATGTATGTGGAACATGGATTGCCTCCGATTTTGTTTGGTACTTTATGGCATCGATATACTAAAGACAATGTGGATTTGCAGTGGCCCCTGACAGGTTCTTTCGATGTGGCTAAATTAGATTATTTACAAGACAAATTGTTTGCTAGGCGTAGTCGTCAGAGCATGTTCGATTCATTAAGGATGTGGCAGAAGGAAGTTAGAGAACGTCAATTGAGAGAGGAGAAGGTGGCTCAGAAGAAGACGGCGCAGACGATGGCACAGAAAGCAAGGGAACATACAAAGAATGAGAATGAGCAACGTATCGAGCGCGCAGATAGGCTTTGCAGGTTGAGGGAAAATAAAAGTTATGTAGCGCGAGAGGGTGAGCAGGATGAGATGGAGGATGTTTTGAATGCCTGACCCCCTCCCCCTTATGCCCTGCAGCCACTGTATCCCGCATTGCCGCTTCCGGTTTCCTCCGGTGGGGTCTCGGACCTACAAGCAAGTGCCCCACACCCGTCTGGCGCAGCGTCTTCTACCTCCCCATCATTGCCGGCGCCCCTTGTTTCTTTGCTTACGGCAAGCTCACCCGCTCCCTCACAGTTTCTCTCAGCACTCCCTGCCATCTCTGCTAGCGCTACCCCCAGTCAGGAGTTGTTGACACCGAATAGAGGTATGGGGAGTGGGTTGCTTTCCCAAGTGCGGAAATTGCTTACGCGTTCTACAGTTGGCTTAGACGAAAAAACGGTGGTGGCCAATCAAGCTTGTCAGTGGGCCAGGAATAACATTTATTCGTTTGAAGACATTTGGTCCACAATGAAAGATTTTGAACCTTTAATGCAACAGCATGCTTTGTGGCACATGTCGAACACGTTGATAGCGCTATGGGAGCAAGGGTATGGAGGAGTAGCTCCCGCGACTCTACAGGACATAAAAAATGGAGCTTATAGGACTAACACTGGGGTACGGGAGGTGATGCGAAGTTTACAATCCATATTACAGTATATAAATGAATTACCCTCTGCAGGTTCACCCCATTTTCCTGGGATACATCCAATGCGTGAGGTGCACCCTATTTTTCACCCTGAGGCCCTCGAGGTGGTAGATCCAGTAACGAACGCCGTCGTATAGACGCCCATTTTCAAGAACAGTGGGTATATACACCGTGGAAAAGGAGCAAGGTGTTAGCTTTGAAGGCTCAGCTACCAGATTCCAGAAAAAATCTGACTGCCTATTATAAGGAATTGACTGAAGCCGCATCCTCGACTGTTATGACTTTAGCGGATATTGAATTATTGAATTATTTTTTTGGACTGTTAGTCCCGGTGGACGTGTGGAGGCAGGTGAAGGGTACTGATCATGCAGAGGAGCTAGGTGGTACATGTACGGAATTACAGGATTGGGACAATGAACGTAAGCCAGGGGAGAAGCTGAAAGCGGAGATTTTGGCATTGCCGGGGCGTATCATTAAGTACATGCACTCTCTCATCCCCCCGAAGAAAGTGGACTGGGATAAATTGACAGCCTGTAGACAGAAGAAGGATGAAGCTGTCTCTGATTTTTTTACCAGGTTTGAGGAGACGTTTATGGACTTCAGTGGACAGGATATGTCACAGGACGGGGGGTTACGACTTTTCGTTAACAGGTTCGTAATGAACTTGTTACCGGAAATATCGGCAAGGTTGCAGGCGTCGAAGAGTACGTGGACGACGTCCACTCCCTCTGGCATCCTAAGCATGGCTCAGTATTATGAACACAGAGAAAATGAGAGTAAGGACAAGCAGGAAAAGAAGGCCAAGGATTTGAAGACGAGGGTTTTGTTACAACAGGTATCCAGAGGTCGAGGAAGAGGTGCTTCGCTTGCGGCAGCGGGACGAGGGGGCAGTGGTTATGGCAGGGGCGACAACAGGGAGCGATTGGGACCAAATCAATGTGCAAAATGTAAACAGGAGGGGCATTGGTGGAGAGATTGTCCTGAGTTTCAGTCGAATGCTGGCCATGGCAGAGGGCGGGGCCGAGGTGATTCCCGAAGACATGATGGGCAGTCTGACGGTGTGGGGAGACAAGGAGGAAATTGTTTCGATGGCAATAAGGATAGACAACATTTTCAGAGGGGAGGTGGACAGTACTACAACGATGATTATACAATGGATGATTTGACAGGATTCTCCCATAACTAGGACAGCGTAGGACAGAGCGAGGGACCAGTTTCTGTGGAAATTGATCAACGAGGACCCTATGTGACTGCAGATTTGTCAGGGTCCCAACAGAAATTTTTAGTAGATACGGGTGCTATGAAAAGTTCAGTGGCTCGTTCTCAGGTCCCAGGGGCGGCTCTGTCTGGCAAGAATAATATCTCCGTGGGGTTCTCAGGTACTCCGGTGATTAGCCCCATCTCTAAACCACTCACTCTTACGATTGGCCCTTTCACTGTTGATTCCCCTTTTCTGTTGACTTCCAACTGTGGCGAGAATTTGTTGGGTTTAGACTTGCTGAAGAGGTTGCATGCCACCATTTATTGTTCCCCGGACGGTGTGTACCTTACATTGGGTCCTACCGTTGCGCGTGCGCAGCAATGTTTTTCCAAAGACAAGCCTTTGCCGCCTGAATTTGAAGAGGTCCCAGAGAGCTTCTGGGCCAACAGTGATACGGATGTGGGAAAAATGGACATTGCCCCCGTGACAATTAAGGTTAAGGTGGGAGCCCAATTGCCTAGAATACCCCAATACAGGATATCTAGGGATGGCGAAAAGGCCCTATTATGGATAATACAGGATTTGATTCGGTCAGGGGTTGTGGAGGAAACGGACTCTAACATATGTAATAGTCCTATCCTTCCGATTCTTAAAAGACGGTCACCTGAAGCCAAAGATGATACCCCTGATGTCTATAGGTTTGTAATTGACTTACGCCACATTAACAAGGTGGTGGAGCCCCAATACCCAGTGGTTTCTGATATTACAACAATACTGACAATGATTCCCCCATCGGCTAAATATTTTTCTGTTCTGGATCTGAAGAATGCTTTCTTCAGTATTCCTGTACATGAGGATAGCCGTTATCTCTTCGGATTCTTATTGGCTGGCCGAAGTTTTAGATTTAAGAGAATCCCCCAAGGATATACAGAGAGTCCCAGCATTTATAGTCAGGCATTAAAAGCTCAATTGGACGACTTGGTACTACCCGCAGGCAATGTTATGTTACAATATGTGGATGATATTCTCATAGCATCGGACACCGAGGACGGTTGTCTGGATGCTACGGTTAAATTGTTACATCATTTGGCACATAAGGGCCACAAAGTGTCCCTTCCTAAATTCCAATATTGTCGAACGGAGGTAACCTACTTAGGTCATCTCCTTTCGAAGGAGGGGAGGAGGTTGACACCGGAGCGCATAAAAGCGATAACTAACATAGCTGTACCTAACACGCAGCGAGAGGTGCGCGCGTTTTTGGGCATAACCTCGTATTGTCTCCAGTGGATACCCAACTATGCCTTACTAACAAAACCCCTACTGTATCTGACTACTAAAGAGGTGCGCGAACCCCTACCCTGGACCCCTGCATGTCAGGAAGCTTTTGAGTCACTAAAAACTGCTTAATGTTCTGCACCTGTTTTGGGAACACCTGATTACCAGAAGCCTTTTGTGCTTTATGTACACGAGGCGGAAGGTTGCGCGTTGTCTGTCCTAACACAATGTTTTGGGGGGAAGCAGAGACCTTGTGCCTATTTCTCTGCGATGCTCGACAATGTGGCAAGAGCGCTGCCGAGCTGTCTGCGGGCCACAGCGGCTGCTGCGGTCTCTATTAGACAATCGGCAGGGCTCATCCTGGGTTCCGACCTCACAGCAATGGTATTGCATGCTGTGGACATTTTATTGAACAGAACGCAGACGCAGCACTTAACTAGTGCTCGTCTTACTGGTTATGAAATGACACTTTTCGCACCCCATGTCATGATAAGGAGGTGTGCCACTCTGAACCCAGCCACGTTGCTACCCATCCCAACAGATACAAAAGACGATGAAATACACGATTGCTTGTTTCGGACAGAGGAGGAGACGAAAGGGAGAATTGACTTGACTGATACACCCTTAGATGATCCTGACGGGGAGCTGTATGTTGATGGGTCTTGTTTTAAACTTGCAGACGGTACATCGACGGCAGCATACGCAGTTACGACATTACAGACAGTAGTGGAGACTTCTAGGATCCCATATCATTCGGCCCAGGCTGCAGAAATAATAGCTTTGTTGCGAGCGTGCAATTGAGTGAAGGACTAGATGTGAATATCTATACTGACAGCCAATACGCCTTTGGCGTGGCTCATAGTTACGGGCGACTGTGGGCAGAACGGGGTTTTTTGACGCCACATGGACAAAAGATACAGCATGGCCCACTGATATTACGACTACTTACAGCATTGGCGCTACCCAGAGACTGGCCGTGATAAAGTGTAGTGCACATAAGGCAGTGGTGGATGATGTGGGACGGGGTAACGCCTTCGCAGACCAAACTTCAAAAGAGACTGCGAGGACGAAACTCCCACGAATGTTTGTGGCAGGGCCAGCTAGATGGGTACCAGACGTTAACATGTTTGCAGATACTGTGCAGAGCGTAAAGAATATACAAGAAAAGGCGACTGAGGATGAATTGAGGACATGGAAAGATGGTGGGGGGCGATTGGATTCTGATGAATGTTGGACAGATGCGACCGATAAAAGACGATGGTTACTCCCAAACGCATATGTCCTCCCAGTGGTGACAATGGCTCATGGGCCAGCACATATTAGTGCTAAGGGTATATGCAAATTACTGGACCCAGTGTGGAGCAATAAAAATATCCCTAAAGTGGCGACCCATTTAGTACAACAATGTATGGTATGTTTGAGGCACAATCCAGGAAAGGGAACACCCGTCCTAGTGGGCAATTTCGCACCCCCTTCTTTCCCTTTCGAGGTGATCCAGATGGATTAAATTGAAATGGAAAGGGTTAATAATCTCAAATACGTCCTGGTGGTTGTATGCTCTTTTAGCAGATGGGTGGAGGCATTTCCAACAAAAGATTGCACGGCCATTTCCACAGCCAAGATGTTTCCAGATATGGCTTGCCTAGAGTGATCTGGAGTGATAATGGCACATCCTTTAATGCTGAATTGATGAAGCAGATATGTAAGGGACTGCAGATTTCCCAGAAGTTCCACACGGCCCAACACCCTCAGGCCGCGGGACTTGTAGAGAGATTTAATGGAACATTGAAGTTAAAAATGGCCAAAATACAGGAGAGTACAGGACTCCGTTAGCCAGATGCCCTTCCTTTAGCCTTGCTTTCTACCAGAGTGACAGTTAACTCCAAAACGGGTATCTCCCCTCACGAGGTGATATTTGGCCGTCCTGCCAACGTGTGGGGAATACCAAGACCTAAATGTTTTTCCGAAATTGAGTATCCTCTGTTGATAGACTACTTGTATGCTTTGACTAAAGATCTTCGTTCTATTCATCAGCAGGTAGCAGACACCCTGAAGCTGTTGCCGGAGGGGCCCGGACACTCCATCCTACCCGGAGATTGGGTAGTGATCAAAAGATATCAGCGGAAATCCTGTCTGGAGCCCAGATGGTCAGAGCAGAGGCAAGTGCTCCTGACGACGCGTACCGCACTTCGAGTTGAGGGGTGGAAGGCATGGACCCATGCATCGCATGTGAAGAAGGTCCCGCTACCATTACCATACGACAAATGGGTGAGAGATGGTGTTGCTGACCAGGAGTATGAGGAGATACCAAGATACACTCCTTTATCTGATGCCTCACTGAGGGGAAGGGAGCCGAGTGCAGTAAAGAGAAAGAAAGAAGCTGTTGCAAGCTCCAAAGCTCCCATTGAGAATAGTGATCAGGCATCGACGGACGCAACATTTGCCAAAGATACCCCCATTTTGTTCACAGATCCTGAAGTGCGAGGGAGCACTCGCTATAATCTGCGGCCCAGAAAGGAGAAAGGCATAAGGGACTAAACACTGGAAGAAGGGCTTAGATAGGGTATTGGAACAGGTGGCGGAGTGGACAATATCTCACAGAAGAAGACTAGCGATAGGGATGGACTAGTAAGAGCCCTGGTGTTTGGCCGAAGATTCTGTTTTACGAGACATTAGAGTGGTGCCTGGGCCCAGATTAGTGCTCCTGAGTTGTGGCAGCAGTGCAACTCCAACAAGGGATTAGGGAGTGAACAATAGAAGTCTACCTGTGAGGCTTTAACTGACACAGGGACGAAGATCCCTTTTAAGGGTTGAAGAACCCCTCTGGCCGGTTTTGGGAGTGCCTGGGACTATTTTTTTCTAGTTTAGTTTTTCTTCCTTATTTTTTTGGGTTTTGATTTTTGGTACAAGAAATGTATCCCTTTGGTCGTCCCGTCCCCGATGAGGAGCAGCCTTTTTCGGCTCCTCGTAGACCCGAGCCTGATTCCCCATGGTTGGCCTTATCACGCAAAGGGAAAATAGTGGTCATCGTAATATTGCTTATTGCTTTCCTTGTGATTCTTGGAATATTGTTTTTCCTGGACAAAGCTTATCCTGTACATGTGTTCACCCCCACACCTTCTGCTATTCCCGAACATAACATGATTACTGTTGATTATGGTGAACAAAGTTTGCGTAAAGGTTACAAAGATAATGTTTTTATTAAGACTCTACATCATGCTCATGCAGTATATAATGTGACAGATTGCTGGGTTTGTGGATTGTTGCCCTCTGCTGTTTACAAAAAGGATAGATTTTTAGCACTTCCCTTGACACCAGTGAGTAGTTGTGTGGGGTGGTACACTTTGATTGGTATGGTCAAATATTTCCAATAGCCGGATTTTCTAACTCCCCGACTATCAGACAGAGGATCTACTATGACAATGCGGGTACGCCCTATGCCCGCTTCTTCCCTTGGACGGTTGTATACTGATGGACGTTTCGACCAAACATTTTTGGAGACATGTGAAAAGAAAGTAGGACGATTCTTGACTCCCAATGACACTGACAAAGTTAGAGAGAGTTTCCTACAGTTAAATTCCTCCCTGTCCTATAGACACCCGCCAAAAGGGAACGGTAGCAATAAGTCTTTGGTGCCCTTAGCAGTTGTAGGACCACCGCCATTCTTTTGTATTGCCGGAAGGGGTCCTATAAAGGTTGGGAACAGTTCCTGTAACGTGACAGCATCAATACGCCTGCCCCTTAGTCCTTCTCTAGTTACGCCTCCCAATATTTACTTCGTGTGCGGGGACAATGGGTATCTGTGGCTGCCTGAGGGTTGGGGTGGAGTCTGTTATCTAGCTTATATGCTCCCACCTGTGTATGTGGCACCTTCTGACAATCATAAGACTCACTGTAGGTTTACCAGCTCGCCAGAGCAGCGTAAAAGGAGGGCACTTCAAGTTGACGACGTAGATCAGACTGACACCCCTTTACAACAATGGACAGATTTCTCTAAGGGCCTCTTGCCTTTTTGGGGTCCGATATTTAACAGTAGGGCCATCCGTAGGTTGTCGAGGGTGATGGAGAAAGTGGTTAATACTGAAGCAGACATTGCTGCTAATATGTCTGTTGAGATGCAGGCTATGAGATTATTCACGATCCAAAATAGGATGGTGTTAGACAGCATCCTTGCAGACGTCCCGGAGACTGCCGCGTCATCGGGACGTCCTGCTGTGTGTATATTCCTGACTCAGCCCCGACAGTTAACTTAGCAGTACAGAAACTCCATAGATTAGCGACTGAACTTCATCAGGATAATGGGACATGGTCATTACAAGGGTGGCTCTGGGGTGTTTTCTCCTCGTGGGGCTGGAAAATACTGATGGGAATAGTTGAAGTAGTGGGTGTACTCCTGACATGCTGCCTTTGTGTTTACTGCCTTCCCCCCTGTTGCTCAATGTGTGCCAGTAACTTACGGCCCTCAAGAAAAGTGACTGGTCAATATCCTGCCTCTACTGCTATTGAACTTCCTGATATTCTTTGGTTGCTGCTTATCGACAACGATATTTTTGATTAAAGTGTGCCCAGCCCTAGTATGGAATGTAAAGGTGCTACCTTTTTAGCTAATAAAGGCTACGCTCCAGTTAGCCAAATGATGCTAAAAGGAGGGTCTGATAAGTTTCATTTTTCGATGCCCCGCCCATTGACATTTACATATGCAAGTTAGCATCATGTGTCTAACTAATGAAGTATATACTTATGCTCTTACATTATTTTTACTGCTCATGTGATTATTAATTTATACGTGTGGTGATATTTGGTTTCCTTAGCTTAGCTTGTGTGCCTCCATTTTGAGTATTCCTCTGTGTCTGCGAGTCGCACTCGCTCATCCACCCCTCCCGTAGGAATAAGAAAATCGCTAATGCAGCAGTTTTCGTTTCTCAGCTAACTGTGGCCGAAACTAACAAGTTCCTTATCAGTAGTGTTCTCATGCACCAGAGACGCTGAGGCCCGGCTCCGCGGCCTTGGGCAGAGATAGCCAATGTTGCCTTTGCAGGTGCAGATGCCTCTTGTATGATGCCATTGTTCCTCTCTCTGGGGTTCAGTAATTTTCCAGAAGGGGCGTGTTTTACTTCACTGTACCATGTTATAATGTATTGCTGTGATGATATGAGTTAGTCCTCTCGGCGCACTCTTAGGGGTGAGGTCGGACAGGGCCCTCTCATATGGGAGTTTGTAGCCTAATAAAATTACCTTGTTTATTCTTCTCCACTGTCCGGCTGACTTCTTACTGAGTAACTATAGGTGAGTGTGGTAAGTCACTCGGGTGGATTTGAGCCACACTTATCAGTTTCCTAATAGTACTCCCTATATATACCTTCTTGCATTTGCATAGAATAGCATATATGACATAAGTTGTATTACAGTCAATATGCGTCTTGATATGGTAAGTACCCGAGTCATTGTAATTAAAGGATTTGGTATCATGCAATGACAGTCTGCACATGCTACAATTCCCACATCGAAAAGAACCTTTATTTAGGGTATGTAGCCATGATAGTTTATGACTGTTTTTAGGATAGCTGGGACTGATCATGTTTCTAATCGTAGTGCCTCTACGGTATGTAATAGATGGGTGGGCCAATATATGTTCTTTCAAGGAGGGGTCAGATGTAAGCATGAACCAATATTTCTTGAGGATTCGATACATTTGTGTTGACCAGACATTGTAACCTGTGACAAATCTCACTGGATTTTTAGTTTCAACAGGTTTCGATTTTATTTGTAAAGTTTCTGTTCTTTTGAGTTTGAGATCTCTGTTCCTAGCCCTTCTAACTACATCCTATATGAATCCTCTAGATAAAAATCTATTTTCTAAGTCATTGGCACAGATTAAGTATTCAGTGTCCTCACTGCAATTACGACGGTCTCCATAGAACTCACCATAAGGGATTGAGTTGATCTGGGACTATGGATGTGAACTACTACCATGTAAAACTGCATTACATGAAGTTTCCTTCCTAAACAATTTGCTGCAAAGTTTGCCATTATGTACATATAGTTTAAGATCTAAAAAAACTATTTCTGAGCGACTGTAATTGATAGTGAAGGTCATATTATATGAATTATTATTCATATAAGCAAACAAATCCAAAAGTTGTGTCTCACTGCCTGTCCAAATAAGAAGATCATCAATATATCTTCCATAATATCATATCATATCATATCAAGAATTTATAGAGCGCGCGTTCACCCGAGGGTTTCATGGCGTTTACTGATATACTATGGGAAATTCCTGCTCAGAGACTGAGAGAGATTAAGTCAATGCATGGGCAAACAACCATGTCTTGAGGAGTCGCCTAAACTGAAGAATAGTGACACAGGAACGGATTTCACAGGTAAGAGAGTTTCACAATTTAGTGGCAAGAGTTGCGAACCTGCGTCCTCCTTTGCGTTGAAATTTATAACGGGGGACAATCAGAAGAGTTTGTGATGCAGATCGTAGATTGCGCGGAGGAGTATACTTGGGCAGAAGTTCTTGAATGAATTTAGGGCTGTGTGAGTGAAGGGACTTAAACGTCATACAGGCGGCTTTAAAAAGTACGCGCTGAGTAATAGGAAGCCAATGAAGTTGCTTCAACAATGATCTTGCAGATTGCCAATGCGGGAGACGGAAAATAAGTCTGGCTGCCTGATTTTGAGCCATTTGAAGGCGTTTACTGAGAGTAGCCGGTAGACCCAGGTAGATGGCATTGGCGTAGTCTAGATGCGACAACACCATAGCCATCACCACCTGGGTCAAAGCAGATTGAGTGAGCATCCGGCTAATCTTTCTTATTTTCCGAAGTTGGAAGAAACACGAAGATACCACTGAGTTAACTTGAGGTCTCATTGACAGAGCTAGAAGGAGAGGGGGGAAGGCCCAGGTTTGAAGGCCAATAGTGTGGACCCCAAAAGATCTTACTTTTGCCAAAGAGAACCAGCTCTGTCTTCTCAGGGTTCAACTTCAGTTGGTTGCCGTCCATCCACTGGTGTATAAAAAGCATGGTAGATTGAAATTGGTGGACAGAATCTGGGGAATCATCAATAGTAAAAATAAGTGGCAGATCATCTGCATAATTAAATGTAGTGACTTTAAAAGTTTTTAGGGAGTGGAGCATGGAAGCATATAAATGTAGAACAGGATGGGTGATAGGGAGGAGCCCTGAGGCACCCCACAAGTGGTAAGAAGTTTGGAGGATGAAAAAGGTGGTAGGGCGACGGCTTGAGAGCGGTCACAGAGAAAGGATCTAATCCAGTCATGTGCGAGGCCGCATATGCCGGCCAATCTGACGCGGTCGAGCAGAATATCATGGTCGACCATGTCAAACGCAGCCGACAGATCAAACAAGACCAGGGCCTGAGGAGTGCCCAAGTCTGCATTGTGGCGTAGGCGTAGGGAATCTAGGACTGCAGTAATGACCGCCTCGGTTGAATGCGCCAGACGGAAACCGGCTTGTGCAGGGTCCAAATGTCAGACTGTTCAATGAAGCTAGACAAATGAGATGTAACGTGGGCTTCAAGTATTTTAGCTAAATATGGCAACAAAGATATTGGCCTATAGTTAGATAGGGTAGTGTGTATTGGTAGTTATAGGGTAGTGTATTGGTGCCAGTCGGCACCACCAGGGCCCCAGATATGCACCGCTTCCATCCACCCCATATAGAGGCAGGCGAAAGACGGTGCAAACCTGGAACCCATGGCAACTCCACATTTCTGGCGGTACCATTTGTAAAGATAGTATTCTAATCCCAAAATACCCTTGTCATGTCCGATGTTAGTATATAGTTGTGAGACATCCATAGTGACCATCAACATTTTAGTCTCCCAAGTGAAATCATTAAAAATATTAAGTACATCCTTCGTATCTCTAATGTAAGAGACTAAGCCAGTCACATAAGGACGAAAAAAATATCTACAAACTCTGACAGTTTTTCGGTGGGCCCCCCTATACCAGATACTATAGGCCTCCCAGCTGGGCAGCTAGTATCCTTGTGCACCTTTGGTAAGGTGTATAGACATGGGTAGCGTTGGCGATACACCGTTAGATATTTGTATTTGTATTCATCGTCCGATAAAATGGTCTCATGATGACAATGTTTCAAATAATCGTTAATCTTTGTGACAATTGAAAAAATGGGATTAGAGGGTAATTCAGCATACCAAACTTGGTTATGTAATTGATTTAGGATCTCTTGATCATATTTTAATTTGTCCATTAAAACAACATTTCCTCCCTTGTCAGCTTCTTTGACTATAAGGGTAGGATCCTCGGCTAAAGTTTTAAGAGCTGATCTCTCATGTGTAGTAAATTGTTTAAATAAGGAGATATTTTTGACTTGGTGATCTTCTCTAATATGTTAAGTTCTTGCATAGTGATTTTATAAAAAGCATCAATGTTGTTATTTTTAGATAATTGAGGGGTTCATTTTGATTTATTTCTTAGTCCACTGTCTTCACTATAGTTAGTACAGTAGTCAAGTTCTTGTAAGACACGTTGTAGTGTGACAGGATCATTTTCATTCTCAGTGATAGAAAGTATTAATCTTGTTGCTTCCACATCCTGAATAGTAACATCCCCCATACTTTTTTAGATGATTAATTTTTTTCCACGCCATTTGCTGCAAAAAACTTTTTAATTTTCAATTGTCTGATGAATTTGTATACATCGATTTTTACATCAATCACATTACATAAGCCAGTAGGACAAAAGTTTAAACCTTTTTTCAGTGCTGTAAGTGTTTCTTGAAAAAAATCCCTATCAGTCAAATTCATTATTTGGATATCATTAGTGCAGTTGACCTCCCTGGTTTGCCTTCCATGATCTGGTCTGGTAATGGGTAAGCATGGGCGGAAAATCCGTTCCGCTCGCGGATTTTGCGGATTTTCGGGAAATTCGCAATCCGCGAACTCTCGCGAATTTGCCGAAAATCCGCAAATTCGCATGCGGCAGATTTTTTTGCTTGGTGATACAATATTGCGGCGCGCGGCGTTCATTTACTGTCATTCAGCGTTTTCTGAGTAGTTGTTCTCGATATTTTGCGAGTTCTGCTCCATTTTGGATCTTTCTGCGGGATCCCGCGGGAGTTTGGCAATCGCGATTACGTCATCGCAGCTTGCCACCTTGTACAGCGAGAGTTTGTCAAAGCGAGTACGCCGTGATCACGTATCGCGGGAGTTCGCAATTGCGAACACGTAGATGCGGCGGGCAGCTACAATCTCGTACTCGCGAAATCACAAAATTTGCAATTCTGCACAAGAAATCCACCAGCAAGCAGCATAAACCTTCTGAAAATGATGATTTTTATCAGAATAACTCCTCAGGTTGACATTTGCCTGCACTTTTTTTTGGGGGTGGGAGGAAGGAAGTGCCCCACAGTCTCCAACTTCCTGTTCCTGTCCAGCAGGCTCCTCCCAGTGCTTTCTTCATGTGCTGGTCACTTTCATTTGGATCTTGACCTGGAAGGATTACTTTTTGTGGATGCTGCTGGATATTTGAATTTGAGGCCTTTTTAACTTTCATTGGATCACTTTTGGATTAAAAATTTCACAAGTAAGTTTGTTTGGGGCATTACAGTTGCTGCAACTACAATTTTGGAATTTTCGATTTTTGGGCTGTTGTTGGGGCCTTTTGCCCAGGGGTAGTGACTAGTGAGTGGTGCATGGACTGAGTCTTTCTGTGGGGTCTCTTTAATGTAAACATCATGGAGGGCATGGATGGCATGGGATTGTGCAGATTTTTGTGAGTTTTTCTATTTTTTGGGCTGCTGTTGGGGCCTTTTGCCCAGGGCTAGTGAGTGGTGCATGGACTGAGTCTTTCTGTGGGGTCTCTTTAATGTAAACATCATGGAGGGCATGGATGGCATGGGATTGTGCTGATTTTTGTGTGTTTTTCGATTTTTTGGGCTGCTGTTGGGGACTGGCCATCTATGTGGGTGGGGGCCATTTTGAGTGCTGGTACAGACAGGCCCTGGCCATGTGCTGGGGGCAAGGGGCCATTTTGAAGGCAGGCAGTGTTCTCAGGCCTGCACCCATTTTGCCTAGCTTTCATCCTTTATGCCCAGGGGTAGTGAGTGGTGCATTGGCCTAGTCTTTCTGTGGGGTGTCTTGAATTTAAACATCATTGAGGGCATGGATGGCATGGGATTGTGCTGATTTTTGTGTGTTATTCAATTTTTTTGGCTGCTGTTGGGGCCTTTTGCCCAGGGCTAGTGAGTGGTGCATGGACTGAGTCTTACTGTGGGGTCTCTTTAATGTAAACATCATGGAGGGCATGGATGGTATGGGATTGTGCAGATTTTTGTGTGTTTTTCGATTTTTTTGGCTGCTGTTAGGGACTGGCCATGTGGGTGAGGGCCATTTTGAGTGCTGGTACAGACACACCCTGGCCATGTGCTGGGGGCAAGGGGCCATTTTGAAGGCAGGAAGTGTTCTCAGGCCTGCACCCTTTCTGCCTAGCTTTCATCCTTTATGCCCAGGGGTAGTGAGTGGTGCATGGGCCTAGTCTTTCTGTGGGGTGTCTTGAATTTAAACATCATTGAGGGCATGGATGGCATGGGAGTGTGCTGATTTTTGTGTGTTTTTCGATTTTTTTAGCTGCTGTTGGGGCCTTTTGCCCAGGGCTAGTGAGTGGTGTATGGACTGAGTCTTTCTGTGGGATCTCGTTAATGTAAACATCATGGAGGGCATGAATGGCATGGGATTGTGCTGATTTTTGTGTGTTTTTCGATTTTTTTGGCTGCTGTTGGGGCCTTTTGCCCAGGGCTAGTGAGTGGTGCATGGACTGAGTATTTCTGTGGGGTCTCTTTAATGTAAACATCATGGAGGGCATGGATGGCATGGGATTGTGCTGATTTTTGTGTGTTTTTCGATTTTTTTGGGTGCTGTTGGGGACTGGCCATGTGGGTGGGGGCCATTTGGAGTGCTGGTACAGACAGGCCCTGACCATGTGCTGGGGGCAAGAGGCCATTTTGAAGGCAGGCAGTGTTCTCAGGCCTGCACCCATTTTGCCTAGCTTTCATCCTTTATGCCCAGGGGTAGTGAGTGGTGCATGGGCCTAGTCTTTCTGTGGGGTGTCTTGAATTTAAACATCATTGAGGGCATGGATGGCATGGGAGTGTGCTGATTTTTGTGTGTTTTTCGATTTTTTTAGCTGCTGTTGGGGCCTTTTGCCCAGGGCTAGTGAGTGGTGTATGGACTGAGTCTTTCTGTGGGATCTCGTTAATGTAAACATCATGGAGGGCATGAATGGCATGGGATTGTGCTGATTTTTGTGTGTTTTTCGATTTTTTTGGCTGCTGTTGGGGCCTTTTGCCCAGGGCTAGTGAGTGGTGCATGGACTGAGTATTTCTGTGGGGTCTCTTTAATGTAAACATCATGGAGGGCATGGATGGCATGGGATTGTGCTGATTTTTGTGTGTTTTTCGATTTTTTTGGGTGCTGTTGGGGACTGGCCATGTGGGTGGGGGCCATTTGGAGTGCTGGTACAGACAGGCCCTGACCATGTGCTGGGGGCAAGAGGCCATTTTGAAGGCAGGCAGTGTTCTCAGGCCTGCACCCATTTTGCCTAGCTTTCATCCTTTATGCCCAGGGGTAGTGAGTGGTGCATGGGCCTAGTCTTTCTGTGGGGTATCTTGAATTTAAACATCATTGAGGGCATGGATGGCATGGGATTATGCTCATTTCTGTGTGTTTCTCAATTTTTTTTGGCTGCTGTTGGGGCCTTTTGCCCAGGGCTAGTGAGTGGTGCATGGACTGAGTATTTCTGTGGGGTCTCTTTAATGTAAACATCATGGAGGGCATGGATGGCATGGGATTGTGCTGATTTTTGTGTGTTTTTCGATTTTTTTGGGTGCTGTTGGGGACTGGCCATGTGGGTGGGGGCCATTTTGAGTGCTGGTACAGACAGGCCCTGACCATGTGCTGGGGGCAAGAGGCCATTTTGAAGGCAGGCAGTGTTCTCAGGCCTGCACCCATTTTGCCTAGCTTTCATCCTTTATGCCCAGGGGTAGTGAGTGGTGCATGGGCCTAGTCTTTCTGTGGGGTATCTTGAATTTAAACATCGTTGAGGGCATGGATGGCATGGGATTATGCTGATTTCTGTGTGTTTCTCAATTTTTTTTGGCTGCTGTTGGGGCCTTTTGCCCAGGGCTAGTGAGTGGTGCATGGACTGAGTCTTTCTGTGGGGTCTCTTTAATGTAAACATCATGGAGGGCATGGATGGCATGGGATTGTGCAGATTTTTGTGTGTTTTTCGATTTTTTTGGCTGCTGTTAGGGACTGGCCATGTGGGTGGGGGCCATTTTGAGTGCTGGTACAGACAGGCCCTGGCCATGTGCTGGGGGCGATGGGCCATTTTGAAGGCAGGAAGTGTTCTCAGGCCTGCACCCATTTTGCCTAGCTTTCATCCTTTATGCCCAGGGGTAGTGAGTGTTGCATGGGCCTAGTCTTTCTGTGGGGTGTCTTGAATTTAAACATCATTGAGGGCATGGGATTGTGCTGATTTGTGTGTGTTTTTCGATTTTTTTTGGCTGCTGTTGGGGACTGGCCATGTGGGTGGGGGCCATTTTGAGTGCTGGTACAGACAGGCCCTGGCCATGTGCTGAGGGCAAGGGGCCATTTTGAAGGCAGGCAGTGTTCTCAGGCCTGCACCCATTTTGCCTAGCTTTTATCCTTTATGCCCAGGGGTAGTGAGTGGTGCATGGGCCTAGTCTTTCTGTGGGGTGTCTTGAATTTAAACATCATTGAGGGCATGGATGGCATGGGATTGTGCTGATTTTTGTGTGTTTTTCGATTTTTTTGGCTTCTGTTGGGGTCTTTTGCCCAGGGCTAGTGAGTGGTGCATGAACTGAGTCTTTCTGTGGGGTCTCTTTAATGTAAACATCATGGAGGGCATGGATGCCATGGGATTGTGCTGATTTATGTGTGTTTTTCGATTTTGTGGCTGCTGTTGGGGACTGGCCATGTGGGTGGGGGCCATTTGAGTGCTGGTACAGACAGGCCCTGGCCATGTGCTGGGGGCAAGAGGCCATTTTGAAGGCAGGCAGTGTTCTCAGGCCTGCACCCATTTAGCTTTTATTCTTTATGCCCAGGGGTAGTGAGTGGTGCATGGGCCTAGTCTTTCTGTGGGGTGTCTTGAATTTAAACATCATTGAGGGCATGGATGGCATGGGATTGTGCTGATTCTTGTGTGTTTTTCGATTTCTTTGGCTGCTGTTGGGGCCTTTTGCCCAGGGCTAGTGAGTGGTGCATGGGCCTAGTCTTTCTGTGGGGTGTCTTGAATTTAAACATCATTGAGGGCATGGATGGCGTGGGATTGTGCCGATTTGTATGTGTTTTTCGACTTTTTGGGGTGTATAACTGATGTTCCTCTGTCTTCCATTGCTTTTAGGTGCACAAGACTCAAGAGAACCACCAGTGGCAGGAAGAAGTCTTGCAGCGGTGTGTGTGTGCAGCATAACGTCACACAACGTCACGTCTGGCCACAGACAACTCTGCAACTCGTGCAACTGTGGCCTGCTGTTCTGACTTCTGAAAAAGATGGCCCCAAAAAAAGTTCCCCATAGCTCCTCTAGCAAGAAAGTTGCCAGTAAGAAGCAGAAGAAGCAAGTTACCAAGGAGACTAGTGGGGGGATCTGCTGGGGACCAAGCTGGGAGCAGCACCCCCGCTCCATTGGGCTCAGTGCCACCACCACCACGCCAAATTAAGTCCAAGCCCTTGAGTGCTGCAGAGGCAGCCAGTCTAGTTGTTCAATCACCATCGACCAGTGATGTTGGCTCATCGCAAGAAAGTAGCAGCAATGTCCCTCAATCAACACAGGTTGTTGTAACTCATCTGACGAGTGTTCAACAACCACATGTGCAACAACAACCACATGTGCAAGTACAGCCCAAGTACATGTGGAAGGAGAGGCAGCGCAAGGAGATGCGCAAGCAGAGGTGCATGGAGGGGCACAAGTGCCCACAATAGTTGTTCCTCCCGAAGTAGGGGCACATCAGGAAATCGACATTCAAGCCGAGGTATCATTTGAGGAAGCCACTACTCCTGATCATTCATTGTCTTCCACATCCCTAGCAAGGAAAAGATCAAGGATGGTGTCTACATCTTCTTCAAGCCCACCTCCTGCTGATGATATGGATCAAACTTGGGAACCACCACTGCCATCTGAGAGTGAGGCACACCATGATCTGACAAAGGTAGCTAAGCGTAAAAGGAAGGTCCCCGATACTCGCGTACTTATGGAGTGTGGTGCTGAAGAAGTGGTGGCGTCTACTACGCCTGCTGATGAAGACTCTCACGACGACGACGCTATCATCATACACGCCACTCCAGCCTCAGCGGGCATGCAGCAAACAGACATTTTGACCCTAGCCCGAAAAGCTGCTGAGCGTGATGTTGTCGACGAGGAGGCAATGGGAACACCATCATTGGAGTTAACTAGTACAACACCACCTACCGCTTCCATATTTCTTTCTCGCCAGAAGGGACCTCCATCCACCTCGACCTCAATTAGTGGTGGTGTAAGTGCACAACGTAGTAAAGTTCGGCAACACACATCCTCCACTTCATCTGGCATTAGCAGCATGACCACCAGTATCGCCTCCTCCGCCCCCCACAGACATTTCAAGTCTGCAGTTTGGGACTTCTTTAGTGTTTGCCAAAAAAGGGAAAACATAGCCATTTGTAGCATTTGTAAGCTTGCAGTTAGTCGTGGTAAGTTTGGTACCAACTATGGTACCGAAGGCCAGAGAGGTCATCTTGAGAGACAGCACACTGTCCAATGGCTTGCGCACCTTATGGAGATCAAGGAAGCCCGAATTGGAAGTCAACAAACTGTATACGTTGATGTTTCATCTGATGATGACGAGTAGGAAGAAGCGTCAAACACTTCACTTACACCCAGTACCCCTGTCAGCAGCACACCCCCTGTGAGCCACAATAAGAGTGTGGGAGAGAGTGAGACACCAATGCGAAAAAGTTCATCATCACCGAGCGTAACTGGGTCAAAGAAGTCATCATCATCATCCCGTAAAATCATGGTCCAGCCCACCATTGGAAGCATGTTGTTTTCAGAAGCGCCATTTGATTGCAACCACCCACTGACGCGTCTGTATAACACTAAGCTGGCTAAAATGCTAGCTCCGGACCTTCTCCCATTTTCTTTTGTGGAAGGGGTTGGTTTTCTAGAATTAGTGGCAACGCTCAGCCCTAAATGGAAGGTTCCTAGCCGGTTCTATTTTTCCAGAGTTGCGGTTCCAGCACTACATGAAAATGTGCTGGAGGTGATTGGGGCAGCTTTGCAGAAGAGTGCTGTTCACACTATACATCTGGCAACAGACATGTGGACCAGTGGCGCAGGCACTGATTACATGTGCATCACTGCACACTGGGTCTCTTTTTCAGGGGTTAAAGCAAAGCTAAACGCAGGTGTTGACCCGGACAACGTTTTTAAAGCTGCTCGGAAACATGCAACACTAGCCATGTTTGGCATGGAGACAAGTCATACAGGAGAAAACATTTTGCAGGAGTTTAACACAAAGGTCTTTCAATGGCTGTCCCCAAAAAAACGCAAGATTGGTTATGTTTCCACGGATAATGGCGCCAATGTAGTTAAGGCCATGGAGCTAGGTAAATATTTCAGAGTGCCGTGTTTGGCGCACTGTATAAACCTGGTTGTTAAAAAATTCTTGAGTGAAGAAAGTCCTGTGTGCGAGTTAGTGACCTCCTGCCGAAGAATTTGCAACCATTTCAGCCATTCTTTTAAGGCCCGGAAGCATCTGAGGGGCCTGCTACATGAACGTCAAATGCCAATGAAAGCACTCATCCAGGAGGTGCCAACACGTTGGAACTCAACCTTCTACATGCTTGAGCGTCTGTAGGAGCAGTTTACGGTACTCGATCAGTATTTCTTAACTCTGGGTACAGCTCTGAAGGACCTGAGGCTAGATGCGGCGCAATGGGAGCTAGTTAAAAGCCTGACAGTCATGCTTCGTCCTTTTGAGGTCTTCACGCGTGCAGTCAGCAGGGAGGACTGTAATTTGGGAAAAGCTATCCCATTGTTGCGCATGCTAGAGCACCAACTGAAGGCGGTGTCTTCCATGTTTGAAAAAGATGAAGAAAAGCAAGAAGCTTTTGTTTTGGCGGAGAAATTATTACAGCGCCTACTTGGCGATGAACCTCTTCAAATGATCCACTCAGAACAGCATTACATTTGTGCTACTATTCTGGATCCACGCTACAAAAAGGTACTGGCAGGCAGAGCATTCTTTGCTTTTGGTGACGCACAAGTTTTAATGTACAAACATTGGCTAGCTGTGTCAGCCATGAGGTTTGAAAGAGAACGGCAGAAAATTGAAGTAAAAGGCAGTACATCAGCATCAGCAGGCCATCCCCAGTCAAAAGAATCCACTTCTGCACCTGTGGCTGTGGCAGAAGTGACCTCTCAGCCGTTAAAGACACCGGCAACTGGATCATCTGCACCAGACACAACAGTAACATTGGGTGAAGAAGAGGATTGGCTAACTCAGCTTGGGTTTGCTTCTCAAAAGGTCCCAACAAAAAGTAAGCAAAGTGGAGGAACCGTAGAGAACCTTGAGTCGATGGTGCAGGACTATCTGAATGACTCAACAGAGGTCTATGTTAATGATGACCCATTGGCGTATTGGCATGGGAAAAAAGAATTGTTTATTTATTTATTTATTTTTTACACTTATAGAGCGCACTGATACCAGTCGGCGTCCTGGCGTTGAAGTGATAATTCCAGAGAAGCGAGAATCTAGGTACTTATTGGGAGAAGAGCCATGTCTTTAGATCCTTCCTGAATGCCAGGAGATTTGTATTGAGTTTGAGGGAGAGAGGGAGGGAGTTCCACGCCATCGCAGCTCCCCTGACTAAACTCCTTCCACCCCAGCGTGCCCTCTTGATCCGAGTGGTTTTGACCAGCCCCAGACTGGCCGACCTCAGTTGTCTACCTGGTCTATACCACTGAAAAAGATCTTGAAGGAACACTGGGCCAAGGCCATGCAGTGCCTTAAAGACAATACAGAGGGCCTTGAACCTAATTCGCTTCCGTACCGGAAGCCAGTGCAGTTTATCCAACTCCTTGGAGACTGAGGAAAACTTGGGCAATCCCCCAATCAAGCGGGCGGCCGCATTTTGTAAAACTTGAAGCTTGTTGAGCACCCCCTGTTGTGCCTCGAGAAAAAGGCTATTACAATAGTCGATGCGTGATAGAACGAGGGCTGTCACCACCGTCTTTCTACTGCCCTCAGGAAGGTAAGGTAGAACCTTTCTGATAATTCTCAGAGTGTAATGTACTGAGGAACTCAGCGCATTGACTTGGGGTTTGAAGGTCAGAAGGTTATCAATAACGACCCCCAAATTCTTCACCTTTGTAACAGGGATAGGAGGAGACCCCATATCAGTGGGCCACCAGTTAGGGCTCCAAAGATTAGTACTTGGGCCAAAAATGATCACCTCAGTCTTTGATGAATTCAATTTTAAACAGCTTTTTGCCATCCAGGAGCTGACTGCAGACATGCAATCCTGAAACCTGCCTGCCACCTCCCTCTCAGTCCCCGGGAGCACCGAGACCACAATCTGGGTGTCATCGGCGTATGATGTTAACTCGAACCCGAAGGATCTGATTACTGGGGCAAGAGCGGCTACGTAGATGTTGAATAAAGTGGGGCTTAGGGAGGACCCCTGCGGGACCCCCCCCCGGGAGCTCGAAAGGTCTTGATTCATACTCCCCCATGGCCACCACCTGTACCCGCTCAGTTAAAAAGGCCTCCAGGAGCTTGAGTGCTTGGCCTCGAACCCCGCAGCCCTCCAGCCGATCTAGTAACAATGCATGATGGACAGTATCGAAGGCTGCTGACAGGTCTAAAAGAATCAGCACTGCCTGGCCCCCTTCGTCAAGCACCTTCCGGATCTCCTCTGTGGATTTAATCAGAACTGTCTCGGTGCTGTGACCCTCTCTGAAACCATGTTGTGCTGAGTCAAGACCTTTTGAATTGCGCAAGAAGGAACAGAGTTGGGAGTTCATAATTTTCTCAACCAATTTCGCAGGCAGTGGCTACCTGGATATTGGTCTATAGCTGTTGGGGTCCGCAATGTCAAAGGAGGGTTTTTTAAGGAGCGGGCTGATTGAGGCCCGTTTCCAAATCTTAGGGAAGTTCCCTTTCTCAAACATTAAATTGAAAATCCCTGCGAGTTGGTTCGCGATAGGAACAGCCGCCAGTTTTGCAATAGAAGTGGGGCAAGGATCGTAAGGTGACCCTGATTTGGTGGCTAGCAACAGTTTTGCTACTTCCTCTGCCTCTACAGGGTTAAAGGTTGAGAGAGTAGCCCCCGTGGATCCCGCATGGGAGTTCCTGTGGGGAGTTTCAAGGAGGCTCTGGGCCACCTGAGGTTCAAGAGAGGTAAATATCACCTGAACTTTATTCTGAAAGAACTTTGCTAAAGACTCACAGAGTTCTGGATTAGGCGGGACCATCACCGCCTTAGGAGAGGCCAGACTGGTGACGGTATCGAAAAGTTCTTTTGTTGAGTTCTTAGCCTTCTCAATGCGGTCCGTAAAGTATACCCTCTTAGCTTGCCTGATCTCATCTTTATAGACCCTTTGGCCGGCTTTAAGCCTCTCCTTGTCATGCTCAGAATAGGTGGACCTCCAAATCCGTTCTAGTTTTTTGCATGCTATTTTGGCTTCTCTAAGGACGTCCGAGTACCAGGGGGCTGATGGCGCCGACCTAGCGGGTCGACATCGTTTGGGGGGTGCCAGCTTAAGGCAAGCATGATCAATCCAGTCTGTATACTCGGAAGTAGCTGTGCTTACGTCTGTCGGTCGGGCCGGGCCAGAGGCCAGAAGCAACTCCTCCAAGTCAGTTCCATTGATGTTTTTCCAAGGCCTACACATACTGCTAGTTTGCCCCTCACCTGTCACTGTTTTAGCCTGAGGAATAAGGATGGCGAACCGCACCACCCCATGGTCTGTCCAGGGTAGTGGTTCGGCTTTTTGGAACATAAGATCAGAACTGTTAGTAAAGATTCCATCTAAAGTGTGGCCAGCCTGATGGGTTGGCCCTGCTACCGACTGGATCAAACCCACTACAGACATTACGTCTAATAAGGCCAAGGTATCTGAGTCAGCGGGATCTTCCAAATGGAAGTTAAAATCCCCCAGAACAGTAAAGGAGTCAGCCCCAACCGCCTCCTCTAAAATACTTTAATTGTGGCCAGAGATCTCCAACCTGGCTATAAACTACTTGTCTTGCCCACTCGCAAGCGTGTCTTCTGAACGTGTTTTCAGTGCTGCTGGTGGCATTGTAACTTGCAAAAGGATCCGCCTCTCGCCCAAAAATATGGAGAGGTTAACAATGATCAAGATGAATCAGCACCTCATACCACCAGATTACAAAGTACGAGAATACACGCTGAAAGAAGACGAGGAGGACAGCAACTTAGATGAGGGAATTTCTTCTCTGTTAGGTGACCTACTCCCGCCTGAATTCGCAGAGTATGAGAACGAACTCTTATTCCCTGACACTGAGCCCTGAAAATGAGCCAATGAATCAATAACTTTCTTTTGCACAGTTAATATAAATAAAAACTTTAATCACCTAATCACAAAAACAAGCCCATCAGCAGAACTGTCTTCACTTATTTGCTTATTGATTTGAAGGTGCCGCAGTCTGCATTCCTTATGTTCACAAGTTCACAAGAACATGCTCCTCTATCCTCCTCCTCCAGACTCCTATTTCCCTCAAAGCAGAGGGCCGGATTACGCCCAATGAGGAAAGACTCTGCACTTGTGGGGGTGTTCTACTTCTTTGAGGGTGAGTTCGCGGGTCTTGGGGCATTGCTGGTAAGGTCTAATACCGGATAAAACTGGTTTGGACAAAATCAGACTTGAAAACGTTTTTGCCTTTTTGCTCACTATCATGTTTTCTGGGGCCTGTTTGGGGAGCTTCCTGGTGTTTGTGGGTGGGCTTCACTTTTGGGGTCTGGGAGCACTGCTGGCACAGTCTAATGTTGATTGCATTTGTTTTCTAGAACATCCATGGTGGAAAAGTGTAGTCATGACCTAGCTGCACAGCGTGTTTGGACAGAAGGACGAAAAATATTGTAAGTATGAGATTTTCCATTTTTGCTTTTTGCCTGTTTGGGGGTGTTGTGCTTTTTTGCGGGTGGGTTGGCGGGTCTTGGGGCATTGCTGGGAAGGTCTAATACCGGATAAAAGTGGTTTGGACAAAATCAGACTTGAAAAAGTTTTTGCCTTTTTGCTCACTATCATGTTTTCTGGGGCCTGTTTGGGGGGCTTCCTGGTGTTTGTGGGTGGGTTTCGGGGTCTGGGAGCACTGCTGGTACAGTCTAATGTTGATTGAATTTGTTTTCTAGGACATTCATGGTGGAAAACGGGAGTTATGGCCTAGCTGCACAGCGGGTTTGGACAGAATTGAAAGAAGGCCGAAAAATATTGTAAGTATGAGATTTTCCATTTTTGCTTTTTGGCTGTTTGGGGGTGTTGTGCTTTTTTGCGGGTGGGTTGGCGGGTCTTGGGGCATTGCTGGGAAGGTCTAATACCGGATAAAAGTGGTTTGGAGAAAATCCATGCGGAAAAGCCTTTTGGCACTTTTTGTAACTTAAGGTTCGTTGGGGTTAGCACTAGCAGCAGGATTGCATGTGTTTCGGGGTGTTCTAGATTTTTGCAACTGAGTTCTGGGGTCTTAGAGCTCTCGTGGGAATGTGTAATTTTGGTTGCAAGTGATTTGAAGAAAATCCATGGTGGGAAAGGGGGGATTTGGCATAGTTAAAGAAAGCGTTTGCCACTATTCTTAACTTAGGGCTCGTTAGGGTTAGCAGTATTTACTTGTATTGCATGTGTTTGGGCGGGGGGCTGTTTGTGGGGGTGTTTGCGAGTCTTGGAGCGATGCTGGGTATGGATACTTTTGCTTGCTTGCAAGTGGTTTGAATACAATCCACGGTGGGTAAGGGGGGATTTGGGCCTACTCTTACTTTCAAAGTACGTTTTGTCACCAGTTTTCTACGAGGCCTCGATTTTTGAGATCTGATTGGGGGTCTTCTACATTTTTGCGACTGGCTTTAGTAAGGGTCTGGGAGCACTGCTGGGAAGGTCTAATTTTGTTCTAAAACACAGTTTATAGTACACCTAGCTTGAGGGGAAAGATCCGCTAAATTAATTTGCCCATACTTATTTATCCTTCAAAAGGAGACTCAGACAGAGTACGCACTTTCAAAAATATTGTACTGTCTAGTAGGAAACTCAAAGTGTGACTTTTTGCACTACACAGCGTACATACCTTATATTTATTTGTCAGTGGTGTTCTAATATCACTTCCTGTTTTTCCATCAATAATTACAGGCCGGGTTTCAGTCTGTGCAATGGGAAAAAAAGGATGAAGTCAGGCTTCACATTAGCGAGCCACAATTCAGCATCCGCCAGGCAGGCAGTGGACAGGGTGTCTTCTGGTCACCAACATTGATGGAAGGAGCGTCAGCTGGAATGGAGGAGTCCCGCTAATAAGAGGAATGGTTTGATGCATGCAACTTACGAAATTCAACAGGATAACTACAACAACATACAGATACAGTATCCGTTCTTTTCTAATTATCTTTTAAGTAATGTTATTGCTGTGAACTTCTATGAGTGTGACTCTGCATTTCTTTGATCTCTGCTTCTAAATTCATCCCTACAGCCATTCTATAGGTTTTACTTCTGCTATTTTTTAAACCAAATTTAATGTAAGAAGTGTTTCTCTGAGTGCAGAGATAGGCAAGTGAAAATGCTGCAGCCCTGTACTGTCGCATTCTTTCATTCACCGTTGTCGAAAGTACTACTTACTTTTCAGTAACCATGCATGCAGTAGTGCATGCACTTCCTTTATGTCACTTAAAAGATTTATGGTTAGCTTTGTACCCAAAGATTTCTTTATCTTCAATTATTGTTTGTCCATGCTGTGCTTTTTTTTTCTTCTCTCAACAAAACTTTCCCAAAATCCCCCATTCCCATCCATTTTCCAAACCCTAACCCTCTTCCCCCGGGCTGTGTGGTTTTGATTGATGTGTGACTAAATGACAGCAATAATTCCACACACTTGCTGGGGAGGATAAGGTCATAGCAACAGGCTGGTGAAGGAATCCGAGGATATATTCTATTCTTACTCAGCTTGACACTCAGTCACTATTGGCAAATGAAAGCAGATTTTTATGTGCGCCATCAACTTGATTGGTCATCAAGAACATCCTCCTCCTAGACGTGGCAAATTATTACGCTGCTGTGTCCTTCACCTTCGGTACTATTTCTTGTAGTAGTAGCCAATGTCAAAGAAATTCAACGCAAGTACTAGTTATACTTTCAATACTTTACCATTTGTTAGGCTACATTGTGGCACTGTTCTAGTGTACTGTCACCTGCTATATTCTCTATCGTACCGTTCTAATGCTACGGTAAGGACAAACAAGGTTTCATTTTCTTTTTTTCAGATGCTGCAACTGCCACTGTGTAACACCACTAGTACCAACGCAATGATTACATTTCATCCGCCCAGGATTGCCAACCTTAATCGCCATTTGCCGTGCAGCCAGCCCTGTGCCTAGCCCTATTTCCAAACACAAATTACAGGTAAGATAAGCGTTTGGGGGGGATGAAGTATAATGGAGTATTAGGAGAGACGAGAGACTGGAGCTAGTACTAGTAAAGTCCTAGGACTATTGAATTCACTTACTCTGTGAGAGGCACTTAGTTTTGAAAACATATTGGGCAATTAATTACACAACTTGAATCAAGATGCCACTTAAGTTTCACGAAAACAAAGTTACTGTTAAACCCCCACCCACCAGCCTCAAAAGCAGTAAAAAAAACACGTATGCTAAGATAAAGTTTAAAGTATATTTATATCCCTGACAAAAATAATCTCCCGCAAGACCCAACCCACCCCCATTCCCTAACCCCATGAATGTCTGTGAATAGTCCAAAAAACCCAACTCCCAATTCCCACCCCCAGAAGTCTTTAAAAAAGGGGCAAGGGACAGTCTCCTCCTACTGCTGGCTGCTGCTGTTGACTTTCTGGGCCAGGTCGGAATGCTCCTTGCGGAGGGTCTCGAGCAGGGTTTTCATGTTGAGCAGCTCCTGCTTGAGGTAGGAAACCCTCAGGGAAAGGCGGTGCATCCGTTTTTTGCAACAGCTGTGGGGGGCAGCTGATTTCTTTGCTGCTCGGCGGTGGTGGGTGGTTGCGGTACCCCGGCTCCGTACCGCTGGAGACCTGCTGTGCTGACTGGGTTACCCAGGGAGCACGGAGGAGGATGCAGCTGTGCCGGTAGATGTTGTTGTAGACTGCGTGTCCCCCTCTTCCTGGGCCACCAGCCGCCGATATTCAGCAACAGTGGCCTTCAGCCTCCGTTGCGGGGCCCGTCTAGCCAGCTCCTTCCGGGTTGGTTTGGAAGGAGCATCTATATGAATAAAGAAAGACATAGTCTGTAACCAATGCTCTTTAAGATTAACACAAAATGATTCAGCAGAAAGTTGTGTCACAGTAGAACTAGCAACTTGCAAGTGCAGTACATAACTATTGTGGCCAGTATCTATCTAACCTCCCACTTCTTCACCCTTGCTCTAACATTAGTGGGAGTTGAAGGAATCAATTCTACGAGCACTATGGACTCACTCCATTAGAGTCGACTATGACAGTACACCAGTCTTATTCTTCTTCTTCTTTCTTGTTTAGCAGAATTGGTACGTTAACTTCTGCAAACCGGCATAATGCAAGCGCAGTCAACTTGCACCCGAGAAAAACAGACGCCCGCCATGATGAGTGAGACAGACTTGCGTTACTGTACCAGTCCAGTACATGCAGGTGGTGATGCTCTTACTTTTCTATTATGGGTGGCACTGAGAATACTCTGTTACAAGGGCTACTGCTTAATTAATTTAACTTTCACCCTACAGTGCCAATGAATACTAGAAAAGGAAAATGAAGAAGATAAATAATATGATTATCTATCACTGCACATGGTATGTATTTGCTTACATATGGGATGACTTTAGGTGCTTTGCTTTTTATTGAGTGAACAGTGATACATCCACACATGAATGACCGAGTTCTACTAAACTTATTAACAGAGGTAGTGAGTGGCCATCGTAATAGCCGGATATATGCTGTGCTTGCAATACAAACTACTGCTACTATTCAAGGTAGTATTCGGACAAAATTACAACTTCTTTTCCTTGCCTTTCCTACACTGGGACGGACGTGCGGGTGCGGTGTTACATGCTCTTCAAAGTAACACTTAGTTCATCCAGTGACCGTCTACTCTCTCTAGATACACATATGCTATCTAAGAGTCAGATAGTACCATGATCCAGGCATCCATCCATTCAAACTATGGGGCAGATTAGGATTGCGGATTTCCCGCATCCTCCGGGCTGGTGGAATCCACCGCCGGTCCGGAGGATGCGGGAAATCCGCAGCGGACTGAAAAAGACTAGGATGGCTGGGGGATCGTTTTTCAGTCCGCAGCTTTTCCGCCGCGGTCGCCTCCCGTCCGCGGTGGAAAAGCACTAACATGGCTGGCGGTGTCTATCAGACACCGCCAGCCATATTAGGATGTCTGGAGGAACATGCCTTTACACAGCGGCATTTCCGCTGTGCAAAGGCATACAGATTTTTGATTGGGGGCCCGTTGCGGGCCCCCAGGGGTGAAGGAGGGGTGGGGGGTGCACATGGGGGGTACCTATGGTACCCCCCTGCATTTGCCTGCACAAAGCGGCAGGCACCGCGCGGTAGCTAAATGATTCTTCCACACTATCTAGTCAGTAAGGAGATTGGGGGTTCTTCAAAGTCTGATATCACTGAGGTATGTGGAAAGTCTACCTGTGCCTATTGATAAACAATGCACTATTTAGTGTCCATAGTTCTGTTTGTGCAGATTTGTCCCTGCAACAGTAGTAGTATGGATTGTCCTCCTATCCAAACCAAAAGTAAAGTAGTATCTTATTCTTTCTTGGTGGTCATTCACCTTTTTAGGTTTTGCCTCGCGAAAAAGATGCGCTCTGCGCATCTTTTTTGCGCAGGCAAAAACCTCTTGAGATCTATATGGGAGACAGGAACGGCCTCCGTCTTTCATTGGCTAGCTCCATAAATGGAGACTAGCCATTGGAAGACGGGCCTGTCCGTCAATGCCGGACCAGACACGGGGGCGTTCCCGAGATTCTTTGGCTTTTGCCGACGTCACGCGACGTCAGCCAAAAGCCGGGAACGCCCCCGAATCTGTTCCGGCATTGCCGGCACCCGCCTTCCTGCTCCGGCCGTCTTCTGCGTCTCTCCTCCCCCTTTCCCGCCCCCTCCCGCCCTCCCGCTCATTAATACCTGCTGCAGTTCAAGAATGCTTCCGAACCTGGAGGCCACATTAATGACAGGCCATTCTACGAGAATCCTATCAATGGAGTGCTTAACTTTCCGTAGATTTAACATCTGAAAGCATTTGATCATATCACTGGGCAGTGGAGACAACGGGGTCCGGTTTGCAGAATACACCATTTAAATCAGAATTTCGCCTTTGACAATAAATTATGACGTAATGCAGCTAACACAAATGTAACGTGTGAAACTGCAGACTGTTATGTTCAGCCAGGATTTTAGGACTGTTACTCTGCACTGTGAAATACTTTTTTTCGCATCAGAGTGGAGCTTCAGAGTGCAGAGTGGAGCTTCAGAGTGCAGATTCAGAGTGCAGAGTGGAGCTTCAGAGTGGAGCTTCAGAGTGCAGAGTGGAGCTTCAGAGTGCAGAGTGGAGCTTCAGAGTGCAGAGTGGAGCTTCAGAGTGGAGCTTCAAAGTGCAGAGTGGAGCTTCAGAGTGGAGCTTCAGAGTGGAGAGTGGAGCTTCAGAGTGGAGAGTGGAGCTTCAGAGTGGAGCTTCAGAGTGGAGCTTCAGAGTGGAGCTTCAGAGTGGAGAGTGGAGCTTCAGAGTGCAGCTTCAGAGTGGAGCTTCAGAGTGGAGCTTCAGAGTGGAGCTTCAGAGTGCAGAGTGGAGCTTCAGAGTGGAGCTTCAGAGTGGAGAGTGGAGCTTCAGAGTGGAGCTTCAGAGTGGAGCTTCATAGTGCAGAGTGGAGCTTCAGAGTGGAGCTTCAGAGTGGAGCTTCAGAGTGGAGCTTCAGAGTGGAGCCTGAGAGTGCAGAGTGGAGCTTCAGAGTGCAGCTTCAGAGTGGAGCTTCAGAGTGCAGCTTCAGAGTGCAGCTTCAGAGTGCAGCTTCAGAGTGGAGCTTCAGAGTGGAGCTTCAGAGTGCAGAGTGGAGCTTCAGAGTGCAGAGTGGAGCTTCAGAGTGGAGCTTCAGAGTGGAGCTTCAGAGTGCAGAGTGGAGCTTCAGAGTGCAGAGTGGAGCTTCAGAGTGCAGAGTGGAGCTTCAGAGTGCAGAGTGGAGCTTCAGAGTGGAGCTTCAGAGTGGAGCTTCAGAGTGGAGCTTCAGAGTGCAGAGTGGAGCTTCAGAGTGGAGCTTCAGAGTGCAGAGTGGAGCTTCAGAGTGCAGAGTGCAGAGTGGAGCTTCAGAGTGGAGCTTCAGAGTGGAGCTGCAGAGTGGAGCTTCAGAGTGGAGCTTCAGAGTGGAGCTTCAGAGTGGAGCTTCAGAGTGGAGCTTCAGAGTGGAGAGTGGAGCTTCAGAGTGGAGCTTCAGAGTGGAGCTTCAGAGTGGAGCTTCAGAGTGGAGATTCAGAGTGGAGAGTGGAGCTTCAGAGTGGAGCTTCGGAGTGGAGCTTCAGAGTGGAGAGTGGAGCTTCAGAGTGGAGCTTCAGAGTGGAGCTTCAGAGTGGAGAGTGGAGCTTCAGAGTGCAGATTCAGAGTGCAGAGTGGAGCTTCAGAGTGCAGAGTGGAGCTTCAGAGTGGAGCTTCAGAGTGCAGAGTGGAGCTTCAGAGTGCAGAGTGGAGCTTCAGAGTGGAGCTTCAGAGTGCAGAGTGGAGCTGCAGAGTGGAGCTGCAGAGTGGAGCTGCAGAGTGGAGCTGCAGAGTGGAGCTTCAGAGTGGAGCTTCAGAGTGGAGCTTCAGAGTGGAGCTTCAGAGTGGAGCTTCAGAGTGGAGCTCCAGAGTGGAGCTTCAGAGTGGAGCTTCAGAGTGGAGCTTCAGATTGGAGCTTCAGAGTGCAGAGTGGAGCTTCAGAGTGGAGCTTCAGAGTGCAGAGTGGAGCTTCAGAGTGGAGCTTCAGAGTGGAGCTTCAGAGTGGAGCTTCAGAGTGCAGCTTCAGAGTGGAGCTTCAGAGTGGAGCTTCAGAGTGGAGCTTCAGAGTGCAGAGTGGAGCTTCAGAGTGCAGAGTGGAGCTTCAGAGTGCAGAGTGGAGCTTCAGAGTGCAGAGTGGAGCTTCAGAGTGCAGAGTGGAGCTTCAGAGTGCAGATTCAGAGTGGAGCTTCAGAGTGCAGAGTGGAGCTTCAGAGTGCAGATTCAGAGTGCAGAGTGGAGCTTCAGAGTGCAGATTCAGAGTGGAGCTTCAGAGTGCAGATTCAGAGTGGAGCTTCAGAGTGCAGAGTGGAGCTTCAGAGTGCAGATTCAGAGTGCAGATTCAGAGTGGAGCTTCAGAGTGCAGAGTGGAGCTTCAGAGTGCAGAGTGGAGCTTCAGAGTGCAGAGTGGAGCTTCAGAGTGCAGAGTGGAGCTTCAGAGTGCAGAGTGGAGCTTCAGAGTGGAGCTTCAGAGTGGAGCTTCAGAGTGGAGCTTCAGAGTGCAGCTTCAGAGTGCAGCTTCAGAGTGCAGAGTGGAGCTTCAGAGTGCAGAGTGGAGCTTCAGAGTGCAGAGTGGAGCTTCAGAGTGTCAAGAGCAATGCCAATAGCTCTAACTTTAACAAAGGCAAAACCATTGCATTGTAAATGCTTGTTATTGTTGGTAATTGTCAAAGCATAAACATTTAGAAGACTTGAAAAGACATTATGGACAATCCCAGAGGACTGCACTCAGTGCATAGAGCGATTGCTGACTAGAATGTGAGTTTCGTTTTACACCGTTTGCCAAATGTGCAATCTTAGTTAGCTACACAGACAGACTAATAAGAATAATCTAGTAATACCGCAGGGAGTCATAGTCGAGGCAGGATAAGAATTTAGATACAGTCTACAAGAAGATCAAAGTCGATTTAGAAAAAATCGAATGAGGAGCGCTAGGAAAAAATAGGTACTCTATATTAAAATTAACTTACCGGGGCCAGCAAAGGAGCCCTCGCCTGCCCGATCCTGGCCTTGTTCAGCAGCAGCCTCCTCCAATGTCCTCTTGCCCCTGGAGGGAGCTGATGTACAACATGAAAGAAAGAAAGACCAGAAAACATGGATGATATTTGTCAACCAAATCAAACATTTCAAAAGAACAATAACAAAATATTTTGGCGAAATAGCAAATAGATAACTATTCCACGGGATATATTGACCTATCTCATGTGGTCTACTACGATATTAGTATTGCTTGATTTGCGGACCGTCGAATTGGAAAGTTATGTAACTCACTAAACAAACTACTAAAAAGGTTCGCCTAGGACTGGCAGGCAGCAGTCCGCAGCACGCGAAGTGACAGACAGAGTCCATCGTGATTGCAGATCAGCGACAACACTAAAAAGTTTCCTACTACATTAACCAGCAATTAAAATACTCAAACAAAAGGAAGGGAATCAAAGCATAAGGTGCCAGCACTAGTCTAAAAAGTCCCTATCAGTTTTGGCGAACAGAAAGGTGCAAACAAAGGGCTGGGAGCACCATTCCCTATACTCCCTTAATTTAAAGGCTGATTCAACGAACCTAACCTTCAACAATTTAGCAACACATATTAGCCCAGCACACTTTAAGCAAAATTTATTACAGTCAATGAGTCAAAGAAAGTTTGGTTTCACGAACAAGCCGATGTTTTCAGTTTCAATTGTTCTTTATTGTTCAATCTTTAAAAACATTTGACAGCATCACTTTTGGAACCGCCAACGCGTTTCGTCCCAACCAGGGACTTCTTCAGGGCTTGAACAGTCAATATAGTCAATTCTGGTTGACAATTTCTTATAAATTCGTTGTTGACAGTTTCTTATGAGTTCTTAATGGTAATAAGGTATTTCAGAAAAAGGAGTATTCTATTTGGTGACCCGTTATCATTTCTTCATCTGGTTAAGGCATCATATTTGATAGTCGGAAGGTCAATTATACAAAATAGTAACCCGGATATGGTAGTTCGGGTCCGTAAGGAGGGTCCTCGATCGTCTCTGCTCCAACAGGAATCACCACGTTCCGGCGCAAGGGAGGGCGTTCCTGCGCAGGAACGCATCCTAAAAGTGGCTGAGGGAAATCTACAAGATTTCAATCAGTCACTTTTAGGACAATGATGCGTGACTCAAACCCTGCGCCTGCTTGAAGCAGACGTACGGCTTGACGCAGCATTGGGGAGATAGGGCACCCCAGAGCATTGCTGGAGCTGCGCCATCGTTGCGACGCAACTCCAGCAATGCGTCGCCTTTACGGCACAGATGCGTAACGCTTCGGTGACGTTTTGGGCCCATGGTGCGCCGCATTGTAAATACGGCGCACCATGGGTGGTGGTGGCGTGGCGTACAATTACTGGCGCATTACTGCTACTTTGCAGGGATGTGCCGGTAATTAAAAATCTGACCCTTAGTGTCTAGCATTACGCAGTTCTTTAAACTACACTCATACATAATTTTTCAGGCCAATGAAATGAACACAAAATCGAAAACAAATAAGCATAGTAGCAACGCTACTGAGAAGGAGAGCAGTGCACCTGAAATGCACAGAAGATTTTGAAATATAATTTACCTACAATGTAATCAGCAGCATTATTGCTCTTGGTAAAAAAAAAAAACATTTGCAATATAATAACACACAGAGCAGGAGAAAACAGAGTAGTGAAGAAATAGCTACTACTACTCATCAAGCCCGGGGATCTCAAGGCCGAGCAGGTCGATCAAGTCGCGTTCCCGGTCCAGGAGATCCGTCCAACGGTGGGTGGCCTGGTTGTAGGTGCGCCGGACCCGAGAGTGTTGGTACATGGCCCGGCACACCTTCTCCCACCGCTTCCAGCGCTCCCGGATCCCGTACTCGCTAGCGATCTTGCCGCCTGCCATGATGGTCCTGGGGAGGCGGCGCTGAACATAAAAAACTAGTGCGGCCACCTCCTCCGCGCTGAAGATCTCCCGGGATGTGACCTGCTCCCCCCTCAAAGGCCCGCACGGGAGCCGGGCACGGGGTGCGGGACTCTTCCCTTTCTCAGGATGCTTCCCGGCTCCCTTTACCATGGTCTGGGCAGAAAGGAAGGTAAATAATAAAGAAGAAATAGAATAGGGAAGAAGAAAAGAAAAGAGTTTAAAAAAGTAGTTTAAAATTAACCAAAAGTAGCAGAAAACACAAAAAAATACAGCTAGAATAATAGAGGGATAGATAATAAGTAAAATAGATCAAAAAAACTTCAAACAAGCAAAGGATGGCAGAGATTCAGAGAGGATACAGAAAGCATGCCCAGAACCATAGCAATGAATGAGAAACAAGATGGCTGCGCCCGTTCACGACCGCGTGGGTAAGTTCGCGCAAGATTTTCCTCGCGATCACACGCAAACTTGTACTAGCGAGCCGCACACTTTGCGAGATTACACATCGCGCCCGGAAATGGAAATACGTCATGCAAACAAGATGGCCGCGCCCGTGAACGACCGTGAGGGAAACTTTGCGCCGTTGCGCTACAAGCGGCTCGCTAAAACGCACAAAACCTTGTGAACTAACACGCTGCAAAAAAACAAATCGCATATTCGCACGAATTCGCGGCTTCCGAATTCAATCTCGCGCAAATTCGCGCACCGCGAATCCCGCGAAATTGCAGAAAAACGAGTTTTGCAAAACTGAAAGCACTCAGCAGGTGCAAAAGTTCAAACTCATCATTAGTAACCATTCCCTGTAGTGCTTCCTGAGGGCCCCTCCAGAGTTCAGTTGCCTACTTGCAACTATTCTATGACCCTGCTCTGACCCTCACAGCAGGCTCATAGAATAGCTACAAGTAGGCCACAAAGGTCCTGTGAACAAAAATTGCACTGCAACAGAAAGCAAATTACAGATAAGGAAGCAGGTGCCAGACTGGAAGTTTAAATTCAGTGACACATTAATCAACCCCAAATTAATTCATGTCAGTTGAAGCAGGGCAGGTGTGCTTGCTTTTCACCCCCATAATCTACAGTGATGAACCAGAGGGTGGCAGTGATGTACCAGAGGGTGGCATGGGTGAACCAGAGGGTGGCAGTGGTGAAACAGAGGGTGCTGTGAACCTGTGATGATGAACCAGACGTAGAAACAACATAGTCGCGGCCGTTGCAAGCCGACAAGTAAGTTCGCAATTGCGAACTGGTACAAAACCCTTGCGAACTGGCAGAAACCCTTGCGAACACAAAAAAATAAACAATCTGCAAATTCGCGAGAGTTCGCGGATTTTGCGGATTGCGAATTCGCAAATACGCAAATTCGCGAACCGCGAATTCGCAAAATTCGCCCATGCTAAGTAATGGGTTCTTACGCCTGAGTTTGCGGCCGCCCCTTTTATCTTTCTTGGACCTACAGTGCCCTCCCCTCTTTGGTCCCGTTGTCGCAAATTGCCAATCCGTATACGTTGGACCTCCTTTAAAAAAGAGAAAGAGGAAGAGGGAGGTCGCCCACTTGTCTGATCTTGATTGATATTGTTAGTACCTTCATCACCACTAGCTGATAGGCTGCTAGAGGATATTGTATTGAGGCTACTGTTCGATGAAATCTTAGTATCCTTATTGAGTGTATCACTCGTGACTAATGTGTCAAATATTTTAGCAAAGGTAAAAACCCTGCCTGTGGCATAATCGTGTTTATCACGTTTCAATTTCTGTGCTTTTCTGTGCTTAATATCCTCCTCATATTTATTTAAGATCTCATTCAAAATATCATAGTTCTTTTTGGTCCCTTCCGTTTTCTGTAAATCCACTATTTCTTTTTCTAAGATGTCAACCTCCTGGATAATTTTAGTTACTTTTCTTTCAGAGTTCTCTATGAGTAAGTTCATCAGCCTCATAGAGTTTCCATTTAGTTCTTTTTCCCAAACTAAGAGGAGATCCTCCTCCAGGTCATTGTATGTGGGAAAGAGCTGTGATCGGAGACCATGTGGGACTCTATCTAGTCTTTGATACTCTTTCAGTGTGGCTCTGTCCCACCATTTACTAATCTCTTGTTTTTTTAAGAGTTCTAACCATATGAATTTGGATTTTAATCCATCATTAGATCTAGATGTGCCTAAAGCTACGGCTTTATTAACTGAAGCTCCGGCATTGAGACTCTTAAAGAGGTCATCCGCCAATTTGTTATGATCATTTCGAGCGCACATCTTTAGTAAGTACAGGGCACAAGTGCCTATGATCTTCCCTGCTGCATCCTCAAGTATACAATAGAACAGAGAGAACAGGTGAATGAGAGTTAATTGCGCTGGGAAGAAATACTAGTAATGTAGCACAATATCTGTTTAGCTCCAAGGATAAGGTCCTGGTCACCCACCCAGAACCAGACAATGTGACATAAAACCAAGCCACAAATGTAAAGTTGAAAAAACAAATAATATATCCTGAGCTAGAAATTCATCAGTATCAAAGCCCAATTATTAAATCCAAAGAATCAGAGTATCTTAATTTCATCTTCATTTATTTTCCATTCTTAAGTAAATCCAATCTTCACCAAGAGAGTATACAATAGCTGCTGCCAACACGTGTTTCGTCTTGGTCTGGTGACCAAATAACTTCGTCAGGGCTGTAAATATTATAATAAATGTAATCACAATTCCACTCAAATTCGATCACACCACATAGTAACATGTACAAGGCAATCCATATAAATACAAAGTGGTCTTAAGAAAAAGGTTCAAAACTATTTGATATTCATACAGTGACCTTAATAGAGATCTATAAATAAGGTCCATCAGGATCCTGATGCTGATATTTAATCAAAAATGATAGTGGTTTAAGAATTGTAGATAGTACATCCACTATATTGTATACAACATCCTTTAGAAACTAGAGTCGTTACCAATTTCTAAATTCATCAAGAAGGGAAAAAGAAGATTTTTTGCCATTAGCAAGAGATAACAATAAATGTGAACGTTTAAGCTCGCTCACCATATGACTAGAATAGTTTGTATTGGAATTCTAAAAGGTGTGCCTTAATCCGTTCTCGGCATCCACTCTTTTGCTGTAAGCAGAATGTGAAACAATATATTGTCAGAACTTAAGTTTGACCCTCCTAAATAGACAAGGTCAAACATTGTCAAGATAATCCAGACATAAGGCC
The DNA here is from genome assembly GCF_964263255.1 of Lissotriton vulgaris. Taxonomy (NCBI): domain Eukaryota; kingdom Metazoa; phylum Chordata; class Amphibia; order Caudata; family Salamandridae; genus Lissotriton; species Lissotriton vulgaris. The sequence continues at coordinate 1,677,639,059 of NC_141693.1, read as the reverse complement.
CCAAAGTATGGAGTTCCTGTACATGTAAATAGACAATAATAAATCTGTCCAAATAAAAAGGGACGATAATTTTGCACTTACTTATTCAAAAGTTGTTCCACGTTTCCAAAGTATTCTCCAGGTTGCCAGTAGTTAACGTAATTCCTTAGCCAAATCCTTGAAGTTAGGAAAAGAGTATTAAACCCAACAATTGTCGTATAAGTGGAGAGGTGTGGCTCACTGGTTAGAGGCGGCAGACCCGAGTGCAGAGAACGGCCCGGGACCAGGGTTCGATTCCCGACGCGGCAGGGTCTTGGACCAGGATCAGCGGACTGATAATTCTCGCATCGGTGCCTACTCCGACCAGGGAGCACACTCGGCAACTCTGGGCATTAGCTTGCCTCATCTCCACAACGGCCCCACACAAACGCCGGGGATGCCTGGTTTCACCTTGGAGACCCCCAGGAGGGACTATCTCACAGGGAAAGCCAGGACGGGTTCCCCAGCGGTCTATAGCGCTACGAGGCCTCCGGGTAGCAGTGCGCTTTACAAGACACAACAACAACAACAATAAGTCGACTCCAAAACGACCCAATAAAGTGTTTAGAGTTCACTGGACAAAGGATATGGGAGTATCCTACCCTCTGTCCAACCCTACTTAAGGAGTTACCTGTGGTTGGGTCCTCAGATTCATCGTGGGACAGGACCCAAGACTAAAACAGTTGCAATGTCATCCTGTGCCCTGGGCACCCCCAACATTTTGCTGAATGATACTGGTGCAATGCTGAAATAGACACATTTAGAAGACAGTGAAAACACCTACATACACTAGGGTACATTATGGTATGGGGAACCTCTGTGATTGGTATGACCTACCCCCTAGGCACCTAGTGCATATTAGGGCAGGGGGATTACAACTACCTAGAAGTCCCTAGTATAAATATAACATGGCAGTTTGGAGGCCAGCAGCTTTTTCTGCACTTGCATATGTGCACTGCTGAGGTCAGTTTAAAAGTACATTGTGCTCAAACTCGACTTTGGGGCACTTAAAAATGGATAACCTACAATCTTTTGGCATATTAGGAAACCCCAGGGCTCCCCTAGGTGTCCCAGGTGTGGGGGTCCGGTATTTATAAGGTAGACCCTTATAAAAAGAGTTAAGTGAAATTTCACATTTCACTCCCCCCATTGTGATTAAGTGCTGCCCAAATTCGACTTTGATGCTAGGAACCTTGTGGAGGGGAGATCTGCAATATCTCCCCTAGTTGTCCCATGGGTTTGGGGTCCTGTAAATGTTATGTTATGTTATGTTAAATACATTTGTGTCGCGCTCAGCTACTCAGTACAGTGTCCTGGCGCGTGCAGAGGTAAAGGTGAACAGAGCCAACGACTAGAACAAGAATGTTTTGAGTTGTTTTTTAAACATCACAAAATCCTGAGTGCTCCGAAGCGCCCATGGAAGGGCATTCCAGAACGCACTAGCTTCCCAAAGAAGCGAACAGCCTCCCAGCCTATGGCACTTAAATATGGGGGTCTGCATCAGGAGTTGCGAGGAGGATCTCAGCTGATATAAGTAAAGTACCTATAAAATATGTTTTTGTAAGTCCTGGTGCTGGAAAAATGGTCCAAGTCATTTTTCCCATTGCAAATCCCCTGCCACATAGGTTAACATAGCAGGAAGTTATTAACTAATAACTCTTGATAGGAGAGGGCTAAAAGTACCATTGAAAGACTTCCCCGATTGGTATTAATAAACTCAAGAATATGATATGGTTACATTTCTCCTAAAGTGTACATACAAGAAGTTATAAGACGTTCTTGTTTGTAAGTCCAGATTCAGCCTTCAAGTGGTCTGTCCTGATTGGTCAGAGTTAAGTGGTTTAGCCAGGCTGCCTTGAAGAGGTGATAAAGAGCCATTGCGGTTGGCATGAAACTTTGACTTTGAGCCAGTCTATCGCAACCAGATATCCCAATAAGGTGCTATATGTTTCTAAGTGCTATATGATGCTAAATCTTTGAAAATTCATATCTGCGGTTCCCTACATTGGATTTTTGTCGTTTTGGTGTCATTTTAAAGATAAAAATATTTCCTATTCGTATAAATTTGTGTTAGATTTTTATTATGTGTTGTGTCTTAATTATTTACTGAATTTGTGTTTTTAAAAGCTTTACATACATGGCTTTGAAGTTAAGCCTGCCTGCTCGCAGCCAAGCTACTAAGGGTTGAGCATAGGAATAATTTTCTAAGACCTATGCTGAGTCCTATCATGTTAGTGGCCTTATTTCCAGTGGCAGACCCACATTTGCCCCTACCAATAATCCACTTTCCAACAGAAACCATATCACTCTTTGACCATCTGGACACTTGGACTTCGCTGAACTTCACCTGGAACCAAAAATTGCATCAAGTGTGGTACTGAAAATTCTGGACCCATGTCATATACATCGTCGTACCATGACGAATTTGGTATCAGCAGACCGGTAATGGTTCGAATACTATGCACATGCATTTCCGTCATGTTCGAGTTACGGAATCACCCTGAAATTGGATTTTTCGTCCGGAACCCTCGGGTTCCATTTTGTGATCGGCAGCCATTTTGTGATTGCCCTCACATAAGGCAATGACTAAAGGCTGAAACCAACCTGAAGGACACGTACACCTTTGCTGACTCCGCTGGGACCTGGGCAAGCTGACTCCACTGCCCGAAGCCAAACCTGTCCGGCCAGGTTCTTTCCCAGTGGTCGAGCGAGATCAGAATCAAGGCACAACATGTCATAAACCGATCATCGCACACAAACCATGCCTAATCTCACACACACCTGTCCCTGTTTCTTCTTTATGACCTGTTTTACGAGGAGGAGGTGCCCGTTTTTATTAGGGGTCCGCCAATATCTGATGAAAGTTCTGGGCCTTGCCGGGTAATTGATTGTGGACTCGACAAACTGAAATGTGGGCTTGTCATCATGACTCTGCTTTTCCTTTGTAGCGAAATATGTGAATGGTCTACTGTAAAATAAGGAATGTTTGCCTGAAGTATATTATTTTGTATATAAGGAGAAGTCTGGCTTTGTAATCTTTGAGCAGTCTCCTGAGAACATACATGCTGTTGTACTTCTAGGATACCTGTTACTGGCTGCAGCCAATAAATACGATCTTTGACTTCACCAAGAAGACTCTGTGTTTCTGTAGTCTGAAACAGGAAGGACTCAAAGTCTTTGGGTGTTCTCCCTGGCACCGCCGGGTTCTTAAAAACCCGGTACTTCAGTTGGGGCCCAACGTGGGGCGGTATCAGCGGTACCGGTCCAAGCCAGAGGTTCGTGAGGAGCTTCGTGTGAAAATTCTGGAGGAAGGCCGCCACTTCATCGACCCCTGTATGTCGACGTGGTCCGAAAGTCTTTGCTGCGAGATTCCCCGCGTCCCAACGGCTACTAAAGGACTGCTGCCCTGACTATCGCCCTGTTTTGGACCCTTGATGATTGGCAGAGCGAAACGATAGACGAGTCTTCTGGTGACGTCATCGATACCTCAGTTAAGTATAAGTGGAGCATCTCCCAGTCCTTAGTTTTGTTTGGTATCCCTTCGAGGATCGCTTTGTTTGGAACTTGCAAGTGCCACAACCAAAGGACTTGTGTATTCACGAGACTATCGTATTCGATAATCCTTTGAAGTTTGAAGCTAGACTAGAGAGCGAAGATGCCTGGTCTTAGCAGACTTGGAAATTTGTTTTGTCTTGGTTGTAATAGGGATTCCCGATTGGAGGACTCGTGTCCGGTTCCTCCGATTGGAACTCCAACCTACGAACTATATGTGAAACACGGCGTAGGCCCCATTGCATATAATGAAATATGGACCTGTTACACCAGAAAAGATGGTGTTTTAAAATGGCCCCAATATGGTAGTTTTGACACAGAGATTTTGGATAATCTTGAGGTTAAACTTTTTAAGAAGAAAGCCCGGCCGGCAATGTTTGACTCTTTTCGCATATGACGCAAGGAAGCCAGAAAGAAATAAAATTAGCGAAGAAAAATAAACGAGGTTTGTCAATGGTGCAAGCTGCTATAGCGTTTAGGGATAATGAGGAAGAGCAAGAGAGCAAACAAATGCATAGGATTAGGAAGTTAGCGATAGATAAATGCTACCCAGTTTTGCCAACTAAAGAACAGGAAACGAGGAAAGATCTTGAAAAAGATCCTTTAATGTCACATCTATTGAGTTCGCCACCCCCTTATGCACAGAGTGCTACGGCACCACCGCCACCTTTAGCTGCGCAACATCCAGTTGTTGTGCCACCTGCGATTCCTCCACAGCCAGCTCCTCTTCCGTTGGCTACTGTTCCTTTGGCGCAGCCTTTTCAAGGGCCGCCAACTTTGCCTCCTACTTCGTCTGCTACTCCTATGCCTATTCACACTACTCCTTCTGTTTCGACCTTGGATCCTACTACTATTGTTCCGTCTTCTCTTATTCTTTCATCTTCTCCCTCTACAAGACAGAAAATGACTGCCGCCTTGTCTCGTTTTCTTTCTCCTTTATGGGACCATTTGAGTATGTCTCCAGTTAGTGAGCATAGACAGTTGCCTGACACAAATGAACGTACAGTTTTGGATCATTTAGCGCGTAAGTGGATTACGTGTGCTTCTCAGTATGATCTGGAGGGTGTTATGGATGTCTTCCTTCAATGGGAAGAACCGAAGCAACGGTACGTTTTTGAGACGATGTGTGGATTTCTCCATGAACAGTGGGATGCATAAGTAGGTAAAGCTCCCGATGAGTTGTATCGTGTGCATTCTGAGTTTGCGAAAGGGACCGTTGTGGGTCCTCAGGATGTTGGGAGAGCAGTTGCGACTATTTTGTCGTTCCGTAGTGACACTCCTTCTCAGCCGATGTTTGAGCCTGAGGCTTCAACTAGGAGAAAAGCACGACAATATCCAATGAGAGAGGTCCCTTCGGTGTGGAAAGAAGCGGTTGTCGCTGGTGCAGGTAATAATCCACCAGCTGTACCGGCTTATTTCCAGCGTGTATGGGTGCATGTCCCCTGGAAACGCGCTGAAGTCTTAGCTATTAAGCAGTCTTTGCCTGACCCGCGCAAAAATCCGGCGGGGTACTATAAAGAGTTGACTCAGACTGTGAGTTCATGTATTATGAATTTGGCGGACATCGACATGTTGTTTGGTAATGTTGTTCCACAACCTATTTGGAGTAAGATTCGTCACACAGATCATGCGCAGGAATTGGGTGAAACATGGGTTAATCTTAGAGATGCCGACAACCGGCAAGTAGGCAGTGCTAAGCCTGACGATTTGATTGCTGAACTCCCTGGTAGAATTATTACTTATATGAAAACTTTAATGCCCTAATTGCGTGTCGATTGGGACAAGTTGTCTGCGTGTAAACAGAAGAAAGATGAGACTGTGTCTGACTTTTTCACGCGGTTTGAAGAGACTTTTGTAGATCATAGTGGTCAGGATATGGCTACCGAGGGTGGCCAGAGATTGTTTGTCGACAAATGTGTGCATAATTTGCTTCCTGAATTGTGCAATAAGTTGAAGGATTCTGAGAGTGCTTGGGCTGTTTCCACGTCAGCGCAGATTTTGGCTACGGCCCAGTACTATGAGAATAGGCGCAAAGATGAGTTAGAGAAAGCGGATAAGAAGACTAAGGAATTGAAGACTAAAGTCCTCCTGCAGCAAGCTTATCCACCCCGTACTAATAGTCAGCGCGATTATCAGCAACCTCAGCAGTATTCGAGGAACTCGCAAAGAAACGAGTTTCCTCAACAACGTTTACAGTATGGACCCAATCAGTGTGCGTATTGTAAAGAAGAAGGTCATTTCAAAAGTAGTTGTCCGGTTTTGTTATAGCGCACGAATGGTACTGGTGCGAGAGGTCGAGGTGTTCAACAAGCCCCTAGGGGTAGGGGACGTGGATATTTTCCCCAGAACACACGTTCCTTTCCGCCTCAGAATTCTATGAATAGTTTTGATCAGCAGAATACCTCCTCTGGTAGAACGGCTCAGTACTATGCTGATGACTACTATACAGAAGAAGAGGATATGACTAATAATGATTGCTAGGACAGCCATGGACAAAGAGAGGGAGTTGTTTCAGTTCCAGTAGATCAGAGTGGACCTTATGTTGAGGTGATTACATCAGGTGTGGCAGAACCTTTTCTGTTGGATACTGGTGCTAAAAAGAGTTCTATAATGCACTCAAAACTCCCTGGCGTACCTTTGTCTGGCGAAATGAACGTTTCGGTAGGTTTTTCTGGCGCCCCGGTTAGGAATCCGATTTCTAGTCCTATGTCTCTTTCTGTTGGACCTTGTGAATTTGAAGCACCCCTTATTCTTACAACAGGTTGTGGTGAAAACCTGTTGGGATTGGATCTGTTGAAAAGATTATATGCGACTTTGTATTGTTCTGCTTCGGGAGTACAACTTACACTGGTTAAGAAAGTGGTTTCTCCGATGTATTTGTCGAAGGATAAACTTCCGACAGAATTGTCTTCTCTTCCAGATATTCTTTGGGCCACTGGTCCTAATGATGTGGGTCTCTTGGAAATACCGCCATATGTTGTAACATTGAAAGCCAATGTTAGAATGCCGTGCATTCCGCAATACAAGATCTCTAGCGAAGGTGAAAAGGCGTTGTTAGCGATCATTTATGATCTGATTGAAAAAGATGTAATTGAAGAGACAAGAGGCAACGTTTGTAATAGTCCTGTTCTGCCTGTTTTGAAGCGTACTGATCCTTCTGAGCCACCTGTTTACAGGTTTGTGATTGATCTTAGGGAGGTCAATAAAATAGTTGTGCCACAATTTCCAGTTGTCCCTGATATCAATGCCCTATTGACTATGATTCCAGCTTCCGCGACTTGGTTCTCCGTGATTGACTTGAAGAATGCTTTCTTCAGCATCCCGATTGCCGAGGAGAGCAGGGATATTTTTGGCTTCAGTCTGGGAGGCCGAAGCTTCCGCTTCAAACGCGCTCCTCAAGGCTACTGTGAAAGTCCATCGATATACAGTCAGGCATTGAAAACACAGCTTGACACGATTGTTTTACCTGACGGCGCTACTCTTATTCAGTACGTCGACGATTTGCTAATCGCTGCAGATACTGAGGAGATTTGTAAAAAAGCCACACTGTCGTTGTTGCGTCATTTGTGTGATCTACATCACAAAGTCTCCCTTTCAAAATTACAATAATGTCGACAAGAAGTGACCTACTTAGGTCACCTCTTATCGAAGGAGGGAAGGAAACTGACCCCAGAAAGAATTCAGGCAATTGCAAAATTGAGTGTGCCAAGGACACAGAGAGAAGTGCGTGCTTTCTTGGGCATTACATCATATTGCAGACAATGGATACCAAATTTTTCCTTATTGGCCAAACCTTTGGTGGCATTAACTTGTAAAGATACACAGAATCCCATTCCATGGTCTGAAGAGTGTCAGAAAAGTTTTTCCGAATTGCGTGATGCATTGTGTTCGGCTCCTGTGTTGGGTACCCTCGACTACAGTAAGCTCTTTACATTGTATTTCCATGAGAAGGAAGGTTGTGCATTGTCAGTGTTGACACAGTCTATTGGGGACAAGCAATGTCCATGCGCGTATTTTTCGTCGACTTTAGATCCGGTAGCTAAGGCGTTGCCGAGTTGCTTGAGAGCCACTGCGGCAGCAGCTGTTTCTATTCGACAGTCTGCTGGGTTAGTGATGAATAACATGTTAATTGTGATGGTCCCGCATGCAGTGGACACTCTGTTAAACAGAACAAAGACACAGCACTTAACTAGTGCTCAATTGTCAGGTTATGAGCTGACACTGTTAGCGAGTCATGTGCACATTAAGAGGTGCAATACCTTAAATCCAGCCACGTTATTGCCGATTTCAGTAGAGACAGATGAGGTTGAAAAGCATGATTGCTGTCTCAGGACAGAAGAAGAAACAAAAGGGAGGATAGATCTTAAAGATACTCCTCTTCCAGAATGTGATGGTACTTTGTGGGTTGATGGTTCGTGTTTCAAGTTGCCGAATGGTAATACGACTGCAGCATACCCTGTGACGACTTTGCATACGATTGTTGAAGATGCACGCATTCCACACAATTCAGCACAAGCAGCAGAGTTGATTGCACTTACAAGAGCGTGTGTGTTGGCGAAAGGAAAACGAGTATGCATTTGGTGTGGCTCACAGTTTTGGACGATTGTGGAAAGAACATGGGTTCCTGACTTCGCATGGTGCTAAGATCCAGCATGGTCAATTGGTGAATGAGCTTCTCGAGTCACTGACCTTACCGTTACAAGTTGCGATTGTGAAATGCAGTGCTCACAAAAAGGTTACTGATGATGTTGGTCGCGGAAATGCGTTTGCGGATGAAGTCGCGAAAGAAACTGCAAGGAATGTAATGATTCGAATGTATGTTGCAGGCCCTGCACGATGGGTTGGTGACGTTGGTATGTGTGAAGATACCATTGAGAGTGTGAAATCCATTCAAGCTGAAGCTACAGAAAAAGAATTGAGTGTGTGGAGAGAAAGTACGGGTAAATTGGATGCAAACGGATGTTGGGTTGAATTGTCAGAGCATCAGCGATGGTTGCTACCCGATGCGTATGTGCTTGCAGTGGTGACAATGGCTCATGGAATGGCCCATATCAGTGTGAAAGGGATATGTAAGTTGTTAGCTCCAGTATGGCAGAATGCTGGAATCCCTAAATGTGCAGAGAATGTGGTCAAGAATTGCATGGTGTGTCTGAAATACAATCCTGGTAGGGGAACCCCAACTCCAGCTGGTCATTTTGCGCCTCCAACGTATCCGTTCGAGGTTTTGCAGCTAGATTTCATCCACATGGAAAGATGCAACAATTTAAAATACGTACTCGTCGTTGTTTGTGCCTTTTCAAGATGGGTAGAAGCATATCCCTTAAAGGATAATACTGCCTTATCCACAGCTAAAGCCCTCGTCAAAGAATTCTTCCCTAGATTCGGAATGCCAAGAATGGTCTGGAATGATAATGGGAGTGAATTTGTGGGTCGAGTGATGAAGAAAGTGTGTGAAGGGCTAGGCATTCAACAAAAATTCCACGCTGCAAATCACCCCCAATCAGCTGGACTAGTAGAGTGCTAAAACGGCACGCTAAAACTGAAACTGGCCAAGATTCAAGCGAGCACCGGTCTTAAGTGGCCTGACGCGCTGCCCTTGGCACTCCTATCAACGAGAATGACAGTTCACTCGCGAATGGGACTTAGTCCTTATGAAATCGTGTTCGGCCGCCCGGCCAACATATGGGGAGTGCCAAGGCCAACCAAATTCAGCGAGATAGAACACCCTGTACTGTTTGAATATTTGTATGAATTGACGGCTAAATTGCGTGTTTTACACCAACAGGTCCACGACACACTGCCTCAGGCCTCTGAAGCTCCAGGACATCCGATCGATCCTGGATCCTGGGTGCTGATTAAAAATTTTCAGCGAACGAAGAAAGACCAGCCCCGGTGGACCGGCCCTCATCTAGTTCTTCTCTCAACAAGATCAGCTGTTCGAGTGGAAGGGAAGAAACACTGGATCCACGGCATTCATTGTAAGAGGGTCCCACTACCCCTTCCGTACGACCGTAGGGTCCAGGAGGGGATCGCTGACTCTGAAACTGAGACTGTACCTCGCTTTCTACCTTTTAGCGATGCACGTGTAAAAGGAAATATTTCTGAACAGGAAAGCGACGATATTTTGCCTCCGTCAATTCGATTGAACACTACAGAGCCTGAACTCTTATTCCAAGACCAGACAGCACCTGGAAGAAACCGTTACAATTTGAGGCCGAGAACTACGACTATGGACAAATAAAATATTTCTTTTTACTTTTTGATTGTGCAGCTCTCTCGTCTGAGAAACTTGCTTATTTTAGTTTTTTCGAACCGCCATCCGGTTCTGCTGCTAGGGTCGCGGTTGCCCAAGTCTTTGGAGTGCAGCTGAAGACGTTAGGTCGACAGTTCTGGTCGGTCCAAGGGAGTTGCCCTGGACTAACAGAAGCACTCTTTAGCATAGAACACCCTACCACCGCGGGCAGCAAATTAGAGAGGATGGAGTTTTTCAAGATGGAGAGACCTGCCAAACAAACGAACTTTAAAGACGAAATGTGTATATATATATATGACGAAGAAAAGATCTTTGATATTTTGTATCCTCATGTTGCTTGGTGTAATGATGTTTTTGATAGGATACGTTCTATTCACTTTTCATGTGACATTTGCACCCACTACACAGCCCGCACCTCCTCCTACTGTTTCCTCGCACTCTTTTCACCCTCTGCCTGAACATGAGTCCTCTAGAAGATTAGAGTTTTTTAATAACTCTTTCGTTCAACTGTTACACCAATACCAATTAGTAGTAAACACAACTAACTGCTGGGTGTGTGGTCTTATGCCGCATTCAACAGATAAGGGTATCCCATACTTGGTCTTACTATTTAGTTACAATTGTTCTTTGTGGGCATTTCAGACAATGTTCATATTTGCCATCGAACCATACCCTCCACGTTCCACAAAAAGTAACTCAAGCAACAAAGCACTGGTAGTAGGAATTGCAAATATGAGCTGAACAATTGACTCGTACAGAACGATTCCTAGGGATGAGTTGCAAGCTTACGTTAGATGGAACATAACAAAATATGGAGTTGCTTTGAGTGAGAACGAGCGAGCAAAGAGATCCTCCTCGATTTGGATTGTACCCCATCAGGGTCACCTATGTCTGCAAGGCAATGGCAAAAATCCCAGAGCTCAGTTGGGGAAGAGCGTCTGCACTGAAACATATGTTTTTGCATCTCAAAATTCCCCTTCGTTCTTAGCAGCTAAGGGTACCTATTTCATCTGCCATGATAGAGCCTATACATGGTTGCCCCCTGACTTCTCGGGCACATGCTTTGTCTCGTTCCTGTTGCCCCCCACCTACACGGCGGATTACCATAGGACAAGGATAGTTACAGGTGTCATCAGCAAAGATGACACTGCCGGACAAGAATTTGGTGATTTTGTAAAAGGTTTTCTGCCGTTCTGGGGGCCTATGGTGAACAGCAGGAACATAAGGCAATTGACAAGAGTGGTTGAATCCACTGTCATCGAAACAGCCGGTGCCCTTAGTAATTTGACTGCTGAGCTCCAGTCGGATCACCTTATGACTCTTCAGAACAGGGTCGCATTAGACGTCATACTTGCAGACCGAGGTGGGGTATGTAAAGTGATCCAATCAAGTTGCTGCATTTTTATCCCAGACAACGCTCCGACAGTATACCAGGCCATTTCCAAACTGCATAAGATCTCCGAAACCATTCACGTGGATAAAGGAGACTGGTCTTTGATGGGGTGGTTCTGGGAACTGATATCTGCCTGGGGATGGAAGATTCTGATAGTCATTGAGATGATCTTAGCCATTCTTTTCCTGTTCTGTCTATGTATACAATGTGCTCCTGCAATATGTGGCCTCTGTGCTACGTCATGTGTAAGGAAACCTGTATCAAGAAACGAGCTAAGTAATAGGATGATGCTACTGCAAAATCTCAATGACTTTGTGAATATAGACCTGGACTCAGATTAGCGTGAGTATAGGTTATTGCCTATGTAAGGGCAAAAGGAGGGTCTGTGGTACTGAAAATTCTGGACCCGTGTCATATACATCGTCGTACCATGACGATTTTGGTATCAGCAGACCAGTAATGGTTCGAATACTATGCACATGCATTTCCGTCATGTTAGAGTGACGGAATCACCCTGAAATCGGATTTTTTGTCTGGAACCCTTGGGTTCCATTTTGTGATCGGCAGCCATTTTGTGATTGCTCTCACATAAGGCAATGACTAAAGGCTGAAACCAACCTGAAGGACACGTACACCTTTGCTGACTCCGCTGTGACCTGGGCAAGCTGACTCCACTGCCCAAAGCCAAACCTGTCCGGCCAGGTTCTTTCCCAGTGGCCGAGCGAGATCAGAATCAAGGCACAACATGTCATAAACCGATCATCGCACACAAACCATGCCTAATCTCACACACACCTGTCCCTGTTTCTTCTTTATGACCTGTTTTACGAGGAGGAGGTGCCCGTTTTTATAAGGGGTCCGCCAATATCTGATGAAAGTTCTGGGCCTTGCCGGGTAATTGATTATGGACTCGACAAACTGAAATGTGGGCTTGTCATCATGACTCTGCTTTTCCTTTGTAGCAAAAATATGTGAATGGTCTACTGTAAAATAAGGAATGTTTGCCTGAAGCATATTATTTTGTATATAAGGAAAAGTCTGGCTTTGCAAATTTTGAGCAGTCTCCTGAGAACATACATGCTGTTGTACTTCTAGGATACCTGTTACTGGCTGCAGCCAATAAATACGATCTTTGACTTCACCAAGAAGACTCTGTGTTTCTGTAGTCTGAAACAGGAAGGACTCAAAGTCTTTGGGTGTTCTCCCTGGCACTGCTGGGTTCTTAAAAACCCGGTACTTCACAAGGAAGACTCCTGCTGATCCTGGTTTTGCTGTTCTACAAGTTTTCTTCATCGTCTGCGTATGTGCTTCATCCAGGATCTTTAACAGACCTGTGGGCATCAAGAACACCCAAAGTAATCTATCTTAGAGTGAAGGAGTCACTCCCCAGCAACTCCAGGCACCGCAACAAAGCGGATCAGGCTGCTACTCCTGATGTCCGACAGACTTCGAAAGCCTCAGCAACACAGATGGTCGTTCTGTAACTCCCTCGAGGTCTGACCTGTCTTCTCTGCAATTTTGAGGTCTGTATCCCTCATCAGAACTGTTGTGACCACCCCCCTGTGCAAGTACAGCGTGCTCACCACATCCTCTGCCCCGTGGGCCTTTCTTTTTGGCGAGCTGCTCAAGGTCCTCTTGCAAATCCTGTGCCTTTAGCCTGTGGGTCCTCTTGAGGGTCTTCTTTGGCTCTAGTGGGCTCCCCTTCTTGCTCGGGGTCTGCTATGACTCTCCTGCTTGTGGTGAGTCACCTGGACCTTGCTGGTCCCAATGTTGCTCCTTCTTTGCTTTCCACGCCATTTGCAGCTGCCAAGGCTTGTTGGTGCTCCCGCTGGCCACTGGTCCTCTGGTTCTTGACTTCTGACGTGGGCAAGCTTGTGCATGGCTCCTGCTCTTCCTCAGCATTGCTTGGTCCTCACAGTTGCAGCGACAAGGTCACTGTCAACACTTCTTAACCATCCACCATCGGTGGGCATTGCTCTCCGGTGCCTCCTGGTCGCCTCTGAGTGGCATACACTCTGTCCCCTCTGCTTGCAGGTTCTTTACTTCAGAAATCCACCCTTGGATTCCACCGGACCCTTGCAAAGTCTTCTCCACAGCAACATATTTCCTGAAGTCCTCCATTGTGGTCTAAAGCAGTTTCTGACATCAATTCGCACCTATGCACTGGCTTCCCTGATGTAGGTATCCTGGGGTATCGAAAGGGTTATAGTGAACTACTCTTTTTCTTTCCAGTTTAGACCCAGGTGTGTGTTTGTGTTTAAATATTAGTGTACTGGTGCAGGTCTTTAAATCTCCTCTGACCCTCCTTTTTGTGTTACTGTAAGTGACCAATACCAGTGGTGTGTGGTGTTCCTCCCAGCATCTCACTCCAGCAAAGACAGATAGTAAATTAAACTAAGAAGTTGATAAAAATTAAAGCGGAGGACCGAAAAAAGGCCAGTGCCTCCAGGGAAGTTTCATCTCTCACTGAACTGCAGCTCTTGGCTCCAAATGACTCTCACAGAGATCGATCTAATGAGAGCAGGTCCAGAGAAGAGTAGCAAAGAGAATGTGACTATCGCACAACTCCTGACATCGGCACTCCCAATCAATGTCAAGGGTCCAAAAATCAGCAAAATCTACAGGTCTCTTGTTGGAACTGGTATGTGAGGAGGACAAGTACAATGCGGACTGGAAGCAGCGGTCAGGCATTTAGCCCCTCCCATTCCACCGATGTTAGCCAGCGGGCTGGTCGCGATCGTAGTTCATGGGGAGGGGCTGGTGACGTCAGGGGAGGAGCCGGTGACGTCAGCTGTTGGGGATATCCAGGAAGCAGACGAGGTGAGGCTCGGAAGCCGAATTGAGGGAGACAGGAGACAGAGAAGGCTGAAGTGAGCGACGGAGGAGGCGGAGGCGAGGACGGAACGAGCGGAACGACGAGGAGCACCAGTGACGGTAGCTGTACACTGCGAGAACCTGGCGGGCTGTTGCGGAGTGAAGACACCCCAGGTCCCTACGCCACAACCCTGAAGACGGGTCGTGGCCCAAGGTGAGTACTGCTCCGGGGGTCATTCTGGTGGGGTTGGTGGGGAAGCACCGAGCAGTGAGGCGCACAGGTGGTGGTTTTGTGCACCTCACGGTCCCTTTTTCCCTGGTGACGGTAGCACAAGACAGTAGAAAGCCCTGAAAGCCCGATAGTAATCCCAACCTGTTTTTTCTTTTCTCCCCCGGGCCCAAGCGAGAAAAAGAGACAGAACCCCATAGTCAAGAAGAGGTCCTCCGTCCTGGAAGGAAGAGAGAAGACCCCTGAAGAAGAGACAAGAAGAGGACGTTACCCCTATTGCCTTATGTTTTGTTTGTTTTTGTTCGTTGCTTCTGTGACAGTGTCCCGGCAGTACTGTAGTAATGACCACGACTCTCTCGAGGAGGGCCTACAACTGAGTCTTAAATTAAAAAACATCTCCTCATCCCACGATTGCGTTCTGTGGTCCCTCCCTTATTTCCGTTTCGGTCACCCCACATCCTACAAAGTGGTGTCAGAAGTGGGATACTCATCTCAAAGTGTCGCAACATGACACAACTCTTGCCCGTGGAGAGTATCATCGCTCAACTAGCAGAGGGACAACAACACTACAACTGGCATTAGAACAACAGGCCCAGACCACATGGAGAGAAAAAAGCCTTGCAGGATGCACTGAAAGAGCATGCCACCCTGCTTACGGCAAATCAACAAGTACAGGACACTGCAATCTTCAGACTCACAGACACAATAGTAAGCACCAAGGTGTGTCCCAATGTCCCGGGATCTGTCGTACAAAAGATCTAAGAGGGGAAGGACCCTGATTACTTTTTATAAAGTTCAAGAGAGTGGCAACCACCGCGGCCTGGCCCCCAGAACGATGGAGTCAGTACATTGAACCCCTTCTCTCAGGAGAAATACAGGCAGTCTACCAAGCGGCCAATCCTGCCCCAATCCTGCCGGCACCACAGCGTACGAAGAGGTCAAGAGGACAAACCTTGAGCCCCTGGGTTGCGACCAAGAATTCTACAGGGCGAAATTTAGAAAAGATAAGTGGACGGCAGGAGACAACCCACGCGCTCTCAACTACTGGATTAAGGACCTGGGAAATAGGTTGCTGGTGCCTCATACGTCCACCGTGGAAGAGCTCACTGAAAAAGCTGAAAAAGAATACCTGGAACAGTTCCTGGAGGCATTGCCAGCGAAGACCCGTTCCTGGGTAAAACAACACCCTAATTTAAACTCCACAATGGCGGTGGACTTAGTATGTGCCTTTCACCGATCCCCTGAGGTCAAGGCTGGTATACCACGAGCTCCCTATAACCCTCCAAGATCCACTTCTCGATCAGACCCCAAATCCCTGATAGCTCACCGGGTACCCCAAAGAGTCATTTCCCCTTCCCCCGGTCCAAGCGGGCCCGGACCTCAATGCTATCACTGCTCAGAGTGGGGACATATAGCCAGACAGTGTCCCCTTCGGGTCCCAGTGGCAGAACCTATGGAAGTGGGGTACTCCCTGGGGCGCATATGCTTAACAGGAAAAAGTGCACATCAGTACAGGAGGGAGGTATTCGTAAATGGGAAAAAACACCAAGCATTACTAGACACAGGATGTCACATGACTGTGGTAGACCGGGCCTTGATATCCCAGCCACAACTAAAGGGAGCTGAAAGTGTAAATATCACATGTGTACACGGGGACACTAAAACCTATCTGGTAGCTGAGGTACTGCTGGACGTGGCTCAAGATCCACACATGCGGAAGGTGGGGGTTATTACCTCTCTACCTGAAGCTGTTATCATTGGTACCTACTACCCAAGATTCGAACAGTACTATAAGGAGACCAAAGAGCACACCACAGCCTGGTTACAGGAGGCTCCGTTTAGCAGGAGCGACATTGACCACACAAGAGGAAGGGATAGAAAGAGTAAACAAGAGAAACGGAGGGAGAAGAATGCCTATACCCAATCACTGCTATTATTTACCCTAGCTAGTACTCTATCTGACCTCCTAAAAAGAAAATGCCCATTCCATCTATCTACCCGGAATCACGAACATGAACAAAGTTTTCAGGCCATGAAAGATGCCATATGTTCAGCCCCCATGTTACACTGCCCTGACTTTGATAAAAACGTTTTTCTACAAATGAATGCTTCAGGCCTAGGACTGGACGCCGTGCTATATCAGCCTGACTCTGATTGTGACATCAAGCCCCTCGTCTATCTCAGTAGGAAACTATTCCCCCGAGAGAGGGAGTACTCCACGATCGAAAAAGAATGTCTGGCAATACAATGGGCAGTAGAGGCCCTACAATATTACCTACTGGCAGGAGGAGGAGCCTAGCGACGAACGAAGATGGCCGCATAGGCTCTCGGCTCCGTCGACCTCCGCCTGTTGCTTAAATATCCTGTCGATAATTCTGTTTTCACACCCCATCCCCGGGCGGCTTAACTGTTGCTGATACCGGCGGTGTGTTCCCGGAAACTTTCCTACCCGGATTGGCGGAGCTGCGTCGTGCGGAAGTTCCTGGCCTGACACCGTCAGTGAGCCGGGACCTCGAGTGCTGGCCCTGCCGGGCTACAGCGTAACAACAGCGGCTGGGGGACCCAGACGCGGTCCGGACGATTGATGTGAAGAGTAACCTGTCCCTAAATTGGTGGATTGCCCGCGGTTCTAAACGTACTACGGAGGTGCATTAATCCTGAAAGCGGCTGCGAGGTGGGGGGCCCCCTTCCCGGCGACTGCCCGACCCGCCGGGTTGGAGCCCCCGCTCGAGAGGCCCCATCGTTGCTCTACGTTGCACCTCCTGTCCCCGCCCACCCTACTCGAACTTCAGTCCCCGAGTGCATCGGGTTCCGCGAAGGGCACGCAGATGTTTGGAGCTGCCCAAATGGAGGTGGTGCGGGATGGAGACGAGCTGTCTTTGAGAACCGTGATAGCCGCCATTAGGGACCTGCACTCCTGTATGGTTTCTCTGTTCCACGAGATGATCGCGGATACCATCGTAACGGACCGACCGTGTGCGGATCCTGGCCTGTCTGGTCCCCCTGAATTGGCTGCTTATCCTGAGCTACTCCCGGAACTAAGCGATCTAGACCCATCTTGTGTCGTAGCCTCGATGCCATCACCCGGATCGCTGGGTGAGGCCGGCCTTATTGTTTTGGAGCATCGCCCGCCATCTTTGAAGTGTCCGTTGATGGTTGTGTTCGCAGTCCTGTCCTCAACTGGAACTATTGATTTCAAGACCCGACGATTTTGCCCAGTACTTTTCGATCGTGTGAGCTGTGGCTTGTTGGGGAACTTGGAAGGTTCGAACCCTTGTTTGACGGTGGCGAGTGTCATGGCGGCTGCTGGTTGTGGAGGACTGAGGGGTCTGGCCAGACTCGCTACACGGATTCGTGGGCTGGCTGGGACTTTGCACTGTCCGGGAGATGTGCTGGTGCAGGTTACGGAACTTTGTGTGCACGTTCCCAGGGGTCAAGGGTGAGGCTGTGGATTGTTTTGGACTTCTGGGGCGTGTGAAGCACTGGGGATCCGCCATTTTTTGTTATCGGGTGGTGAGGCGGAGTCAGGCGTCCTCCCTGGGTACTTTCGTATTTAGAATTGTTTGTGTTTCGGCTGGATCAATGTCCGGGGCTGTACGTTGCAGGCGGGGGGTAGTGGGGCCGAGAGCATGTGTGTTTCTCTTCCTCCTCCACTTTTTTCCTCTTCTTTATTCTTTCCTTCTTCTTATTATTCCCTTTTCTTCTATATTTCGGGTTTTGGAAGCTGGGCGATAGGCACGCTGCTAGGGGGGTAGGCCGTAGCCATCTGCAGGGGTGCAGGGTGGGGGTTGGGGGGTGGGGTATTATTGTTTTTCCGTTTTTCTGTTACTATGGCCCTTTTCTCTTCTTTTAGTTTAAAATGGACTATCTTTCCTTTCTCTCATTCTGGGTTCTGGGCGACAGGTTATTGTTTGGAATTTCAATGTTGTGCTACGGCTCATGCTGTTAAGCCTATCCTGTCACTGGAAGCATTGGGCGGGCGTTAGCTGGGTGTATTTTGTGCCAGAAGGCCCCCACAACTGATTGCTTGTTAATTGTTGTCCTTTCTGAGGATGGTATTGCTACTTTGCCCGCCCATTGGTCAAACGTGATTTAGTCCCTGTCGTTGGCTCCCTACCATTTTCTGTTTCTATTTCCTCCCTTCTCCTTTTATTATACTGAAATTCACTGACTCGTTACGGTAATTATCCTGTATTATTTTTAAAAATTAAACCTCTCTTATCCGGTGTTATTATCCTGTGGGTGCCATACCTGTTTTGAGTTTCTAGTCTGCTGCCGTGCCTCCGGGATGTTCGGCTACATAGCTGTGTGCACTCCTTCTGTCAATAAAGGTTTTCTAAAAATAAAAAATATTACCTACTGGGAAGAAAATTTACTGTACTCACCGATCACGTCCCTCTCACCTGGCTTGTATAGAACAAGAACACCAACCACCGGATCCTACGATGGTTCTTAACATTGCAACCATTTTCATTTCAGACAGTGCACATTCCGGGAGAAAGATAGATCAGCGCGGATTATCTGTCCCGTCATCCATTTACTGAATGGCCCTAACGTCCATTCCTAAGGGGGGAGGTCTGTGAGGAGGAAGAGTATAGTGGAGACTGGAAGCAGCGGTGTTGGAATTGCTCATGATTCTGCTATGTGTTTCCACTGTCTATGGTAGCGCGCGACATACGTCATCTCTGAATGTTCGGAGATGATATATGTGACGTCACAACTGTCACTGTCATAATCCCGTTATTGCTTTGCCTTATGCGCTCAGCGGTTCCCTGGCTCCCTGTGGGCCCTGTTAACTTAATAAACTACTTTTACACAAATCTCTTCCTGTGTGATCTATCGCCACCACAACAATTAGCGACGAGGCCAAAAGCAGAGGGCCCACGGGTACAGAAAAAGACGGAAACTAAGTGTGAGTGAGTAATACCTGTACTACGACCCTCGTGATTTCCGAAGAGCTATCTGGGATCAGCGGCACAAAAGTAAGTGGACATACCGGCAGCGCGCCAGGCGAAGCTTTGCATCACGCTGAGGAGACTCCGTGTATGCGCGCTGAGGTTCCTGTCAGGTAGTACGCGTGAGGCATGCCGGGAGGAGGGTCTTCTTTGGCTCTAGTGGGCTCCCCTTCTTGCTCGGGGTCTGCTATGACTCTCCTGCTTGTGGTGAGTCACTTGGACCTTGCTGGTCCCAATGGTGCTCCTTCTTTGCTTTCCACACCATTTGCAGCCGCCAAGGCTTGTTGGTGCTCCCGCTGGCCACTGGTCCTCTGGTTCTCGACTTCTGACTTCTTGACTTCTGACGTGGGCAAGCTTGTGCATGGCTCCTGCTCTTCCTCAGCATTGCTTGGTCCTCACAGTTGCAGCGACAAGGTCACTGTCAACACTTCTTAACCATCCGCCATCGGTGGGCATTGCTCTCCGGTGCCTCCTGGTCGCCTCTGAGTGGCATACACTCTGTCCCCTCTGCTTGCAGGTTCTTTACTTCAGAAATCCACCCTTGGATTCCACCGGACCCTTGCAAAGTCTTCTCCACAGCAACATATTTCCTGAAGTCCTCCATTGTGGTCTAAAGCGGTTTCTGACATCAATTCGCACCTTTGCACTGGCACCTTTGCACTGGCAAACCAATTTTAAAAGCGTCACTTTGTAACCTAACTTGCACTGTGTATTCTACTTTACCGGTTCATTGTTGGGGGTGCAAGACAGCTCGTGTCGAGTTCACCGAGGGCCGAGCCAAGGCTCTACTCGGACTGACACAGCCTACCTGGAGGGCGACGAGTGTGGCCGCCATCTTTGGGGTAGGGTACGGTTGGCGCTCTAGCAGTCGGGCGAATTAAGGCCCGATCGCTATAAATCTTGCTAGCGTCCAAGAAACCGGCAAAACCTTACTTTAATTCAGAATCGCTCCTGAGGCGGAAGCCGGGAGCTAGGCTCTTGAAATATCGATAGATTCACTGCTATTTTGCACATTGCTTTGTATTACGCCTTTTATTTGCAACATACCAATTTTTAAAACAAACCAATTTTAAAAGCGTCACTTTGTAACCTAACTTGCACTGTGTATTCTACTTTACCTGTTCATTGTTGGGGGTGCAAGACAGCTCGTGTCGAGTTCACCGAGGGCCGAGCCAAGGCTCTACTCGGACTGACACAGCCTACCTGGAGGGCGACGAGTGTGGCCGCCATCTTTGGGGTAGGGTACGGTTGGCGCTCTAGCGGTCGGGCGAATTAAGGCCCGATTGCTATAAAATGAAGACCTCACTCCGTCCGCGCAGTGGGCGGGCGCAGCGGGCGCGCCAGAGGCAAGCCCGTCTGGGCCCTTCCGGGCCCGACCAGGCCCAGGGCCCGTTATTATGCCCATGGATTCCCCGGTACCCCCGGCTTACTCCAGTGAAGAACTCATTGTGCTACAATACACCTTGCGTCAGTGTGATCATCAGCTGGTGGGGACCGAACCTTTATTCAGTCGCTGTCACCTCTGCCCTGTTCCTCCACCCGAAGACACCAACAGCAATAAGGCTTGTAAAATCCTGAGGATGGCGCTGCTAAACTGCAGATCCTTGCCTAAACATGCGGTTGAGATCAATCTGCTGATTGAAGAAAGTCGCTTGGATTTGCTTTTCCTTACAGAGACATGGTTATCCCCCACTCAGAGTTTGACGTCATCTCCGCCCTTCCCACTGGCTTTCTTGTTCAAAACCTGAACAGAAGCGAAGGAATAGGAGGAGGTCTCGCCATAATCCATAGAGACTCATTGACATGCAGACTTGAGAATGGCAGCATCTCAGACGCAGAGAGCGCCTGCTTTAGCATTCAACTAACCCCCACACAATCTCTCTCTGGAATCCTGATCTACCGCCCACCGGGCAGCATTAAGCACTTTGTTGACTCCTTATTAGAAGTCACCCTGGCTGCGGCTGCTCGGGCCTCTAATTTTCTGGTACTCGGAGACCTTAACCTTCATTTCGACGACCCTAACGACAAAGTAGCTGCTGAGCTTACGTTAAATTTTAAATCATTTGAACTTCATCTTCTCAATAAGGAAGCCACCCATAGCAAAGGACATTTGTTAGACCCCGTCTTCTCTAACAATACCCAGCTCCTAGCTACTTCACCTTTGCCTCTACCGTGGTCTGATCATTTCGTAGTGCCCTTTTCTTGGGAACTGCGACTGGAAGTGTCCGGTGCCCCCCCCCCCCCCCCCCCCCCCTGCGTACTCTCCAAAGAGCCTGGCCGAAACTCTCAGTGGAAAAACTGAAATCTGCCCTTGAGCAATCTGCTCCTGAATCAGTATCTGAAGTCCTGCTTGCAGACCTGAATTTTCAGAATTGGCTCAATAACTCCCTGAACATGGTTCTGCCTCAAAAATGGTGACTAAAAAGAGTAGCACTTTTAAATCCCCTTGATATACCACAGCACTGAGAGATCTTAAAAAGGCCTGCAAAAAGGCAGAACGTATCTGGAGGAGGGACTGGGCCCATAGTAGCAAAGCCTCTTACCAGGCGGCCTTGAGACTCTATAAAGACGCACGACAAACGACCAAGGCCTCCTTCTTCGAAGAGAAAATTAGACTTGCTGCCAACTCCTCTAGGGAAACTTTCAAAATACTCACTCAGCTGACCAAAATCCCAGCGCCGATCACTCTTCAAAATGACCCCACATCAAGATGTGACCTGTTAGCAAAGTTTTTTGACCAAAAAATACAGAAAATACTAGACAGTCTTCCTCAAACTGGTACACCCTTGGTGTCCGACCCCCCCCCCTCCTTCCACTTCAGGCCCCTTACTCGAGACGTTCTCGTGTATCACCAGGGAAGACTTCTGCTCGACACTCTCCAACATTAAAAGCGGCTCACCATCTGATCCAGCTCCCATGCACGTTCTCAAACAAATTATGAGTACCATCGCTCCTCTTGCTACTGATCTATTGAATACCTCATTCACTACCGGCATCGTCCCCCCGAGCTGGAAACAGGCAAAAATCAAAGCCCTCCTAAAAAAACCAGGACTAGACCCTGCCGATCTGGCGAATTTCTGCCCTATTTCATTGCTACCTGGACTGGGCAAAATCGCCGAAAAGTTGGTGAATTGGCAGCTCTCCGGATTCATGGAGAGTAATGACCTACTGGGTCATTCCCAAACGGGATTTCGCCCTGGGCAGGGCACAGACACTGCCCTCATAGTGGTGGCAGAAGAGGCTAGGTGCATCTTAGATTCAGGGGGATCAGCAGCTCTGATCCTCCTGGATCTGAGCGCTGCATTCGATACCGTAGACCACACTACCCTTGTCCACCGTCTCTCTAAACTGGGTATTGTAGGGTCCGCCCTTAAGTGGCTGGAATCATTTCTCAGCAATCGGTCCTTTAGGATCGGGGAGAATGGTACCATGTCAATACCCATCCCTCTTCAATGTGGGGTTCCTCAGGGATCTTCCCTGAGCCCCACATTGTTCAATGTTTACATGGCTCCACTGGAGGATATAGTAGCCCCCTTTGGGATTAAATCTATCAGCTATGCTGACGACACACAACTCGTCGTCTCTCTGTCTCAACAAGGGGGATGCTCTGACAACCTCTCGAGCTGCCTCTTGGCAATCTTTTCCTGGATGACAGACTCCAAGCTGAAACTTAACGGAGCCAAAACGGAGATCATGCTCCTAGGTCAACACCTTACATCTCTACCTTCAGAGCTCTGGCCCCCCTGTATGGGGGATTTACCCCCAGCAAAGGAGAAAATCAAAAGCCTCGGGGTCTGGTTTGAACCCCAATTAACATTCAAGACCCATGCCCAGAAAGTCGCAGGCAGCTGTTTCGGTCTGCTGCGTTCAGTGCGGAAAGTGCTCCCCCTCCTGCTCTTCCAATCTAGGAAGCTCCTAATCCAAGGTCTAATACTATCAAGACTGGATTATGGTAATGCTCTCCTTCTAGCTGCACCGAAAAATACAACTAACATCTTGCAGCGGGTACAGAACGCGGCAGCTAGAATGCTCATGGGGGCACCTAGAAGGGCCTCGGCCAAACCTCTACTGAGATCCCTGCACTGGCTCCCCATCCAGGAACGAATCGCATTTAAAACACTGTGCATTGCTCACAGGACAATGCAAGGCAAAGGCCCTCCCGCCTTAAGAAAACTGATTTGTCCTTATAAATCTTCAAGGACCCTCCGCTCTGACGGGGAGAACCTGGTCTCCATTCCTAGAGTGAGAAAAGCCCGGACTGGAGGACGCCGGTTTTCCCTGAATGCAGCAAAACACTGGAACGCCCTCCCTAGGGAAATCCAGATGGAAGCCTCCTATCTTAAGTTCAGAAAATCTCTTAAAACTTTTCTTTTCCCTAAAGCTGAATAATCCTTGTTCCCTTTTTCCTTCTTAGGGCCTTTCTGTTTTTCTGTTAAGTTAGCGCTGGGACGCTCAAGGGCAACCACGCGCTTTATAAATCTAATTTCATTTCATTTCATTTCCCTGATGTAGGTATCCTGGGGTATCGAAAGGGTAGGAACACTCTCCAACCTTCTGTCTTACACAAGGTTGTTTCAGGGTTCACTGGGAAGGGACTGTGACTTCCCCGTAGACTTCTATTGGACACATGGCTGTGTTTCTACTCTGTACACAGCCTCAGTGGGGTGCCTGTGCACTTACCTTGGGTGGAGTTCCTGGGTACTTACCTTGGGTGGTTCCTTGTGACACAAGCTCCTCTGAGTCTTCTGGTCCCAGTCCCGACTTCGGTCATAGTTCGTATTCCACTCCTTTAGTATATGGTTTGTTCTCCCCCTGGAGACCACTGTATTTTGTTTTTACTTACCTATTTGCAATTGAAGTATTGTTGTGTATTTGTGTGGCTATCTCTGGGTAGGAGATATACCAATGTGTCAGTGGGTGTTGTGTAAAAAATAGAAATATTTTGATATATACACTGCATGGTTCTTTTTCATTTAACCTACATTACATGATTAAACTGGTAGAATAAGGTGTTAACACTCCTTCAAGATAAGCCCGAAGGCTGCTCTCCACAGCTACTACTCTGAGAGCTTTCAAAGGTTCTCAAAGACCACTAAAATCACCACAGGGTTGCCTGGATAGTGCAAGGTGCATCACTTAAATAAGTGTGCACCATATACTAAGCTAGCCTCCTTCAAGTGGGTATTAGCCCACACCGTGACTAGGTATCACGGTGCAAAGAGTTCCCAATGATAAAGCATGCCTCCTATGGTGGGTGAGGGAAATCGTCATTTAAAAGGAATATTTCACTCCAGCTATGTTATAGTGAACTACTCTTTTTCTTTCCAGTTTAGACCCAGGTGTGTGTTTGTGTTTAAATATTAGTGTACTGGTGCAGGTCTTTAAATCTCCTTTGACCCTCCTTTTTGTGTTACTGTAAGTGACCAATACCAGTGGTGTGTGGTGTTCCTCCCAGCATCTCACTCCAGCAAAGACAGATAGTAAATTAAACTAAGAAGTTGATAAGAATTAAAGCGGAGGACCGAAAAAAGGCCAGTGCCTCCAGGGAAGTTTCATCTCTCACTGAAATGCAGCTCTTGGCTCCAAATGACTCTCACAGAGAGCGATCTAATGAGAGCAGGTCCAGAGAAGAGTAGCAAAGAGAATGTGACTATCGCACAACTCCTGACATCGACACTCCCAATCAATGTCAAGGGTCCCAAAATCAGCAAAATCTACAGGTCTCTTGTTGGAACTGGTATGTGAGGAGGACAAGTACAATACGGACTGGAAGCAGCGGTCAGGCAATTAGCCCCTCCCATCCCACCGATGTCAGCCAGAGGGCTGGTCGGGATCGTAGTTTATGGGGAGGGGCTGGTGACGTCAGGGGAGGAGCCGGTGAAGTCAGCAGATGGGGATATCCCAGGAAGCAGACGAGGTGAGGCGCGGAAGCCGAATTGAGGGAGACAGGAGACAGAGAAGGCTGAAGTGAGCGACGGAGGAGGCGGAGGCGAGGACGGAACGAGCGGAACGACGAGGAGCACCAGTGACGGCAGCTGTACACTGCGAGAACCCGGCGGGCTGTTGCGGAGTGAAGACGCCCCAGGTCCCTACGCCACAACCCTGAAGACGGGTCGTGGCCCAAGGTGAGTACTGCTCCGGGGGTCATTCTGGTGGGGTTGGTGGGGAAGCACCGAGCAGTGAGCCGCACAGGTGGTGGTTTTGAGCACCTCACGGTCCCTTTTTCCCTGGTGACGGTAGCACAAGACAGTAGAAAGCCCTGAAAACCCGATAGTAATCCCGACCTGTTTTTTCTTTTCTCCCCTGGGCCCAAGCGAGAAAAAGAGACAGAAGCCCATAGTCAAGAAGAGGTCCTCCGTCCTGGAAGGAAGAGAGAAGACCCCTGAAGAAGAGACAAGAAGAGGGCGTTACCCCTATTGCCTTATGTTTTGTTTGTTTTTGTTCGTTGCTTCTGTGACAGTGTCCCGGCAGTACTGTAGTAATGACCACGACTCTCTCGAGGAGGGCCTACAACTGAGTCTTAAATTAAAAAACATCTCCTCATCCCACGATTGTGTTCTGTGGTCCCTCCCTTATTTCCGTTTCGGTCACCCCACATCCTACAAAGTGGTGTCAGAAGTGGGATACTCATCTCAAAGTGTCGCAACATGACACAACTCTTGCCCGTGGAGAGTATCATCGCTCAACTAGCTGAGGGACAACAACACTACAACTGGCATTAGAACAACAGGCCCAGACCACATGGAGAGACAAAAGCCTTGCAGGATGCACTGAAAGAGCAGGCCACCCTGCTTATGGCAAATCAACAAGTACAGGACACTGTAATCTTCAGACTCACAGACGCAATAGTAAGCTCCAAGGTGTGTCCCAATGTCCCGGGATATGTCCTACAAAAGATCCAAAAGGGGAAGGACCCTGATTACTTTTTATAAAGTTCGAGAGAGTGGCAACCACCGCGGCCTGGCCCCCAGAACGATGGAGTCAGTACATTGAACCCCTTCTCTCAGGAGAAATACAGGCAGTCTACCAAGCGGCCAATCCTGCCCCAATCCTGCCGGCACCACAGCGTACGAAGAGGTCAAGAGGACAAACCTTGAGCCCCTGGGTTGCGACCAAGAATTCTACAGGGCGAAATTTAGAAAAGATAAGTGGACGGCAGGAGACAACCCACGCGCTCTCAACTACTGGATTAAGGACCTGGGAAATAGGTTGCTGGTGCCTCATACGTCCACTGTGGAAGAGCTCACTGAAAAAGCTGAAAAAGAATACCTGGAACAGTTCCTGGAGGCATTGCCAGCGAAGACCCGTTCCTGGGTAAAACAACACTCTAATTTAAACTCCACAATGGCGGTGGACTTAGCATGTGCCTTTCACCAATCCCCTGAGGTCAAGACTGGTATACCACGAGCTCCCTATAACCCTCCAAGATCCACTTCTCGATCAGACCCCAAATCCCTGATAGCTCACCGGGTACCCCAAAGAGTCATTTCCCCTTCCCCCGGTCCAAGCGGGCCCGGACCTCAATGCTATCACTGCTCAGAGTGGGGACACATAGCCAGACAGTGTCCCCTTCGGGTCCCAGTGGCAGAACCTATGGAAGTGGGGTACTCCCTGGGGCGCATATGCTTAACAGGAAAAAGTGCACATCAGTACAGGAGGGAGGTATTCGTAAATGGGAAAAAACACCAAGCATTACTAGACACAGGATGCCACATGACTGTGGTAGACCGGGCCTTGATATCCCAGCCACAACTAAAGGGAGCTGAAAGTGTAAATATCACATGTGTACACGGGGACACTAAAACCTATCTGGTAGCTAAGGTACTGCTGGACGTGGCTTAAGATCCACACATGCGGAAGGTGGGGGTTATTACCTCTCTACCTGAAGCTGTTATCATTGGTACCTACTACCCAAGATTCGAACACTACCTTAAGGAGACCAAAGAGCACACCACAGCCTGGTTACAGGAGGCTCCGTTTAGCAGGAGCGACATTGACCACACAAGAGGAAGGGATAGAAAGAGTAAACAAGAGAAACGGAGGGAGAAGAATGTCTATACCCAATCACTGCTATTATTTGCCCTAGCTAGTCCTCTATCTAACCTCCTAAAAAGAAAATGCCCATTCCATCTATCTACCCGGAATCACGAACATGAACGAAGTTTTCAGGCCCTGAAAGATGCCATTTGTTCAGCCCCCATGTTACACTGCCCTGACTTTGATAAAACCTTTTTTCTACAAATGAATGCTTCAGGCCTAGGACTGGACGCCGTGCTATATCAGCCTGACTCTGATTGTGACATCAAGCCCCTCGTCTATCTCAGGAGGAAACTATTCCCCCGAGAGAGGGAGTACTCCACGATCGAAAAAGAATGTCTGGCAATACAATGGGCAGTAGAGGCCCTACAATATTACCTACTGGCAGGAGGAGGAGCCTAGCGACAAACGAATATGGCCGCATAGGCTCTCGGCTCCGTCGACCTCCGCCTGTTGCTTAAATATCCTGTCGATAATCCTGTTTTCACGCCCCATCCCCGGGCGGCTTAACTGTTGCTGATACCGGCGGTGTGTTCCCGGAAACTTTCCTACCCGGATTGGCGGAGCTGCGTCGTGCGGAAGTTCCTGGCCTGACACCGTCAGTGAGCCGGGACCTCGAGTGCTGGCCCTGCCGGGCTACAGCGTAACAACAGCGGCTGATGGACCCAGACGCGGTCCAGACGATTGATGTGAAGAGTAACCTGTCCCTGAATTGGTGGATTGCCCGCGGTTCTAAACGTACTACGGAGGTGCATTAATCCTGAAAGCGGCTGCGAGGTGGGGGGCCCCCTTCCCGGCGACTGCCCGACCCGCCGGATCGGAGCCCCCGCTCGAGAGGCCCCATCGTTGCTCTACGTTGCACCTTCTGTCCCCGCCCGCCCTACTCGAACTTCGGTCCCCGAGTGCATCGGGTTCCGCGAAGGGCATGCAGATGTTTGGAGCTGCCCAAATGGAGGTGGTGCGGGATGGAGACGAGCTGTCTTTGAGAACCGTGATGGCCGCCATTAGGGACCTGCACTCCTGTATGGTTTCTCTGTTCCACGAGACGATCGCGGATACCATCGTAACAAACCGATCGTGTGCGAACCCTGGCCTGTCTGGTCCCCCTGAATTGGCTGCTTATCCTGAGCTACTCCCGGAACTAAGCGATCTAGACCCATCTTGTGTCGTAGCCTCGATGCCCTCACCCGGATCGCTGGGTGAGGCCGGCCTTATTGTTTTGGAGCATCGCCCGCCATCTTTGAAGTGTCCGTCGATGGTTGTGTTCGCAGTCCTGTCCTCAACTGAAACTATTGATTTCAAGACCTGACGATTTTGCCCAGTACTTTTCGATCGTGTGAGCTGTGGCTTGTTGGGGAACTTGGAAGGTTCGAACCCTTGTTTGACGGTGGCGAGTGTCATGGCGGCTGCTGGTTGTGGAGGACTGAGGGGTCTGGCCAGACTCGCTACACGGATTTGTGGACTGGCTGGGACTTTGCACTGTCCAGGAGATGTGTTGGTGCAGGTTACGGAACTTTTGTGTGCACGTTCGCAGGGCTCAAGGGTGAGGCTGTGGATTGTTTTGGACTTCTGGGGCGTGTGAAGGACTGGGGATCCGCCATTTTTTGTTATCGGGTGGTGAGGCGGAGTCAGGCGTCCTCTCTGGGTACTGTCGTATTTAGAATTGTTTGTGTTTCGGCTGGATCAATGTCCGGGACTGTACGTTGCAGGCGGGGGGTAGTGGGGCCGAGAGCATGTGTGTTTCTCCTCCTCCTCCACTTTTTTCTTCTTCTTTATTCTTTCCTTCTTTTTATTATTCCCTTTTCTTCTATATTTCGGGTTTTGGAAGCTGGGCGATAGGCAAGCTGCTAGGGGGGTAGGCCGTAGCCATCTGCAGGGGTGCAGGGTGGGGGTTGGGGGGTGGGGTATTATTGTTTTTCCGTTTTTCTGTTACTATGGCCCTTTTCTCTTCTTTTAGTTTAAAATGGACTATCTTTCCTTTCTCTCATTCCGGGTTCTGGGCGACAGGTTATTGTTTGGAATTTCAATGTTGTGCTACGACTCATGCTGTTAAGCCTATCCTGTCACTGAAAGCATTGGGCGGGCGTTACCTGGGTGTATTTTGTGCCAGAAGGCCCCCACAACTGATTGCTTGTTAA
This sequence comes from Lissotriton vulgaris, assembly GCF_964263255.1. Classification (NCBI taxonomy): domain Eukaryota; kingdom Metazoa; phylum Chordata; class Amphibia; order Caudata; family Salamandridae; genus Lissotriton; species Lissotriton vulgaris. The sequence continues at coordinate 1,677,609,670 of NC_141693.1, read as the reverse complement.
TTGTTGTCATTTCTGAGGATGGTATTGCTACTTTGCCCGCCCATTGGTCAAACGCGATTTAGCCCCTGTCGTTGGCTCCTTACCATTTTCTGTTTCTATTTCCTCCCTTCTCCTTTTTTTATACTGAAATTCACCGACTCGTTACAGTAATTATCCTGTATTATTTTTAAAAATTAAACCTCTCTTATCCGGTGTTATTATCCTGTGGGTGCCATACCTGTTTTGAGTTTCTAGTCTGCTGCTGTGCCTCCGCGATGTTCGGCTACATAGCTGTGTGCACTCCTTCTGTCAATAAAGGTTTTCTAAAAATAAAAAAATAAAAAAAATATTACCTACTGGGAAGAAAATTTACTATACTCACCGATCACGTCCCTCTCACCTGGCTTGTATAGAACAAGAACACCAACCACCGGATCCTACGATGGTTCTTAACATTGCAACCATTTTCATTTCAGACAGTGCACATCCCGGGAGAAAGATAGATCAGCGCGGATTATCTGTCCCGTCATCCATTTACTGAATGGCCCTAACGTCCACTCCTAAGGGGGGAGGTCTGTGAGGAGCAAGAGTATAGTGGAGACTGGAAGCAGCGGTGTTGGAATTGCCCATGATTCTGCAATGTGTTTTCACTGTCTATGGTAGCGCGCGACATACGTCATCTCCAAATGTTCGGAGATGATATATGTGACGTCACAACTGTCACTGTCATAATCCCGTTATTGCTTTGCCTTATGCGCTCAGCTGTTCCCTGGCTCCCTGTGGGCCCTGTTAACTTAATAAACTACTTTTACACAAATCTCTTCCTGTGTGATCTATCGCCCCCACAACAATTGGCGACGAGGACCAAAAGCAGAGGGCCCACAGGTACAGAAAAGGACGGAAACTAAGTGTGAGTGAGTAATACTTGTACTACGACCCTCGTGATTTCCGAAGAGCTATCTGGGATCAGCGGCACAAAAGTAAGTGGACATACCGGCAGCGCGCCAGGCGAAGCTTTGCATCACGCTGAGGAGACTCCGTGTATGCGCGCTGAGGTTCCTGTCAGGTAGTATGAGTGAGGCATGCCGGGAGGAGCGCTGACTAGGCAGAGCGTGTGATTGGCTGCAGGACTAAACGTCATCAGCAAAATAAACAAAGCGGGCATTTTGAAGGACTAAATAAAAGTGAAATCCACTTACTATCCTATGCAAGAAGGGAAAGCAAAATAAATGACAGATTCATGTGTATGGAACCGGAAAGAGTGAAAGCAAAACGATAATTATCGGAAAATAAAAACGATGGACATGATATTAAAGAAATACTAAGGGAAATATTTCCATTTCTACAGCAAAATAATAGGTGGTGGAAAATATCGAGAATAATTAAAACCAGCGAAAATCTATTTATGAAAAGGAAATAAAGTGATAACAGGAATAAAAGGTTGTATAGTAACTGCAAGAAAGGAGTATTGAAATTAACCTTAAATTGGCACAGAGCAATAATATTTGCGTTCCACCTTTGTTTCTAGATGAGCCAGGCCAGCCTGTAATGAGATGGAGGAAATGGCTAAGGGCTTTTGAAAATTATATTATATCCATTGATGGGAAAAAATATGATGCAGAAAGGAAAACTTCAATTTTATTTGGTTTGTTAGGGAAGGCTGGACAAGATGTATTCAACAGTTTACCAGAATATGAAAGCCCACCCGGTGTTTTCATACCACTAGATGAGTACAATGAGGCGGTAAAAAGGCTTGAAAAACAGTTTGACGAGGAACCCAATATAATGGTGGGAAGGCATAAATTTGCTTTACGCAAGCAAGAAGAAGGAGAGACAATTGAGGAGTATATCGCTTGTTTGAGGGTGCTTGCTAGAGAGTGTGAATTTGAGGATATGACCGAAACCTACATCAGGGACCAAGTGGTGTTCTATTGTTACTCAAAAAAAGTACAAGAGAGACTGCTGGCATGTAAGAAACCATCATTGCAAGAGGTTGTAGATATTGCCAAGGGGATGGAGAGGTCAATGATATCTACAAAAGAGCTTTCTAGTACAAGTAGTAATGCCAATGTATTTTATTTACAGGATAAAAGGAAAGGAAATGAGAAAAATTGGAGCAGCAAGAAGGTGGGAGGCAAGAATTTGAATTGTTTTAGATGTGGTTCGCATGAACACCTAGCTGACAGTAAGTTGTGTCCAGCCCTTACTAAAAAATGCTCTAAATGTAAAAAAACAGGTCACTATACAACGTTATGTAAAACCAAAATGTCTTATGGAAATGTAAAAGTTAATGCTATTGGTGAATTTGACGAAGAAATGTGTGCCAACATTGTGCTGTATGTAGAAGTGATAGATGGTAAAATTAAAGGACCTATTGGCGAAGTTAAAATTGGGGAAGTGGAATTGCAATTTACAGCAAATTCAGGGTCACCAATTACTACGATATCTGACACTCTATTTGAGGAAAAATGGAAGGATGTAGCAGTACAAGAGACAGACATCAACCCAAAGGCTTTTGGGGAACAAGATATAAACATGGTAGGTTATTTTTGGGATACAGTTACTTTTAGGGGGAGAATAATCAACACCAAAATTTACGTGGCAGAGAAAGGAAGGATTCTGATCGGATGGAGAGATTTAGCGAAGCTAGGAGTAGTTTTGCAACCAGGTGCTCAAGAGCCTATAATGCTAAGGGAAGATTTTATAAACAACAAAGCAATGGATGAGGAGAAAAAGGAGCTAAGTAACGTGTTGGAAAAGTACAAGGACATATTCAAAAATGAACTAGGGTGTGCGAAAGGGTTCACCCATGATATTAAATTGAAAGAAAGTGCAATACCCATGAAGCATAAAGTGAGAACAGTGCCTCTGTCAATAGAAAATGAACTGAAACTAGTTTTGGAAAAACTAATAAAAGAAGGAGTCATAGAGGAAACTGATGAGTCTGAATGGGTATCAGCTATTGTTGTCTCAAAGAAAAAGAAAACGGGAGACTTAAGACTGTGTGTAGACCTCAGGTCTTTAAATAAAAATATTCCTAGTGAATTGCCACCCCCTTCCAAAGATCCAGGAGATACTTCAATCAGTCTCAGGGTCAAAATACTTCACATTGATAGATCTAAAGGTGGCTTATCATCAGGTGGTTCTAACGGAGAACAGCAAGAAACTAACCACCTTTATAACGCCATTTGGGGCATACAGGTATGTACGGTTGCCTTTTGGATTGGCTTCATCATCAGGAGTCTTCCAAAAACTGATGGACATGTTGTTCAGTGAGGTGAGGGGTGTGGATAGGTAAAGCTAGGGTCCACTATAGCTGAATTACAAGCCATACATGTATTACAAGGATAGGTGCCTGTGACAGGCGAACTTCCATCAATAGTTTTCTGGATGAATGGAAGATTATCTTTAAACCTTGAATGAGTGACAAGATCCTTTATATTTCTGTTTCTTCTATTCGCGAACATAGGTTTCGGTATGGTGTCTTGTACTTCAGAACCGCTGTTTAAAATATGCCAGTTCATGGTGATTATATGTCTGACCGTATTGTTAAGGGTAGAGTGTCTAGTGACACAAACCAATTGGTCTTTAGCCTGTTTTATCTTGGGTTCTAGGAGCACATCGCGATCCTTTGAAACGAGCCCGCTTGTATGATGTGCGAATCAGCTTATGGGGATAACCCAGAACCAGAAATTTAGATTTCAATATGTTGGCCTGCCTATCATAGTCAGAGATGTTAGAGCAATTGCGGTGTAATCGCAGAAATTGACTAAACGGTATTCCTTCTTTTGTGCTCGGGGATTATAACTATCAAAATGCAATAATGTATTGCGAGCCGTGGGTTTAGTGAAAAGATCGACTTCTAGAATTCCATTATTGTGCCTGATATATAGATCCAAAAATTCAACTTGATCCACACTGGCGTGAGATGTAAACCTGAGGTTTTCATCGCATACATTTAACCATTCCAAAAATTCTGTCAATTTTGATTCAGTGTCAGTCCAAATGAAAAAAATGTCGTCAATAAATCTCGCCCATGATGATACAGATTCAAAAAATGGTGCTATCTCATTAAATATGTGAATAGACTCAAAGTGGGACATATAGATGTTCGCTACTGAAGGGGCTACCGAGGCCCCCAGGCTAACACCTTTGATTTGTTTATATAAGTTGGTTCCAAATTCAAAGGTGTTCTCAGTTAAAACTAATTCAAGACATTGCAGGAGAAAGATTTTAGGGCAGGGGACTTGATAAGTATCGATGAACCAATCTACTGCAAGTAGAGCTGTATCTTGAGGGATGTTGCTGTATAAAGCTTCCACATCCAGTGTAACTAGTATATTAGAAGCCTGATTGAAGGAAAGGTGTTCCACTTTGTTAATGATAGCCATAGTATCCCTAATGTAAGCTGGAGTTTCCGGGATAAACGGTCTTAAAAGGGCATCAATATATTTTGACAGAGGTTCCGTTAGGGACCCGATGGTGGATACGATTGGGCGATACGGAGGATTCACAGGGTCCTTGTGGATTTTGGGAATGCCATATATACATGGCATGATGGGGTTGGTCTGATTAAGGTAATCACATTCTTTAGAGCTGATGTGACCTTCATTCATGGCACTTTTGGTTAACTTCTGAATTTTCAGTTGCAGCTGAGGGATCGGATTTTTGAACTGGGGAGAATAGAATTGTTTGTCATTCAAGAGAGACAGCATTTTTTCCTTATAGGTGGAGGTGTCTATCACTACTATGCCGCCTCCTTTGTCACAACTTTTGATGGTAATGATGGAAGATTTGGATAATGTTTGCAAAGACTGGAATTCATCATAATCAAAATTATATAGTGGTTATGGGATATATTTAGTTGCCTTTTTAAGCTGATTGAGGATAATGTGCGCTCGGCCTGTCCCCCTCTCATACCTTCTAGCAGTAACATATTTCCCCATAAAGTTTGTTTAACTCTCCACCGCCTCTCTGAACTCCGTCAGTAGCTGCGAGCGGTTGGCCTGCTTCGCCTGCTCCTGGTGAGTGAGTAGGTCAGCGTCTACTGTCTTTAACTGGTCTTCTAAGTGGTCCAGTGTACCCCTTAATGACTTCAAGACCCCGGCATGTTTTGCAATACATGGGGCACTAGAGGGCATGCAAGCAGTATGGCCGCAATGATGTGAGGCTCCTGCTCCCTGGGACCGTTATCCTGCATTTATCCTGAGTAATTGAGCATTAAATGAGCTAAAATTTGAGCAAAATACAGAGCTGCCCTACAGGTACAATCGGGATGAAGCAAGACGAGATCGGTGGCTGGCGGCCGCTGCGAAGAGCGTCTGAAATTGAGACCGCGCCGCCCGCTAGAACTGGGAGGAGCTTTGGATCGGCTGCTGAGGCTGGGACAGGCCGGGGAATCCCACGAGGCAGCTAAGCCGCACGTCCAGCACCCGGCAGAGAGAGAGCGCGTCAAGCCGGAGCTCAGTGCACGGCGAGTGGCGGCCTGGAAACATAACACGGAGCTGGTAGGAGATATTGGGGGAAGCGGTGATGCTCGGGGCACCAGTGTATGCTTCCCAGAGACCGCTGTGAAGGAGACCCTGCCGAGAAACGAGATATCGCTGGGGCGGAGGGTTCGGTTACACTCCTCCCCCCTCCCCCCGAGGTGCAGCGCTACCAGCCAGAGCGACATATTATGCATACCTGGAGGCCAGGCGCCCTGAAGCTGCCATGGTAAGTACTGCTGTAGAGGTGAGGCCGGATCAGCGAGTGGGAACGTGGCTGGAGGAAGCTGGGGGTCGTGGTCCCCCTCCCCCCTCCCCGGCTGGTGTGGACAGCTGTCTGGGAGCCAGCTGCGGCGACCGAGGATCGCGTATTTCAGGGGTGGAGCCTGCCAGACAAAACGAAAGTGAGGAGTGTTCTGAGCACCTTGAGGACTTGTGAGGAGCACTTGAGTCGTGTTGCAAGGCGTGGGGCAGCACGTTGACAACCCCCCTTGCACAGCGGTGTCCTGTGAGGTGACCTTGGGAGGGCTGGGAGTCGATGGTCACAGCGGGGACCCTCCCCCATGTTACAGGAGCTGGAGGCTCCCGGATCTAGTAGCCTGCTGCTGCTGTGCCCTAAGGAGCTTTGAGGGCGATCAATTCAACTGAGCATTCAGAGAAGTGCGGGGACACTGTGCCGAGTCGGGGCAGCTGAAGTCAATAGTGCAATGCTATAACGGATATTGGATTGGGCAAGCAAACAAAGCAGTGTGGTGTGTGGTGCTGGGAGTCGCTGGGCAGCGCTGGACAACGCAATGGTGGTGTAGGAGGGGATCAACTAATGAGGACGAGACGCCCGCACGCCTATTGAACCTGGCCCAGACACATATCACTAGGCAGGAAGACACACATTGAGCATACTTGAAACACATGCCGAGGGCGGTATACTTTTAGAACTATGGGGAAGCCTGACACTCAGCAGCCCAAACTGAATTTTGACGCAGCAAAGAGAGGAAGCAAGTCTGCACCTGACGATCAGTAGCAGGAGATGGTGGAGCGCACCGGTGGAGGGGCTACCTTGCAGGCACCGCACATGGCTAAATTCTGCAAGAGATGCGGCAGGGCTTCGCAACGGTGGTGGACAAAGTAGACCGGATGTCATCCAGGATGGATGCCATTGCACACGCTAGATGGCCACGAAGACCGTATTAAAGAGGGTGTATTTTGTGCCAGAAGGCCCCCACAACTGATTGCTTGTTAATTGTTGTCATTTCTGAGGATGGTATTGCTACTTTGCCCGCCCATTGGTCAAACGTGATTTAGCCCCTGTCGTTGGCTCCTTACCATTTTCTGTTTCTATTTCCTCCCTTCTCCTTTTATTATACTGAAATTCACTGACTCGTTACAGTAATTATCCTGTATTATTTTTAAAAATTAAACCTCTCTTATCCGGTGTTATTATCCTGTGGGTGCCATACCTGTTTTGAGTTTCTAGTCTGCTGCCGTGCCTCCGCGATGTTCGGCTACATAGCTGTGTGCACTCCTTCTGTCAATAAAGGTTTTCTAAAAATAAAAAAATAAAAAAAATATTACTTACTGGGAAGAAAATTTACTATACTCACCGATCACGTCCCTCTCACCTGGCTTGTATAGAACAAGAACACCAACCACCGGATCCTACGATGGTTCTTAACATTGCAACCATTTTCATTTCAGACAGTGCACATTCCGGGAGAAAGATAGATCAGCGCGGATTATCTGTCCCGCCATCCATTTACTGAATGGCCCTAACGTCCACTCCTAAGGGGGGAGGTCTGTGAGGAGCAAGAGTATAGTGGAGACTGGAAGCAGCGGTGTTGGAATTGCCCATGATTCTGCAATGTGTTTTCACTGTCTATGGTAGCGCGCGACATACGTCATCTCCAAATGTTCGGAGATGATATATGTGACGTCACAACTGTCACTGTCATAATCCCGTTATTGCTTTGCCTTATGCGCTCAGCTGTTCCCTGGCTCCCTGTGGGCCCTGTTAACTTAATAAACTACTTTTACACAAATCTCTTCCTGTGGGATCTATCGCCCCCACAACAATTGGCGACGAGGACCAAAAGCAGAGGGCCCACAGGTACAGAAAAGGACGGAAACTAAGTGTGAGTGAGTAATACTTGTACTACGACCCTCGTGATTTCCGAAGAGCTATCTGGGATCAGCGGCACAAAAGTAAGTGGACATACCGGCAGCGCGCCAGGCGAAGCTTTGCATCACGCTGAGGAGACTCCGTGTATGCGCGCTGAGGTTCCTGTCAGGTAGTACGAGTGAGGCATGCCGGGAGGAGCGCTGACTAGGCAGAGCGTGTGATTGGCTGCAGGACTAAACGTCATCAGCAAAATAAACAAAGCGGGCATTTTGAAGGACTAAATAAAAGTGAAATCCACTTACTATCCTATGCAAGAAGGGAAAGCAAAATAAAGACAGATTCATGTGTATGGAACCGGAAAGAGTGAAAGCAAAACGATAATTATCGGAAAATAAAAACGATGGACATGATATTAAAGAAATACTAAGGGAAATATTTCCATTTCTACAGCAAAATAATAGGTGGTGGAAAATATCGAGAATAATTAAAACCAGCGAAAATCTATTTATGAAAAGGAAAGAAAGTGATAACAGGAATAAAAGGTTGTATAGTAACTGCAAGAAAGGAGTATTGAAATTAACCTTAAATTGGCACAGAGCAATAATATTTGCGTTCCACCTTTGTTTCTAGATGAGCCAGGCCAGCCTGTAATGAGATGGAGGAAATGGCTAAGGGCTTTTGAAAATTATATTATATCCATTGATGGGAAAAAATATGATGCAGAAAGGAAAACTTCAATTTTATTTGGTTTGTTAGGGAAGGCTGGACAAGATGTATTCAACAGTTTACCAGAATATGAAAGCCCACCCGGTGTTTTCATACCACTAGATGAGTACAATGAGGCGGTAAAAAGGCTTGAAAAACAGTTTGACGAGGAACCCAATATAATGGTGGGAAGGCATAAATTTGCTTTACGCAAGCAAGAAGAAGGAGAGACAATTGAGGAGTATATCGCTTGTTTGAGGGTGCTTGCTAGAGAGTGTGAATTTGAGGATATGACCGAAACCTACATCAGGGACCAAGTGGTGTTCTATTGTTACTCAAAAAAAGTACAAGAGAGACTGCTGGCATGTAAGAAACCATCATTGCAAGAGGTTGTAGATATTGCCAAGGGGATAGAGAGGTCAATGATATCTACAAAAGAGCTTTCTAGTACAAGTAGTAATGCCAATGTATTTTATTTACAGGATAAAAGGAAAGGAAATGAGAAAAATTGGAGCAGCAAGAAGGTGGGAGGCAAGAATTTGAATTGTTTTAGATGTGGTTCGCATGAACACCTAGCTGACAGTAAGTTGTGTCCAGCCCTTACTAAAAAATGCTCTAAATGTAAAAAAACAGGTCACTATACAACGTTATGTAAAACCAAAATGCCTTATGGAAATGTAAAAGTTAATGCTATTGGTGAATTTGACGAAGAAATGTGTGCCAACATTGTGCTGTATGTAGAAGTGATAGATGGTAAAATTAAAGGACCTATTGGCGAAGTTAAAATTGGGGAAGTGGAATTGTAATTTACAGCAAATTCAGGGTCACCAATTACTACGATATCTGACACTCTATTTGAGGAAAAATGGAAGGATGTAGCTTTACAAGAGACAGACATCAACCCAAAGGCTTTTGGGGAACAAGATATAAACATGGTAGGTTATTTTTGGGATACAGTTACTTTTAGGGGGAGAATAATCAACACCAAAATTTACGTGGCAGAGAAAGGAAGGATTCTGATCGGATGGAGAGATTTAGCGAAGCTAGGAGTAGTTTTGCAACCAGGTGCTCAAGAGCCTATAATGCTAAGGGAAGATTTTATAAACAACATAGCAATGGATGAGGAGAAAAAGGAGCTAAGTAACGTGTTGGAAAAGTACAAGGACATATTCAAAAATGAACTAGGGTGTGTGAAAGGGTTCACCCATGATATTAAATTGAAAGAAAGTGCAATACCCATGAAGCATAAAGTGAGAACAGTGCCTCTGTCAATAAAAAATGAACTGAAACTAGTTTTGGAAAAACTAATAAAAGAAGGAGTCATAGAGGAAACTGATGAGTCTGAATGGGTATCAGACAAAGTAGACCGGATGTTATCCAGGATGGATGCCATTGCACACGCTAGATGGCCACGAAGACCGTATTAAAGAGGCAGAACGACGCATATCTGAAAACGACGATGTCACTGCCGCGCATACAACACAGCTCACAAGAATGGATAAGTTCTTACGAGTAATAGCAGCCAAAAATGAAGATTTGGAAGCGCGCAGTCGGCGCAATAACATCCGCATCATAGGCATACCAGAATCGACAAACACTGGTAGAATGGAGGACTATATTGAGAAATTATTGCTGGAGGCCATAGGAAAGGATGCATTCTCCTCGCAGTTCATAGTGGAACGGGCGCACAAAACCCTTGGACCTCGTCCGGTGCCTGGTAACCCTTCACGACCTATAATCGCCAGACTACTACACTATAGGGACCGGGACGTGGCCCTCAGAGCAGCGAGGAACAAGCAGACGCTGACGTATGATGGTAATACCTTCTCCATATACCCAAACTTCACGCCCATAGTACAGGAGGAGAGACGCAAGTTCGTGGAGGTCAAGCAGAAATTACGAGCGGCACAAATTGATTATGCGCTCTTGTATCCTGCAAAGCTCAGAGTGACACATCAAGGAAAACAGTGATTCTTCACGTCTCCTCAACAGGCAGAGGACTACCTTCGATCATTGAAGCGGACGAACCCAGGTGGAGGAACCCAGGAGGCTTCACAGCTGCCTGGTCACGTTGGGGAAAATGAGGACTTGAAATAACTGTCTCCAGTAATTTATTTTGTAAACGCTGGAGTGAACTTTTGCAGACTGGTGTGATGCGATGATCAATCTGGCTGGGGCGAGGTGAGGTCTTTCCATTGTGACTCAATTGCTTGTATGTTATTGTAGTTCCCGGCCCTGCTCCCCCCAACACAGGGCCTGACGCGCCATTGAGGGGAGGTTTGTGGGGAGCGGGGAGACTGCGTAGCTATCTAGACAGGTCCCCCAACGGGCATTCCCCCATGGATGTACATTTCACAATATGTGAGGGGGGTGTAACGTGGTGTTTGTTACAGATGGGAGGCAGGGAGGGAGGGTGGGTACTGGATTCTGGCAAGATTGGGTTGCTTCAGTGGGTGGGGGGAGGTAGGTCACAAAGTTTTGGTTGGACGCAAGTCTGGGAGGGGATTGTTTGGGTGGGTTGGTTGGTGCACATGGTTGTCAATATACATGGATGTGGTTTTTATTCGCAAGAGGTGGTCAATTGGTCTTTGCAGTTTCATTGTTTTGCAGGTGACACAGGACTTGATAATGTATGTGTAACAGATTTGGGGGTGGGGCGGTGCTCTTGGGCAGAGAATTGCAGGGATGTTAACTTACCTAGCCCATGACCTCTACTGAAATAGATAAACTGAACCTTGTTACATGGAATGTAAGGGGGCTGGGAGATCCGCGTAAGAGACGCCAGATACTATTCTACCTTGATAGACACCAGATACACGTGGCAATGATACAAGAGACACATTTTAACCCGAAACATATTCCTACCTTTGACTGTAAATGGGCGGAACCCTGGATCTTTTCTTCCTACTCCTCGTATGCGAGAGGCGTGGTGATACTGTTATGTTATGTTATGTTAGGAGGTTCTTTTAAAGCGCACTGTCACCGTGAGTTTCCTGGCGCTGATTGGGATTCAGTGAGATAGCAGATAAAAGATTAACCAGATTGGGGGAAAAGCCAAGTTTTGAGAGACTTGCGGAAAAGGATGAGTGAGTTGACAGATTTGAGAGAAAGGGGAAAAGAGTTCCAAAGTGTAGAGGCAAGATGTGAGAAGCTCCGACCTCCAACCCTCGCGAGTTTGAAGGAGGGGGTGGCCAGGAGATGAAGATGGGAGGATCTGAGATTACGCGGGGGCAGTACGGAGTGATAAGGGATTTCAGAAACCTAGGGGAGGGACCAGTCAGGGACTTGAATACTAAGCAGCCGATCTTAAAGGCTGCCCTAAGATTGACTGGGAGCCTGTGCAGTTTGGCAAGGAGAGGCTTGGCCGACTGCCATTTTGGAATCCTGAAGACCAGTCGCGCCGCTTGGTTCTGAGCGATCTGCAGCCTATAGAGCAAGGTTTTGGGCAGACCATAATATAAGGAATTCGAGAAGTCCAAGCGGGAGAGGACCAAGGCCAGGATGACTTGGAGCAAAACTTCGGGGGACAGGAGATAAGCGACCTTCCTGATCCTGCGGAGCTGGTGCATACAGGAGGAGACCACCGCCCCCACCTGGGCCTTGAGTGAGAGTTCGGAGTCGATGATGAATCCCAGACTCTTTACGGATGCCACAGGGGCGGGGGGAGGGCCAAGCCCTGTGGGCCAGAAGTGTGGACCCCAATGGATGGAGCTCTTGCCTGGAAGAAGGAGCTCCGTCTTTCCAGGGTTCAATTTGAGCTGGTTTTGGCTCATCCAGAGGAGAATGTGAGACATGACAGCGTGAAAGTTGGAGACAGCGGAGGGGGTGGAGAGAGGGAAGATGAGTTGTAGGTCGTCAGCGTAGTTGAAGACGGTGACGTCCCACTGCCTCAGAGAGAGAAGAAGGGGGCGAAGATAGAGGTTGAAAAGGAGGGGGGTGTGAGAAGTTGGCCCGATATGCAACGTTCGCTATTCTAGCGACCGCTATGTATCGTTCCAAACGACCCTTATGGTGATTGGTTGTAAGTCAACCTTAGACCAGCTATCCTAGTAGCGTGGATACGAGCAGTCTTCGGGCTAAACTCTAGAGGGCGTGTTAAGCCAGCTGTTATACCATCACATACCCCTTGAACCCCGAGTGAAAGGACACCACACAAGTGTTATGAAAATAAACAGAATATTTATTAAGAATCACAACAGCCCTGGACTCTTTATGAGGACAGGGTTCTAAGCACAAACCAAAACTCTTAGGAAAATACTTCAAGTGCACAATTAAAACAAGTGTCCGAGGACACGGAAAGTTTAGTGGTCTCGGGCGGACCCGATAAGGCAAGTCGGAAGCGAGGGACTCGGGACCCTAGAGTAAGGAGGCTATGCAGGCACCGAAATGCCGAAGTTACCTAGCCACAAGGGCTGCGGCTGCACAAGTCTTACAGGCGTCGGGGTCTTCGCTGACGAGCCAGGAGCCGGAAGAAAAGGAGTTGCTGGCCGGCGACCAGTGATGAATAGTTCGTAGAGATCCAAGCCTGGATCAGAGATCGTTGATACCTAAAAGCAGAGGGGACCAAGTTCGTACTACTAGCCAGTAGTCAGAGGGTACCAGGAAGGCACCGGTTGGCCGTCACCTCGACTAGGTGAGTGGGCGACGCTAGGCTCTGCAGTCTCACGGACCAGGAGGCGTTGTCGTCGACCAGGATGGAGGTGCGAGCTGTCCCACGAAGGTTGATGCTGTCGGCGTCGCTGGGCCCGGGATTGGGGCAACAAGCCTTGGCAGACTTCAGGGCCACGTGGTGGGCCTAAAATGGCGTCTTGAGTGGACCAGGAGGGTCCGGGGTGCTTCTCTCAAAGATGGAAGCAAAGGTCAGTCTGGAGCAACCAGACCAGCAGCGTTGGTTGTCGGATGTCGTCAAAGAAGGGCACAAGCCAGCGAGCAGAAGGGCCCCACGCAGATCGTGGAGATGCTGGGAGACTGCACTTCGGTGCTGGAGCAGCTCAGGGTCGGGGCTTCTCGGACCCCAGAGCACTCACCAGAGAATTACTTCGATGGTCGTGCTGATTAAGAAAGCGTGCAGGTTTTGATGATGGCCGGTCCCTCGAGGTCTCATCGCACCCACAGATCACAGCTGAGCTGATGACGTGGGTAGAGGTCAGAGGTGCCAGGGAAGCCGGTTCTCGTCGAGCTGGGCCGTCGGATTCCTGAGGAAGGACTTGCAGCAAACCGCAGAGTTCTTAGATGGTGCCTGCGGATGCAGGGTGACTACTCCTTAGTCACAAGGGAGAAATCTTGAGAAGAGTCTCGAATGTCCTTTCGTAGAAAGTATTTCTTGATTCAAAGATGATCTAAATTGGAAGGGTCCCCGCTCCGGCCTTTATCCTAAAGAAAGGGGTGGGTACATGACTAGGTCCTGCCCTAAGGGTGGGACCAGGAAGGGAGGTAGTTACACCCCTCTCCCCTGCCGGACTTTCCCCAGGCCAGGGGCTGGCGCCCCTGGAACTGGTTCTGACCGGCAGATGCGTAGTGAGCACCGGGGTGCCACTCCGCAGTCACCTTCTCGCAAAGCCCTACCTACCCAGAATATACAAACCCTGTCTGGGACGGTGCGAACACCGCCCTTGACAGGAAACCCTTTGTCCAAGCTCTCCTCGCTGGAAGGACTCCCAGCAGCAGGAGGTCAGACTCGTGTCTGTGGTGGCAGCGTCCATTTTGTGGAGCTGAGGCTTCAGTTAACTTTAACCGGGGTTCACAGTTACGTACAAGTCGTGTCCCTCTAGAAGGGCGGAATGCTAACCTCGTCGCCAGAATTGGTGAGGGGGCAGCATCCCGATTCGTATGACACCTTACTCGACATGTCTTGATAACGCGATACCGAAGTTACCGATATGATACGCGTTATCATGGAACAGCCATTGGGTCTTGGTTCCGCAAGCTGCAACCGGGCCCGGCTCATGCCAGAGCCCAATTCACACGATTCCAAGCACTCTGCCTTCAGGATTGTCAAGGCCTGCCATAGGAGTGACTGATAGGAACTCGGGTGTCCATTGTACGGTTAGATATAGGGCTACTATACCTAAAGCAACAAGCGGGTACGCTACGTTGCCCCAGCTGTCGTGCAGCCAGTTGTGTCAGATTTAGATGGCCATCCAGGGGTGGCATAATACATGCTTCAGCCCCTGGTAGGCCCTGGGTACACCGACGCCCTGAGTTACAGGGTCTGACAAGGTGGCCCAGTTCCAATTGGAAATGTACCTAAGGTACATGGAATCCATTTTAGAGAGAGAGCAGTAGGCCTGGGGTCCTGATTGGCAGGGCCCCAGGTCGACTAAGTCGGAAAACCAGCAAAACACCAGGCAAAAAAAGTCGGGGGTAACCATAGTCAGGTATCTACCTTCCTACACAACCCCCCCCCCCCCCAACGAAAGGAGATAAGGCTATCCTTGTCCAGGTAAGCCTATATTGCCTGAGTGGCCATATGAGGTGGTACATGCACTGGCATGGTTACCCCCTGTATCATGGTCCACTAAGCAACCCCTCACCCTAAGGGTATCTGAGGGTCTCCACCATGGGGAATCACTACCTGTGGCGTGCTTTGGCAAAGTAAAAGGCTGGTGTGGGAATGGAGTACTGAAGTGAGACTCCACTACTGTTGGGCTCAACTTCCTCCAATCACTATCCACCATATGTGCCTTTCTTTCCCGTACTGAGTTGCTATGAGCTCTCAGGGTCAACCTCTGGCTACCTAAAGCAGGAGGCTGAGTCCCTCTGTTTGGCTTACTGGAGGGACAGGTCAGGTTTGGGGTTTTTAGGCCCCAGGTTTGGCTGTGCCCAGCAGTGTCCAGCTGTGGGAGTTCCCTAACTAAGTTTAAGGGGGATCCCTCAGGAGTTTGTTTTATTTTCACTTGGCTAGGGCTACTAGCTTCAGTGATCCTAATCTGCTGATTGGGAAATTCTTTTGGACAGGGGGCCCTTTGGGGTCCACCACTGGCCTCCCTGACCTCTACAGCCCTGGGCTGACTGAGGCAGGGTAGAGAGGGGCAGGTTACCTGCTCCAGACCGGGTCCCACCTGGGAAGGTTCCACTGTCATCAGGGGCTCTGCCAGGCTAGGCCTGACTACCTCTGGGGCAGTTCCTTCACCAGGGGTAGAGTCAGTTCCCTGAGGAGGCTGGCTCTCACCTAGTGTCTGGGAGGGGGAAGACTTTTCTTCCTCCTCAATGCTCTCTGTTTGAGTGGAGTGATCCATTGTTTCAGGCTTCACAACACTATTATCGGTCTGAGTTTGAGCTGTGGCCATCACAACTCCACCAACCTTTTCAGGAAGGGACTCAGTTTGGGTTTGGGCTGTGACCATCACAGCCTTGCCAACCTGTTCAGGAAAGGCATCTTTCTGGGATAGGGCTGTGACTGGCACAGCCCTCCTGACCTGTTCAGGGAGGACATCTTGGACTGGGGCTGTGGCTATCACTGCCCCACTACCCTTACCATGGAGGTTTACCATTTTAAAATGGGTTTCTTGCTCTACCTCAGCCCAGGCTGAGGTCTCTAAATCATTCCCCAGTAGGCAATCTACAGGCAAGTTTGGTGACACTGCCACTCTCTTGTGACCAGTGACACCTCCCCAGCTGAGATTTACCACTGCTATGGGATGATCTCTCTGCACTCCATCAATGTTCACTACCTGGTATGTGGCACCAGGCATAAGTTGCCTTGAGGGGACTAGGCTCTCAGCCACCATGGTGATGCTAGCCCCTGTGTCTCGGTAGGCCTCAACTTTTGAACCATTGATGAGGGGCTCCTGTCTGTACCTGCCCAAAGTGTTGGGACAGGCTGTGAAGTTGGCAAATCCCATGCCAGTCTCACAGACAAGAGTACCTAAGTCAGGGGACCTGGTTAGGCCAGAGTCCCCAGGCACTCCCAAAGAAAATGCACCCAGATTCTTGGGGGCACTCCCACCACCTGGGGGATTACTACTAGTAGTAACAGGAGGCTGGGAAGCTTTATTTGGGGGTATGTTCTCCTTATTGTTGTTGGCCTTGGGACAACTGCTGTCAGTTTTGTAATGGCCCACCTGTTTTCAGGTGTGACAATAAGGTTTCTTTTGGGTTTTGGGAGAAGTTGGGGACCCACCCTTTTCAGAGGAATTTTGGGGCCCTGTGGTTTGATCAGAAGATTTATTCCCACCCTTCTCTTGAGGCTTGGTCGATTCCTTCTTTTGGTCACCACCCTGGTTCTTCGGCCTGACCCTGGTTCTGACCCATTTGTCCGCCCTCTTACCCAATTCTTGTGGAGAGGTCAGATCAGAGTCTACCAGGTGCTGGTGTAATAACTGGTTCTGACAATTACTTAAGATTTGCTCTCTCATAATTAGATTGTACAATCCTTTAAAATCAGTAACCTTACTTCCCAGTAGCCAGCCTTCAAAAGCCTTAGTGGCACAATCGACAAAGTCAGACCAGTCCTGAGACTGAGTTTTCTGGGTATCCCTGAACAGCAACCTGTACTGCTCAGTGGTTAAGCCGAACCCATCAATCAGTGTGTTCTTCAGGACCTGGTAATTGTTAGCATCCTCGACCCTTGTGGTGAGGAGCTTATCTCTACCTTTACCTTCAAAGGAGAGCCACAAGATAGCTGCCCACTGACTCTGGGGGACGCACTGTACAGTGCAGGCCCGCTCCAAAGCAGTAATCCATTTGTGGATGTCGTCCCCTTGCTTAAAGGGGGGCACTATCTTATTCAGGTGCTTAGTGTCTAAACTCCTGGGTTCCCGTGGGGGAATGCTGCCACCAGTGGGAATCGTCCCACTCAACTCTTGCTCTCGAGCAAAGGCGAGTCTCTCTTTGGCTAGGGCAAGTTCTTCCCTTTCGATCCACAGATTGACTTCCCGCTCCTTTGCTTCGTACACTCTTCTCTGAGGCGATGTCATCCCTCTTCGAGCAGAGCCTCGAGAGCCATTGGTTCGAACAGATCTGTTAGAGCTTCTCGACAGAGACCTAACTCGTCCGTTCCCAATGTTAAGCTGGCCCGAGAGAGGCCCCAGGGGTCTCCTAGTACCAATCTCGTGCCGGCTTAAGTTGTCCTGAGTTAGCTGACTAACTACGACTGGACCTTTGTCTGCCTCGTCCCCAGATGTCTCTGGTTCCTCGTCCTCCTCTTCGCCCTCGGCTGAGAGATGGATAAGGTCAGGGTCACCTCGGGTTCCCTCGAGGGGAGGCATTTCCATTTCGGGATGAGAAGGGTCGGTGTTACCCGCCTTCCTGGCATCATAAGTCTCCAAGAGACCAATCAGAAATGGAATGGTAGGGTTTGCACCCTGCTTTATCTTTCGAGACGTACAGATCTGTCGCATCTCATGAAAGCTAAGCGCAGCATATCTGGAGGTGACCTGTGGAAGGTCGACTGACACGAGGGGAGACTCAGAGTTTCCGCCTTTGTCCGACATGCTGTTTCTAGTGTGGTGTAAGTGATGCACCTACCTACACTATGGGTTTACCTACTGAGCCCTTGCTAAGAGTTGCAGCCAAGGTGTGCTAAGCCTTGAAGAGCTACAACAGCTGGTTCAGTAGAACTCAGAGTATTCTAAGCTAGGTTATATGTACCTGGAGTACTTATGCGATCTTTCACAAGATGTTCTTAGGATACGCGTGGTAAAACAACAGCAAGCTCAAATCCCAACCGCTGCTCACCAATGTGAGAAGTTGGCCCGATATGCAACGTTCGCTATTCTAGCGACCGCTATGTATCGTTCCAAACGACCCTTATGGTGATTGGTTGTAAGTCAACCTTAGACCAGCTATCCTAGTAGCGTGGATACGAGCAGTCTTCGGGCTAAACTCTAGAGGGCGTGTTAAGCCAGCTGTTATACCATCACATACCCCTTGAACCCCGAGTGAAAGGACACCACACAAGTGTTATGAAAATAAACAGAATATTTATTAAGAATCACAACAGCCCTGGACTCTTTATGAGGACAGGGTTCTAAGCACAAACCAAAACTCTTAGGAAAATACTTCAAGTGCACAATTAAAACAAGTGTCCGAGGACACGGAAAGTTTAGTGGTCTCGGGCGGACCCGATAAGGCAAGTCGGAAGCGAGGGACTCGGGACCCTAGAGTAAGGAGGCTATGCAGGCACCGAAATGCCGAAGTTACCTAGCCACAAGGGCTGCGGCTGCACAAGTCTTACAGGCGTCGGGGTCTTCGCTGACGAGCCAGGAGCCGGAAGAAAAGGAGTTGCTGGCCGGCGACCAGTGATGAATAGTTCGTAGAGATCCAAGCCTGGATCAGAGATCGTTGATACCTAAAAGCAGAGGGGACCAAGTTCGTACTACTAGCCAGTAGTCAGAGGGTACCAGGAAGGCACCGGTTGGCCGTCACCTCGACTAGGTGAGTGGGCGACGCTAGGCTCTGCAGTCTCACGGACCAGGAGGCGTTGTCGTCGACCAGGATGGAGGTGCGAGCTGTCCCACGAAGGTTGATGCTGTCGGCGTCGCTGGGCCCGGGATTGGGGCAACAAGCCTTGGCAGACTTCAGGGCCACGTGGTGGGCCTAAAATGGCGTCTTGAGTGGACCAGGAGGGTCCGGGGTGCTTCTCTCAAAGATGGAAGCAAAGGTCAGTCTGGAGCAACCAGACCAGCAGCGTTGGTTGTCGGATGTCGTCAAAGAAGGGCACAAGCCAGCGAGCAGAAGGGCCCCACGCAGATCGTGGAGATGCTGGGAGACTGCACTTCGGTGCTGGAGCAGCTCAGGGTCGGGGCTTCTCGGACCCCAGAGCACTCACCAGAGAATTACTTCGATGGTCGTGCTGATTAAGAAAGCGTGCAGGTTTTGATGATGGCCGGTCCCTCGAGGTCTCATCGCACCCACAGATCACAGCTGAGCTGATGACGTGGGTAGAGGTCAGAGGTGCCAGGGAAGCCGGTTCTCGTCGAGCTGGGCCGTCGGATTCCTGAGGAAGGACTTGCAGCAAACCGCAGAGTTCTTAGATGGTGCCTGCGGATGCAGGGTGACTACTCCTTAGTCACAAGGGAGAAATCTTGAGAAGAGTCTCGAATGTCCTTTCGTAGAAAGTATTTCTTGATTCAAAGATGATCTAAATTGGAAGGGTCCCCGCTCCGGCCTTTATCCTAAAGAAAGGGGTGGGTACATGACTAGGTCCTGCCCTAAGGGTGGGACCAGGAAGGGGGGTAGTTACACCCCTCTCACCCCTGCCGGACTTTCCCCAGGCCAGGGGCTGGCGCCCCTGGAACTGGTTCTGACCGGCAGATGCGTAGTGAGCACCGGGGTGCCACTCCGCAGTCACCTTCTCGCAAAGCCCTACCTACCCAGAATATACAAACCCTGTCTGGGACGGTGCGAACACCGCCCTTGACAGGAAACCCTTTGTCCAAGCTCTCCTCGCTGGAAGGACTCCCAGCAGCAGGAGGTCAGACTCGTGTCTGTGGTGGCAGCGTCCATTTTGTGGAGCTGAGGCTTCAGTTAACTTTAACCGGGGTTCACAGTTACGTACAAGTCGTGTCCCTCTAGAAGGGCGGAATGCTAACCTCGTCGCCAGAATTGGTGAGGGGGCAGCATCCCGATTCGTATGACACCTTACTCGACATGTCTTGATAACGCGATACCGAAGTTACCGATATGATACGCGTTATCATGGAACAGCCATTGGGTCTTGGTTCCGCAAGCTGCAACCGGGCCCGGCTCATGCCAGAGCCCAATTCACACGATTCCAAGCACTCTGCCTTCAGGATTGTCAAGGCCTGCCATAGGAGTGACTGATAGGAACTCGGGTGTCCATTGTACGGTTAGATATAGGGCTACTATACCTAAAGCAACAAGCGGGTACGCTACGTTGCCCCAGCTGTCGTGCAGCCAGTTGTGTCAGATTTAGATGGCCATCCAGGGGTGGCATAATACATGCTTCAGCCCCTGGTAGGCCCTGGGTACACCGACGCCCTGAGTTACAGGGTCTGACAAGGTGGCCCAGTTCCAATTGGAAATGTACCTAAGGTACATGGAATCCATTTTAGAGAGAGAGCAGTAGGCCTGGGGTCCTGATTGGCAGGGCCCCAGGTCGACTAAGTCGGAAAACCAGCAAAACACCAGGCAAAAAAAGTCGGGGGTAACCATAGTCAGGTATCTACCTTCCTACAGGGGGACAAAGAGGAACCCTGGAGGACACCACAGGGGGAAGGTACTTTGGGTCCACGGAAGGTGCCCAGACTGACCGACTGAGACCTGCCGGACAGGAAGGAGTGGACCCAGGCCAGCGTCGGACCCTGGAGGCCGGCTTGTTCGACACGGCGGATAAGGATGTCGTGATCCACCGTGTCGAACGCGGCCGACAGATCTAACAATACCAGGGCCTGGGGGATGCCCTTGTCAGCATTGCCTCTCAGAGCGTCGAGCACGGCCAGGATGACTGCCTCCGTGGAGTGGCCGGGTCTGAAGCCGGCCTGATTGGCCTCCAGGAAGTTCGAGCTTTCGACGAACTGTGAGAGGCTGGCAGTGACGTGGGCTTCCAGAATTTTGGAGAGGTAGGGGAGGAGGGAAATGGGTCGGTAATTAGCTGGGACCGAAGAATCAGCCCCAGGCTTCTTCAGAAGAGGCACAAGAACGGCCTCCTTAAAAGAGCCAGGCACCGTACACAAGGAGAGAGAAGAATTCAGCAGAGGGAGGATGCATTCGGGGAGGGTCAAGCAGATGTCTCGTAATATGGAAGGGGGACAACAATCATCCGGGGAACCAGACTTGACCCGGGTGACTAGTTTCGCTAGGGTGGCTGAGTCAAGGGTAGGGAAGTGTGAGAGTGAGGAAGTATTGTGGGGGACAGGAGTGGTATCAGGGTCAGGAAGGGAGGCAGTGATGTAGTCCTTGATCATAACAATTTTGTCCACAGAGAAGGAACTGAGGGCGTTACAAGATTCCTGGGTGGGGGCCTGGGTGGGAAGAGTCCTGGTGTCAGTGGTGAGTTCCCCAATGACTTTAAAGATCTCCTTTGATTTAATGGGTGCGGAGAGGATTCTTTCGGTGATGTGTGCAGATTTGGCCGCTATGATGGCTTTCTTGTATTTATTACGCGCGGCCAGGTAGGTATCCCTACTCGTGGTGCAATAGTCTCTTCTCCACCTGCGCTCCAATTGGCGAAGTTCAAGGTGTTGCTGTTTTAAATTAGGATTGTACCACTTGTGGGAATGACTGTGCCGGGACCGAGGGAATTTAGTTAGAGGGGCCAGGGTATCACTGGCCGATACAAGCCAGTGGGAAATGTCATTGGCTAGCTCGCCAGTGCTGAGGTCATGCGTGAGGGGAGGACGCGATTTCGAAAGGAGGTCAAGAAAGCCCTGAGTGTCTACAGCCCTCCATTTTCGCGCCATGCCACCCTCTGAGGGAGGAACCCTGATATGGCCAGTGATGGTGAGGGTGGCCTCGACCAAAAAATGGTCGGACCAGATGCAGGGAGTGATCACCGGGTGAGAGAGCTTGACCCCATGGGTCCAAATGTGATCAAGAATGTGGCCTCCAGTGTGTGTGGGGACGTCTATTTGTTGTTTTAAGTTGAGGGACGATAAGGCCTTGAAGAGCTCAGTGGCCTGAGGGCCAGCATCCTTATGTTGGAACCAATAGTTAAAGTCCCCGAAGATGGCCACACGGGTGGAAGAAGTGGTGAGGTTGGCCAGCTGTTCAGCAAAGGAAGAGGGAAAAAGGGGCATAGGGTGGGGGGACGGTATAGCACCACGAGCGTGACAGCGCCCTCTTTCGTGCCCAAGTTAATCACGAGATTATCGACTGCTGGGAGAGTAAGCGAAGAGGTGGAAATGATTTGTTAATTTTTCCGAATTACTGCTGCCACGCCCCCTCCATGACGGCCGCCTGGTCGATTGGCGTTCAGCATGTAATAATCAGAAGGCAGCGCCGCCAGGATGTCTGGGAGCGAGTCTTCCGATAACCATGTCTCCGAGAGTAAGAGTATATCGGGGCTCTCGGCAGTCAGTAGAAGGAAAATATCAGTCTGATGCCTGATGAGGGAACGGGTATTGAGGTAGGATATGCGGATGCGTGACTCAGGAATAGCAGGTATGTCTCCCCCCAGTAGAGGGGGGGAGCTTCCCGCGATTCCCAGAGTGGAAATGCGGGCCCAGATGGTAGGGTGAAGGGGACAGGGGGGGGGACTGCAGTGCTTTGAGTGCTGCAGCGGTGTAAATTATGGGAGCGGCAGCGTCCCTGGCCCCTGCGCCCGTCTGGGCACGGACGGGCACAGACGGGCGGGACTTAGGCACGACTTCGGCGCGATGACGGCGCGCCCGCTGCGCCCGTCCGCTGCGCTCCCTAAAAGGGGGGACCATTTTATAGGGCCGAGGGCGGGAGGGGCCGAGCGCTGCACCGCTCGCCTACTCCCTCACCCAAGATGGCGGCTCACCAGGTCACGACCCAGGCAGCACCTAGCTCGGCTGCAGTGGGCGGGCCGGGAGGCGGGGCAGGGTGTCAGCTTGTGGGAGTGCAGCGCGACCGGACGGGTCCCAGCGCGCACTCAGAAATCGGGAGTGAGTTTTGGGCAGGCGGCGCAAGATAAAATGAAGCGGCTCCAGGGGGACCTGCACAACAGAAAGGGGTTAGTGTTGCACAACAGTTAAAATACAGCACACAAAGACAGCGCGAGTAAGCGCGCGGTGGGGCTGCAAGGCTGTGTGATCCAAAACGAAATAAAAGCATGTAGCGCTCCCAGGTTCCGGTAGTCGTCTGAGTCACCCACAGACGCCCAATCAATGGGATAGTAACCAGGCCAGGGTTTTTATAGGGCCGAGGGCGGGAGGGGCCGAGCGCTGCACCGCTCGCCTACTCCCTCACCCAAGATGGCGGCTCACCAGGTCACGACCCAGGCAGCACCTAGCTCGGCTGCAGTGGGCGGGCCGGGAGGCGGGGCAGGGTGTCAGCTTGTGGGAGTGCAGCGCGACCGGACGGGTCCCAGCGCGCACTCAGAAATCGGGAGTGAGTTTTGGGCAGGCGGCGCAAGATAAAATGAAGCGGCTCCAGGGGGACCTGCACAAAAAAAGGGGTTAGTGTTGCACAACAGTTAAAATACAGCACACAAAGACAGCGCGAGTAAGCGCGCGGTGGGGCTGCAAGGCTGTGTGATCCAAAACGAAATAAAAGCATGTAGCGCTCCCAGGTTCCGGTAGTCGTCTGAGTCACCCACAGACGCCCAATCCTGGTAAAAAAGCGCACGCCATTCACACTAGCGGGAGTCGCATGGGATACCCAGGGGGGGTACTGCCTGGCTTGGGGGAGATTGGGGCCTGACTCAGTTATTCTGGCCTGCTGCTATTGTCCGAATGTGGATGACCCGCAGTTTTTTGTGGAAGTATGAACAAAAAACCTAGACATTGGATCCAACAACATAATATGGGGCGGTGACTTTAACATTGCACACAATCCGGACGTTGACAGATCTCATCCTGCCCCTCATCATTGCACAAAGGCCCGTGCGATGCTCCATTCCACACTCACGGGATACAATTTGATAGATGCGTGGAGGCATTTACAGCCCAACGACCTAGAAGGCACCCACTTTACTGCACATGCGGCGGCGTGGGCACGGCTAGATTATATATTCCTTACCATGGGGTTCTGCCCAGCGATCTTACAAGTGGAACATCTAGCCAGGACCTACTCGGATCATGCACCGGTAAGGTTTACGCTGTCCTCAGCAGATTACGGTCCCCCGCGGGTAGCTGGAGATTGCAGCCTATTATTTTGTTAGACACTGTGTTCCAGGAAGAGCTCAGGAAAGAAATACAGGATTTTTTTCTACGTAATAAAGATTCGGTTGACAGTGTGGAGACAATCTGGGAGGCGTTCAAAGTAACGTTGAGAGACTTTTGTATAGCGAAGGGAGCTGGCGTACTCAAATATATTATGAATACGCTACATACACTTGAGACTGTTCACTGCAGACTGAACAGGTTTTGGCTAGTAGTAGGCTTAGGATTATTCATTATAAATTCCTACATAGATTGTATTATACCCCAGACCCTATGCACAGATACAACTTAAGGCACAATGACTCATGTGATGATGCCTTGCCCCTGAAGCTGACTTCCTGCACCTGGCTTGGGAATGTACGGGGTTGTATGAGTATTGGACACAGGTTTTTAAAGCACTGTCCAAGATGATAAATGTCCGGATTGACATGTCATCGCTGATGGCTCTGTTGGGGTATGTTGAGCCGTTACGGGTGGAGCATCGCAGATTTGTGGCCTTGGCGTTGCTCCTGGCTAAGAGGAGAGTAGCATGCCGATGGGGAAGGGGCAGGGCATCCAAATTTAAGGTATGGATTGATGATTTAATTTATTGTCAGTAACAGCTGGCGATTTATGTGGAACTTTTGCCGGCGGCATCCAGGCCCAGTGATAAATGGGCACCGCTGCAGTCTTATCTACTGTCGCACTCCAGGGTTGACCCACCCGCAGAGTGATGAGCCTGTTCATGAGCAATAAATCCTGCACTCGCACCTTTTCTTGTTGGGCTTGGACATACATGTTGATGTTATATTTTTAGGTTCTGATCCCTGGTATTGATCGGGTACTGCACGCCCCACTAGTTAATGTCCTCATGTGTTGCAATGAGTGTTTTGTTTCTGTATCTGTGCTGTGCTAGAGACACTTGGCCCGCTGAGCTCTTGCTGACTATTGCATCCAGGAGGGTTCATTTTGAAGCCGACAAATGATTGTATTACTATCGAATATTGCGATGTCCAAATGTGTATGACTACATGTGTACCATGTTTGAGTTTTACAAAAAATCAATAAAAAGAATAAAAAAGAAAAAAAAGAAAAATATTTTGCAATACATTCTCCCCTTATGTACGCCTTGAAGGCTTCTCAAACCGTTGCCCATGTGTCAACGGAGCCCACATTAAGCTCAAAATAAGCCACTATGGAGTCACGGATTTCTGTCCAAAAGACAGTCATTCAATGCCTGTCCCAGGAACCTCCACTGAAGCTCCACACCCACTGGTCTGGGAACCCTGATTTGCATACAAACTGGCGAATGGTCCGAATATGTTATGGACAAGTGAGTAATCGTGCGGAACCAGTGCTCCATGGTGTGGGAAAATAGCCAGAAATCAAGTCGGGTCCAGGTGTCATGGGGGCCGAATAGTGTGTGTAAGCCGAGTCGCCAAATGTCAATTAATCCAATGGAATCACAAATATCTCTTAGGACTCGAGATGGCCGTATTGTCCAGTGTGGGTTGCAAAAGCAGATTAAAATCCCCCCAAACAAACCTAGTCAGTGCCCAAGGGGAGCAAAAGTACATGTAGGGAGTGAAATAAATCAGGGCTAGCTACATTAGGCGCATATATACACTGCAAGGCAATGTTATATCCCATGAGTCTACCAGTCACCAATAATATAACGTCCAGCCCTATCAATATTCACCATAGACAGTTGGAAAGGTAACCGTATATTTAGGAGTATGGCCGGGCCTCTGGAGTACGTGCTGTAGTTCAAAAAATAGCGATGCACTCCTCAACTAGCGGCAAACGAGGTAGGAGAAGCGTGGGACAAATGCGTTTCCTGTAAAAAAAAAAAGCCACATCCGATCCATGGCTCTGCAAATAATTCATTATGTGCTTCTCCTTCCTAGCAGTATTCAAGCCCCGAACATTCCAGGTGATAAATTTAACATCAGATATAGGGGTAAGCCTACCCACCATCATCATCAGCAATCATGACTGCAGAGCATGGAAATGGTGACATGAGCATAAGGAACATCATAGTGAGGCTGCTGTGACAGGAACAATTGAAACTTTCTAACTGAATAAACCCCACCCCCCATACACCCACCCATCCCCTCAATCGAAAATAAGTGGAAAACCCACAAGCTGTACTAATGCCAAATGAACATCACAGTTGTCGACTGGAAACATACCACAAAGTGCGATTGCATTGGTTGGAGAGGCAACGCCTCGCCGTATCCCCTGAGACAATGAAATATCTATTTAAGGAGCAAATACCACTGGGCCAGTGCCCCAAACCCACAATTTAAACAACCTAAAATGTGTTAGTCCGAACAGAGAAAAATAAACAGTGTATCAATGCCATAAAGTACTTATCAGCTAAACGTCGCTGTAAGGTCCTCAGGTCCCTGAAAATTGTTCCATACTAGAGCCAGAGTTCGGCAACGGAGACGAACGATCCGGGGTGGGTGATTTTCTTGGTGGGCCGATGTTGGCGTGGACTTTAAGAAATTCCTGGGCCTCAGCTGGAGTGTCGAAGATCCTGGACCGGCCATCGAGATCAACTTTCAGTCGCGCTGGGTACAGCATACCATATTTGAGTCCAGCCTTCCTTAGCGTAGCTTTGACCGTTGCAAATTTTCTACGAACCTCCTGAACCAATGCCGTGAAGTCAGTGTACAAAGAAATGGATGAGCTCTGCCAGTCCAGTGCGCCCGCTCTCCTGCCAAGTGCAACGCAGTATCTCTGTCAGAGAAGTTCAGTAGCCGTGCCAAGAGGGGGCGAGGTGGATATCCAGGATTGGGCCATGGACCAAGGGTTCTGTGTGCCCTCTGGATGACGAAGGTTTCAGAAAAAGATTCGCGCTCAAAGAGGTCAACCAGAAAGCCCTCCACTAATCGGTCCAGACGACCCATAGTCGTGGACTCCGGCACGCCCATAATACGCAGGTTGTTGCGCCTACTTCTGGCTTCAAAGTCCTCGTTCTTCATGGCGACATTCTTTAGTAGCTCTTCCATCCTTTCCAACCATTTCACTGTTTGGGCTGCGCCGTCCTCCAAATCTGAAACTCTGCCCTACGACCTGTCCAACTGCTTTTCATATTGGTCCAATCTGGCTCTCATTCCGTCAAAGCGCTCATTAAGGGTTTAGAAGCGAGAGTCAAATGCTCGGAAGTCTGCTTTAAGTTCCGCCATGAGCACTTCACTGCCCTGTACTACAGTCTGAGGCGAGGCCACCGTCTGATCGCCACCCTCAGCCATCATGGCATACTGTACGCCGTCCCTACTGCCAGACTCCGGATGAACAGCACTTTATCCGCCCCATTTAATCTCTCACGAGGCACCAGGCAGGGATGCTCATTGTCCCCTTTACTGCTTATATTAGCCTTGGACCCTTTGGTCTGCCATTTTCAGGAGAAGCACCTTCACAGAGGTATAAAATTTAACACCGGCCTCCTCCTCATGTCCCTGTATGCTGATGACATTGTCCTATATGTCCGCTACCCTCAAACCAATTTAGATCCTCTGATCAGGGAGATTCTTCGATTTGGTGGGCAATCCGGACTGGTTATCAATTTGAGTTAGTCTGTCCTGTTCCCTGTGACCACCAGCACCATTGAATGGGACCGGGAGTTCCCACTGGCATGGTGTGAAGAGTCAGTCAGGTATTTAGGTATACAGGTACACCGCGATGCGGAACAGATGCTATGGCTCAACTATGGCACAGCTATGCATAATCTTGAAGCACAGGTAGAGCGATGTCTGTGGCTCCCACTTTCTATGTCTGGTAGGATTGCTCTCATGAAGATGATTGTACTACCAAAGTTGTTATATATGTTCCACAATATTCCCATCCCGCTCCCAGGTAGTTTCCTTAGAACCCTCTGGTCCCATCTTATCCGGCTTGCATGGGTAGGCAAAAGACCCAGGGTACAGTGCTCGATGCTCCAGATTTTCGAATGTATTATCTGGTCGCACAGGCCAGTTTTTCATATTCTTGGTATCATCCAGATGCCCGCATTCCCTACACTAGACCTGAATCCTACTTGGTGCTCCCTACTCCTCTATAGGCCATACTACCCCAAGGCATTCCCCACGACCCCAGGGATATCCAGACAGTGTCCACCACAAGTTGGGTGTGGTGTAAACACTCACCGATCACTGGACACGGCTCCCTGTACTCCTCTGACATCCCTATAGCACACAACTCCTGACTTCCTATTATGGATGAGGCCTTAGTCTTGAGGGTGCTTAAATCCTGTTCCATGGTAAAATTTGGAGAGCTGTTCCCTGGGGGCATGTATTTGAAGATGTAGGGGGCGTGGGAGGGACTGGATTGACTTTCATGGACTGGTATATATTTGCCAGGGTGCGAAGAGCGCTGACAGCCAAAATGACGGAATACCTTCTCGAGCCGCAGTCCTTCCAACCTCTTTCCCTTGTCATATCTGCCCAGGACGGGGCTTGACTGATCTCCAAACAATATAAGGCTTTCATGTTCTTCATCCCGTGCCATGATTACAAGGTTAGAGCGTACTGGGAGACAGATCTGGGTCATACCATACTCGATGACCAATGGGCATTCTGCAGTGCGCAGACTAGGGAAGTTTCACTAAATAGCAGGCATAAGTTGTTACATTTTAAATTTCTTTGGAGAGTATACATGACCCCGGCTAAGCTTCACGCTATTGACCCCTCCTGCCCCCACAATTGTTGCAAATGTAGCAGCTCTTATGCCGACTTACCTCACCTGACCTGGAGTTGCCGTAGGATTGTTGAATTTTGGACAGTCATCTTCGAAACACTATCTCAAACGACACAACTGGAATTGGCCCCCTGAGGTTGAGTTATTAGGATATGTATGCAATCTACCTAAGAAGCTTCACAAATGTATTGCTCTGGCACTGCTCCTGGCTAAACGTGAGATCGCGCTTTGTTGGGGTAGTAACACATCTCCGACTAAAAGTGCATGTCTACCCAATCTCAACCTTTGCAACACAAACTGTGAATTATACACTACCCTACTCCCACCTAAGTCCCGACCGAAGGATATCTGGGACCCACTCAAGGCATATTTACGGGCCTTGGCACTTGACTCTCTGGCACTCACTCCAGATGGTAAAGTTCCGACGGATGAGGGTTGAGTGGGCTAGTAGGGCAGACGCCTTTTTGAAATAGTATCAGTCACTTGGGTGATGGGTGCTTGCTTGGCTGTGGTGTGTTTGGGGTCTTGATCACCAGGGGAACGTATGAAGGTCATTATTAAATGTAGAGCTGTTTTCCATATTTCTTTTGCAAAGTATGATACTGTCCTGTGAGTGGAATTGTTACCAATTTTCATACAGGAACAAATGCAACAGTGATATTGACTGTCTATGTTGGGAAAATTATAAATAAAGTTTTTTTTTAAAAACACTTCTCCATGTTAGCCTATGGAAACAGCAAACTTCATAGGTAGCAAAAGCACACATGGTTATTCCTCACTCCCCGGGCAAGGGACACACAGGTGTACCTGTCCTGCCTTTCACATACCCCTCACTTCACCCCTTAGGACTCGGGTGGAAGTGAAAGGTCCTCTCAGGATGGCTAGTGACTTAGACAGGCCACTCTGAGTAAACGTGAAATCGTGCACATCAGCCGAGCAATGGCAGGCTTGACACGTATTTTAAGAGCCTCATCGGTGCCAAGCGTACACCAGCCCGCTATTGCAGACCGGACACGTATTTAAGAGCACCATCGGTGCAAAGCATATACTAGCCTGCATTGGCAGGCTGGACACGTATTGAAGAGCACCATGGGTGCAAAGCTCACCCTAGCCTGCAATAGCAGGCTGGACACGTATTTAAGACACGAGGTAAACACCACTTCCTAATGTGTGTAGGAAGGCACGTGTACTTTCACACTGTATTTACAGTGGGAAAGTGCCCTAGGCTCTAAGGCCACCACAAAAGAATCAGCAAAACCCGGGAGGAAAAGACAAAAAGTTTGGGTGAACGCCACCTGGAGGGTCCTGGTCTAACACCTCTCAATCTTCTAATTCTTCCAACACCAAAGGTCAAACTTTTCTAGCTGATATGAATGCCTCCTATCAGAAGAAGGCACCCCTCTTCTCCACTTCCAAGGAAACCTATCCATCTCCAGACAGATCAGCGAATAGTTGGGACAGTAGCTAGTCCTACACACCCAGATCCATAGCAGGTTCATGAAGTATTTCACCGGTGGCTGATAGTGTCACCTTTTAGGAGGTTTTGACGAGAGTGGCATCCAAACTCAGTATCCCACTGAAATCACCTAATACAGCAGTATCAGTTATCATAAAGACTGCTGGAGCATTGCCAGAACCTCTGCTTACTCTAGTAACAGGAATTGTGGAAATGGCCGAAGAAAAAGTTCCTCACCTTCAATGGTGAAAGCAGCTACTCCTTTTCTGCTAAAAAAATATTATAGACCTTCTGAACAGGACCCAGCTTTCCTGTTTCTGGCACAGAAACTGTTATAGGTTCTACTGTTTGGAAGAGGCATGCATCCAGCACCAGAGATATCAGTCCTTCTGACAGAGAAAGCAGAAAAGCAAATGGAGTATGAAAAGATATTTTGACTGCCCCCATAGCTCTCAAAGTTGCTATTGCTGCAGCACTGTTAAGGAGACAAGATCAATCTATATGGAAGTCACTGCAGAATTTTGTTGATGCGCTCTGCAAGAAGAAGCATGTTTAGTAATACTTTTGTGCAGGAATGAGTTCTGCTGGCCAAGCAGGTAAGAAGTGCAAGCATAGACTCAGCAGAACTTGCAACATCTGGATTTTGCCACTGCATCACTGTCAGATAGTGCTCATGGCTCCACCTCACAAAACTGAAGCCTGATCATCAGATAACATGTTTAAATCTACCATTTTCAGGCTTCACACTATTTTGACATCATAACATACCGAGGAAATGCACCAGATGAAAAACCAAATCAGAGGCTCAAAGCATTATTTTTTGGAGGAGTGTATAAAGTTTTTCAAAAGCTGTTATCGCCATAAGGAATGCTGCTAGTATTAAAAGCAATAGGTTCAGTCTCCCAATGCCTTTCATGGTGGTGCAACCTTTTACAGAGGTTGTCTTTACAATTGTCTTCCTTCTCACAAATTTTCCTTCTCAGACAATAGTAAGAAATACTGGGGCGCTCGCCTATGCAGTTTATCTCCACAAGGTATACGGTCACCTAAGGAGGCCCCTTTTCACATCAACTTTCAGGAGTTCAGAGTGGTTCACCTAGCCTTGTAATCATGACGACGTTCCTGCTGTCTCTGATAGCCAGTCGGAATCTAGTGTAGATAGACAGCGTTACTCCAATGCACTACATGAACAAGCAAGGCATGAGCAGCTGTCAAGATTACACATAAACTGTACCATAGAAACCCAATTTAAAACTTTCCAAATTAATGAGTCCTTCATGTGAACCCACCCATAAAGCTTCATTGCAGCATCTAATGCAGAAGACACTTTTATAGTGACTTTTATTTCTGCACATAGTGCAAGTGAGCTGCAGGCTCTCTCAGCTGTTAAGAATCTTTTAAGAGGGCAGTGATGAAGACTCAATATATTTTTCCTAAGATGGTTTTAAATTTCATATTTTTTTAATATTTTATTTTTATTTGGTTTTCCATTGATATTGCAAAACATTGCATGGGTAGACTGAAAACATAGAGTTCGACACACTTTGATCACTCTAGTTCAGTATCCACGTATACTCCAGAAGTACAACCTAGATGGTGATCCTTCAATAAAGTGAAACTAGAACTCCGAAACCGCAACTTGCTGTATATGATGATCTTTCCTGTTAAGCTCAAATTCCACGCAGAAGGAAATTCTGGTTCTTTGCTCAACATTTAAGGCGTGAGAGTGGCTGTAGGGATGGCGCTCATAGGAAAACAGATGACTGGACAACCCACGGACATGACCGAGATAATATATCAAGAGAAACAACTCTTACAGAGGAAGGAGAGGCACCCCGGTGGGGGCACTCGCGCACTGGCATGAGATAGGCTTAGATACACTGGGTGACCTCTACACGGACGGCTCCCTGCTATCCTTCGAGACACTGACAACGGAATATGATTTACCGACAGGTCAGTTTCTCCTGCATGAATCCCTCAGCGGCATGGGGAGACCTAACAGTTGAACCAGAAACGCACCTACTGCTGCAATATTTACACATCATGGGAAAAGGATCACGCATAGTACATTGGCTAGTAGAGGCGCTACTCACCCACACTCTAAAACTCATGTCGATCCTTCGCGAACTGTGGGAAACCAACAGAGGAAAACCATGGACAGAGAAAGAATGGGATGCAATTCTGGCCAGCTCCATGCACATACCAAGAAGGTCGAAATTCAAGATTATACGAACATACATAACGAGAGGGCATACCTTCCACCTGATAAAATAAACAGATACTTCAACATTACTACCACATAACTTACTTTGAGGCGATTCCGCTGCTGCCTGGACCCTGTTTGCTGATTACAGAGCACTTTTCTGACCCTGCAGCCTGCTGTGCTTCTTGGCCTCCCGCCTCCCGCCGCCTGACCCCTGTTCCATCTCGGGGCGAGGCCGCCGAGCGGAGTGCGGGGAGGACACAAACTACAACTCCCAAGAGCCTTCGGGACGCAACCCGCGTCAATTGCGCGCCAGGAGGCGCATAAATTACCAGTCACCCCGGTCGAGTGGGGGACTTACTTTGAGGCGATTCCGCTGCTGCCTGGACCCTGTTTGCTGATTACAGAGCACTTTTCTGACCCTGCAGCCTGCTGTGCTTCTTGGCCTCCCGCCGCCTGACCCCTGTTCCATCTCGGGGCGAGGCCGCCGAGCGGAGTGCGGGGAGGACACAAACTACAAAGAGCCTTCGGGACGCAACCCGCGTCAATTGCGCGCCAGGAGGCGCATAAATTACCAGTCACCCCGGTCGAGTGGGGGACTTACTTTGAGGCGATTCCGCTGCTGCCTGGACCCTGTTTTCTGATTACAGAGCACTTTTCTGACCCTGCAGCCTGCTGTGCTTCTTGGACTCCCGCCTCCCGCCGCCTGACCCCTGTTCCATCTCGGGGCGAGGCCGCCGAGCGGAGTGCGGGGAGGACACAAACTACAACTCCCAAGAGCCTTCGGGACGCAACCCGCGTCAATTGCGCGCCAGGAGGCGCATAAATTACCAGTCACCCCGTCTCGCGGGACGCCGGGCGAAGCCCGGGCCAAGGGCGGGCCCGTTTTATCCCGTTCAAGACTGGACTGGGCCACCCCCCTGACATTTCTTTCCATTTCTTAGTGGTTCTATCAATACCAACAATCAGGTGTTGTACCTTTGCATTTATTTACTGTGCCCTTCGAATCTGTTACAATGTCACCCAGAATCACTAGAAATACCAAACTTACACATGCTGCCCAGGTAATAGGGCCAATAGACCAATTCATTGCCAAGGCGAACGATGCCATCAATCAAGGTGTCCTCCTTTTAGAAAGGAGGGTCTCGCAGGACCTAGCGGCAGCCAGGCGTTCCTCACTGGGACTTCTGGCATCCGCCGTAACTCCTCAACGCACCCTCGTCCTTGGTACACAACAAGAGACCCCAATGGTGCCCGGGACTGTAGACTTGTCGGTGTCTATCGATCTTTCCACAACACAAATATCTCAATCCTCTGCATCCCATCTCCCCCCATCACTTGAGCGAACCCCGATCTTGTTCATAAACCCCCCTGACGAGGACCTTCCATCCCCCTCCATGAGGGGCCAGAGAGAAGGTGCTATCCCGAAAAAGAATAAGGGAAAAAGAAAAGGAAATAAGAACTCCCCTCAAAACACCAGCAACACACGACAGGATCTTCCGCCACAACTAGCTGAAAACTCTCCCTCTCTAGCAGCTCTAAATCATTCGGCTAAGTTCCAACAGCCGACCGCTATTCCTACGTCAGAAGTCATAAACTTCTCACCTGACACACATAATTTGTTTTTGAGTGGCAATACGTGTACTAGGCAGGATCTAGTTACACATGATACCAACATGCTGGCCTCTATTGAGGCTCTAATAAAGCAGCACCTCCAACCTTTCGTGGTATCATTAGCTAAAATTGAAAAATCCTTAGCCACATTAACTTCCGACTTAAAATCTAAGAAAAACTCAATCCCTATGCACTCACTTCCTGCGGCCCCAACAGGTAATTCAAAACAAAAAAAACCCGGGGGAACAAATCTTACACAAACACACAAAGCATCCAAAGCGGTAAATACTACAATGGTGGCCCAACAAAAAACAGTGGCCCAACAAAAACTAGTAAACACAACTCATGCAAATTCGCAGCAAACACTAGTCAATACTACTGCAAATAAGCCTACTACTCCCGCTACTTCTTCCCTCCCTGTCCCATCTGTATCAGAGGGCCAACCCACCAACCGACCACCCACTCCAATTTCAGCAAAGACACCAGCCCCTAAAAAGACATCCGTACCCAAAAAGACACCTGCTTCTAAGAACGCAGCCTATAACACTAGACGCAACGGTGCGCGCCCAGCTTACCTTCCACCAGAAGCAACACCATATGTTATCATTATGACTGGGGTCCCAGAGCTACAGACTAACTCCGATGAGCCCGGATGGTCCCTAAAAAACAAGGTGTTACATTGGCTGTCAATGAACCGTCCACTTCCCCCCTATGCAAACAACAGAGTCGTATCAGTCCGTAGAGTTCCCTGGGTAGGGAAGGAGCCAAAATTGATCCCAGGGGACTGTATAATAATAAACTTTGAAGATCCCCAAACTGTGGAACTTATTTCCTCATGGGGGCCTCAAACTTCTCCTGAAGGAAACTCAACAAAAAGATTAGCATTTTTCTACCCCCCCGCTAAATCCCTACCACCAGGACACGAATGGAACTGGACTCAGGTAGGCAATTGGAACAATAAAATGAACTGGTCAACATGGCAAGGACAAGGAGGCAGGGAAACTACGCTATTCCCAGATTGGAGGGGTGTCTCCACCTACAACAGGTTTGACTGCCTGGAGATGGTGGACTGACCATCAGCAGTCCAGGGACTGGATAATGCGATCTCACCCCTTCCTGATCTACCATCTTCAATGTTAGCAAGCCTCCCTCAATCTTTAAGTCCACTGGCTAAAATGATATTCTTACCAACCACAACAGATACAATCGCAACAGATATAACTAATACTGAGGCGGAAGGTCTTCACCAACCAGTCCTCTCCCTGCCCTCCACTAATGCTACTAACGCTACTAACTCCAATTATGGTGTAACTTTGTCCTCTCCCCTTAATATCGTCTCTCGTGCATCCCTGGAACCTTCTGCACAGATAAGAAGCCCTGTACCCATTAATGAAACTTCGTCGTTCCAGTTAGTATCAATACTGTTTTGGAATGTGGCAGGTCTCCGAACCAAGATCCTATCTACATCCTGGCTGGACTTTGTTACCACACATCAGATAATCTGTTTGCAAGAGACTTGGACAATCGATCCATTGCACATACAGGGTTACCTAACGTTTCACTCACCGGCCTGCCCATCAATACATGGCAGACCAATGGGGGGCCTTGTTATATATATCTCAAACAATCTCGAAGTAAGAAAAACCTCCATAATATGTACTACCCTAAATTACCAAATTCTCTTGATTATTTTTAAAAACGGTACGTCATATGGTATAATCAATTTTTATAATAATCTATCTCAGATAGAATGTACGAAAATTGTGTCTGCAATTACCATGTTTATAAGCGAACAACGCGCTAAACATTCATCTACATTGTGTAATGTAATATGGGGAGGCGATTTCAATGTACAACTGTGCCCAAAATATAAGACAACTGATTGTGGCCTTTTAGATGAAAACGACTGCCCACTGACACATTTTACTCACTCCGCGGTAGGAGACTCCCTTAATGAAAGTTTAATGTTTTTAGAATTGTTGTACGCCAACGATCTTGTTGACCCCCCAGTGGATTTCAAACCTACTTTTCACGGCCGGGGCTGTTTTAGCACCATAGATTTTATTTTGTGTTCATATTCCTTAAAGGGTACGCTTCTTCAGTTCACCACAGGAACAGAAGTATCTGGTGACCACTTCTCTAATAGTATTGTATTGAAGCTATCTACGAATGTTCCTCACCCTACACGGAAGAGCTTACTGACCCAAAATGCATTAACTATGGATAGAACCAACGGTTACTCAGTGAAATGGTCTCGGGTAGACCCACAAATAACAACAACTAAAATTGTAACTAAAGCACTCCCCTGGATAAATTCCTGCCTTGACGAGGATTCTACCCCCGAGCAAACTATTTCCAGTTTTGGGGAAATCCTCAAAACTATCCAGAGCGAGCTAGTTCGAACCCATAAATCAGGTACCCATCCAGGCCCAAAATGGTTCGACACGGCATGTCGAAAAGTATTAACCGCCCTAAAGAAAGAACTCCATAATCCACTTAGAGACAAGGACAAAATAGCCAAGTTAAGATCTGAATATAAGCAGGCCCAAATCAGATGCAAAAAAGAACTCAAGAAAAAACTGTGGGCCCAGCTACATGAGAGCTGCCATACAAAGGACAGCTCTCAGTTCTGGCAGGTAGTAAAATCTCCTTTCATGCTTGAGGCCAACTCCCATCAACACCTAGATGTAGCAGTGACCGCGGACGAGTGGGTGACTCACTTTTCAAAGATCTTTAGTGATCTCCCCCCAGACAGCGCGGCACAATGCAACCAAGTACCTGGGTCCCCAAGAAAAGGAGTGTATCCAATTGACCTATCCTTTACCTTGGGGGAGGTTATATGTGCTTTATCCTCCTCAAAAACTGGAAAGGCCCCTGGCCCGGACGGCGTCCCATTAGATATATTCGTCTCTAATATTGACTTATGGTCTCCAATTATTACCCAGCTAATGGCGGCTGTGCTAAGCACCGGCCTTCTGGATTCCTGGTCCTCCTCCATACTCCTTCCTATTTTTAAAAAAGGGGATAGAAATAACCCTGCCTGCTACAGGCCCATTTCCCTCCTGGATTCATTGGGTAAAGTCGCTGGCCGCCTAATTCTTGACCGTCTGCAGGATTGGGCGGCAGAAAATAACATCTTTACCGACCTCCAGTATGGATTCCGGGAGGGACTGGGTACCGTAGAACAGGCTTTAAACTTGACACTTCTAATAGGAAAGTATGTGGGAGTCAAACGGGGTAACCTATTCATGGTTTACGTTGACCTTAGTGCGGCGTTTGACTGTGTAATTCACGCCAAGCTATGGTCTATCCTGGAGAAGTTGGGGGTCGATCCGCCGCTAATCAAATTTTTGCGCGAGCTTTACTCTGAAGCTTCGGCTTGCGTAAGGTTTGGAACAGGTGGCGAATTAACATCTTCTTTTCAAATAACCTGTGGAGTTAGGCAGGGTTGTGTCCTGGCTCCCTTCCTGTTTAATTTATACACCAATGGCTTGGAAGCAGCCATGCTTGAAGGGAGCCAGGATTTACCTACCATTAACCACCGCCCTATTCCAGCATTGCTTTATGCTGATGATTCAGTTATCTTCGCTAGATCCCTGGTACAGTTGCAGAAACAATTGGACAAATATTGCAACTATATGCTCTCACTTGGGTTAAAGGTGAATAAGACCAAGACCTTTGTCATGCAAACAGGGCCCAAGGTGAAAAGCTCAAAGCATCTCTCCATCGAGCAATCAAAACTAGAACGAGTTAGGGAATACCCTTACTTGGGTATCCTAATAGATGATCAGCTAACGTGGAAAAGGGCATTGGTAACTAGAAAACTGCTTTACCAACGTGCTACCTCTGCCCTTGTCTCATTTTCTAGAAAAATGGGTAAGCCATCTCCCCCCGTACTACTTAAAATCCACCAAGCCAAATGCCAGAGCATTGCCACATATGGGGCCGGTGTATGGGGTTATGTAAACACCGCTGAACTCCAAAAAATCCAAAGCGGCTTTGTAAAATATCTGCTGGCCCTCCCTCAGAGCGCCCCCACATACGGATGCCATATTGAGCTTGGGATTGACTACTTAGCTGATTACATCAAATGTCAACCAATGCTACTATGGCACCGTATCTGGTCTAAGCCAGAATGTCACCTCACTCGTGCCCTGATTTCGGATTGCTTGGGGCTGACCTCCTGGAAAAAGATCCCATGGTTGGCATATGTTGTTAACTTTTTGAAAGATTTGGATCTTAACCAATATGTAATAGAGCCGTCACTAATCAGTGAGCTAAGCAGAAAAACCTTTAAGTGCCATTGTCTCAACCATCTTAGGGAACTTCGTTTGAGCGGCGAAGTACCCAAGCAATCAAATGCTCACATCATGATGGTCCAAGTGTCACCAGGTATACAGCCTTATCTCACTTATTATTTGTCCAACCACGAAAAATACCTACTAACCAGGTTTCGTTTTAATTTGTTTTTCCGATTGGTAACTTTGCCAAACCCATTAAACTGGTCTCATGACTTAGAGAAATGCCCATGCGACAAGGTCTCGTCCCAAACCACTATGCATGTAGTCTTTTTCTGTTATTTCTACGCCATACCTCGCAAACGCTGGGTTTTGCCTGTGTTGCGTCAGATGGGGTTGAGGACCTGCCGACCAGCGCTTCTTGCATTGCAACAGCTAGATTCACAATATGCGGCAAAGAATTTAGCCATGTATTTGAAATCATGTTTAATAATTCGTAAAGCAATAAGGAATGAAGACCTAAAACCATGAAATTTTGTGCTATGTAGCTGATTGAAAGTGTATTTTCCCTTCTGTTTTTCTTTTCGTAATGTTTTAGGCTTTTTAAATTGTATTATAATACTGTAATAACATTAACATATTTTTTATGTGAATATGTTTTTAACAATCATGATGTACTTTTTATGGTTAACAAATTGTCTAACCGAATAAAAGAATTTGACTTGACTTGAATGAGTCCTTCATGTGAACCCACCCATAAAGCTTCATTGCAGCATCTAATGCAGAAGACACTTTTATAGTGACTTTTATTTCTGCACATAGTGCAAGTGAGCTGCAGGCTCTCTCAGCTGTTAAGAATCTTTTAAGAGGGCAGTGATGAAGACTCAATATATTTTTCCTAAGA
Organism: Lissotriton vulgaris; assembly: GCF_964263255.1. Classification (NCBI taxonomy): domain Eukaryota; kingdom Metazoa; phylum Chordata; class Amphibia; order Caudata; family Salamandridae; genus Lissotriton; species Lissotriton vulgaris. The sequence goes on along the minus strand of NC_141693.1, from coordinate 1,677,570,537 downwards.
TGGTTTTAAATTTCATATTTTTTTAATATTTTATTTTTATTTGGTTTTCCATTGATATTGCAAAACATTGCATGGGTAGACTGAAAACATAGAGTTCGACACACTTTGATCACTCTAGTTCAGTATCCACGTATACTCCAGAAGTAAAACCTAGATGGTGATCCTTCAATAAAGTGAAACTAGAACTCCGAAACCGCAACTTGCTGTATATGATGATCTTTCCTGTTAAGCTCAAATTCCACGCAGAAGGAAATTCTGGTTCTTTGCTCAACATTTAAGGCGTGAGAGTGGCTGTAGGGATGGCGCTCATAGGAAAACAGATGACTGGACAACCCACGGACATGACCGAGATAATATATCAAGAGAAACAACTCTTACAGAGGAAGGACAGGCACCCCGGTGGGGGCACTCGCGCACTGGCATGAGATAGGCTTAGATACACTGGGTGACCTCTACACGGACGGCTCCCTGCTATCCTTCGAGACACTGACAACGGAATATGATTTACCGACAGGTCAGTTTCTCCTGCATGAATCCCTCAGCGGCATGGGGAGACCTAACAGTTGAACCAGAAACGCACCTACTGCTGCAATATTTACACATCATGGGAAAAGGATCACGCATAGTACATTGGCTAGTAGAGGCGCTACTCACCCACACTCTAAAACTCATGTCGATCCTTCGCGAACTGTGGGAAACCAACAGAGGAAAACCATGGACAGAGAAAGAATGGGATGCAATTCTGGCCAGCTCCATGCACATACCAAGAAGGTCGAAATTCAAGATTATACGAACATACATAACGAGAGGGCATACCTTCCACCTGATAAAATAAACAGATACTTCAACATTACTACCTCAGCATGTCCACAATGTCAACAAGTAAACGCAGACCTCTTACATATGCTATGGTCTTGCACTTCCCTTAACGGCAACGCCTATTAGCACGCAGTCAACACAATACTCTCAAACTGCACTGAAGAACCACTGACACACACATGGGAAGCCTGTATTCTAGGCCTCTACCCAGATCCAAGTAGAGCAGAGTCACCTCTAGATTTAGAGACCTAGGACTGATCGTTGCCAAGTGACTAATAACCAAGAGATGGAAACACACAGCCCCTCACCCCAGTAGTAGATAGCTGGAAAAAGTCTCTCACGGTAAGGGCACAAGCAGAGAGTACAGCACTACACAAGGAGGAAACAGCCGGGTTATGCAAGTGCCTTATAGCGCAGTACTGGGACACTATTCTTACAGTACTCACTCATGGGACTAGGAAGGACAGCAACACTCTCTCACAGGATGACAGCGAAAGTGAAGATGCTGCGACTACATAGGTGCACTACCCCCAAACTCCAGACGGGACCCAAACCCCCGTCAATACGTGACTAGTGTCTATAGACGGGACGCTACATTTCAGACAGCTACCTTAGACCTGTCAAATAAGGACCCTGATTGCGTAAACAAGCCGGCAAGCCACCCCAACGAGCAACCAGGTTAAACTTGCACATGTCACAAGCACCCCGACCCAGCTGTACCAAGTTTTTGATGGCACTTTTAGTTTGTTAATACATTGTTAGATAAAAAAATACACATATCTTATTTGCATCCCACACTGACCCCACGAATGTATAGGGAGGCAACTACTTGTAGGCCGCCTCTGCAGGAAGCACGATTAAGCATTACATACGGTAACTAGGCACACACATCCTCTGAGCAACTGTGAGCCGCAAAGGCATCATCACTCTTGAATTAAAAAGTGACATTGAGACTATAATGAATACTGTGTACAATTGTTCACCTTACTAAGATGCATGAATAACAGTCTGAACATGCTCTGCCAATGTAACCATATGGTGAACTCACAACATGTGTTTTATCTAATAATATATGTTCATATATGTATATTTACTTTTATTTATTTTATTTTAAATGTTTTATATAGCCCTGGCTAGACCCAGAGGTATCAGAGCGCTTTACAAGAGAAGATAATATAAAGCAAATATGGCATACAAGTAGATAAAAATATAATGAAACAACATGTGAAATATACAAATCAAAATAGACATACAGTTGCAAGAGCTATACACTTCAAGTAATTAGGTAGATGATGTTCGGGAAATGAACAAGTATTACTGGACAAATATAACATGGAGATTGGAGATCAGGTACAGGTCACAGGTTAGGACCCCCAATAATAATTGGGCCAAACGGGGCCAATTCAAGTAGATAAAAGATAATGAAAACAATATGCAAAATATACAAATCAAATAGATAAACAGGGGCAAGAGCTATATATATCAAGCAATTAGGCAGATGATGGTCAGGAAATGGACAAATATTACTGGACTAATATAACATGTTGAATTGGAGATCAAGTGCAGGTCACAGGTTAGGATCCCCAATAATAATTGAGGAGGTGGATTTTGAGGTCTTTTTTGAAGCTGAAATAGGAGGGGTTACAGCGCAGGTTTTTTGGGAGGACACTCCAGATGATAGGGGCATTACTAGAGAAGGAGCTTGATTGTGTAGCTTTCATTTTATGCAGTGGTGGGATTGGGAGGAGGGAGTTGGTGCTTCTCAGAGGTCGTGTGGTTCTTGGAGAGGTACTGCAGAGTGTTTTGGTGGAGGGCTTTATGAGTAATGCAGGCAGTTTTGTGGGCAGATCTGCCTTCAATAGGGAGCCATTTAAAAGAGATTTACAATTTTGAACGACCTCTGTAAATTTGAAAAAACGCAATAGAGATATTAAACAACCTTTACAGAGCCAGTGATAACAGATTGCACCAGCGGAAATATCATGGATCAGGGTCCACAATAGGTCATTAGGTGGGAACATGCTTGGACTGTGGCAGACTAAAGCACATCAGCCGGCATAACCAAAGGCAGGAGTTTTACCATCAAGACGCACACTACAGAACGTACCGTTACTCCGCTATCTAGATACTGAAAGAGGAGACCCTGAGAGTGGAAGACAACAGGTTTTATGTTTGAGTGGGGAGGGCAACAGACACCTCAGGCATTGAAGACGTGAGTAGATCAAAACTCGCAGCCTAGAGTAGTAGGGAGGGGGTATTTTATGGGGATGGGGAGCACAGGGCATGGTTGATTGGGTGAGCAGGTCTAAGCACTACATAACACACTTGAACAATGACCATGCAAGAATGGCTAATACCTAAGATGGGTCTCTCCAACCTCTCAGGGAAATGAACGGGCTGGCCTAGAAGCTGAAGAGGGGTGCAGTATTTCAGTTTTTGTACCAATGGAATCCCTATCTCATCCTGCTGTCCTAGTGGGAATCACTGCAGCTTTCTCTGTAGAGGGAGATACATAACCCAGGTCCACTCCAGCTCACTCTTTCCTCACGTGGCTTTGGTATAATGGGGCAAAGATCACTTCTGTAGACAGTTTCAAAGACATTGGTGGTCCTGGGGGAGGGGTGTTACCCACCGGTGACAGGAATAAGGAATAAGGAGAAGTTCACAGTGGTCTCCCTACAATCTGTGATGCTAGGTAAGATGGGGGATTGTTTGACTAGAACACCGGAAGTTCTTATCATCATGGAGGGTGACTTTAACTCAACAATGAGAGGTGGATAGTGTCATCAGGAGAAAGTGCATAGGCGTGGAGGACAGACGGTTGCAGAGCCCTTTAAGCAACAGATTCTGGGTGAGGGAAAAAAACTGGTAACTAAATTGTTTGATTGAGGGGAAAGGAGAGACCACCTTGAGAAAGAAATTAAGGGTCACCTCTAAAGACAGCCCTGTCCACAAACACCTGGATAAAAGGTGAGGGCTTGCAGCTCAGATCTGTGAAATAGGGATCTAATGGCGGTAAAGAAACCTATTTTCCAAGAAGGAAACAGCAAAGAACAGTAATGCAATGGCTTGAATGTGGGACTCCTGAGTCTTGTGAGTACTGTACTGAGGTTTCATAGACGGACAAGTTGCACCCTAGGTGGAATCACTCTCCTAAGACCTTACATAAAAGCTTTAACAGCAGGAATTCTGAAGAGAGAGGCATGCTTTCCATTTAGCATGTATGCTGCAATGACTGTAAGATGTAATTGAATTGAAGTATATGTTAACCCTGATTTCTTTAGATAAAGCAAATATCAAACAATGTATTGTATCGCAAGTTTAAGACGGTCTACATTCTACGAGCTTCCTTTAGAATATCGATGCATTCTTATGGAAGGCTTATATAACAAAACTTTAAGACCTCAGGTGACAGATTGCTAAATTGAGCTGCTTGAGGTCTGGATGTATGATCTTGCTCTGTTCCTGAGAGAGAAGGTCTGGTCTGCTAGGGAGACTCTTGTGCTGTATCTTCCTCTCCAGATATGGGAGTGGGAACAGAGGAAAAACTTTGGCAAATATCCATGACCAGTTCATCCATAGGGCATTACGCAAGAATTGTGGGTGTGGAAAACTGTAGGCGAAGCTTTGGCATTTACGTTTTCTTGAGTGGCACCCTAGCAATCTGTCACCTCAGGTCTTAGAGTTTTGTTATCTAAGCCTTCCATAAGAATGCATGGATATTCTCAAGGATATTCTCAAGTGGAGTGGTGTGGCTCACTGGTTAGAGGCGGCAGACCCAGGAGCAGAGGACGGCCCGGGACCAGGGTTCAATTCCCAACACGGCAGGGTCGTGGACCAGGGTCAGCGGACTCGATAATTGTCACCTCGGTGCCTACTCTAACCAGGGATCACACTCGGCAACTCTGGGCATTAGCTTGCCTCATCTCCACAACGGCCCCCCACATACGCCGGGGATGCCTGGTTTCACCTTGGAGATACCCAGTGGGGACTATCTCACAGGGAAAGCTAGGACGGGTTCCCCAGCGGTCTTTTGCGCAGAGATACTCCTTCGGGAGTCGATTCTAGCGTGTTAGAAACCCTCAATTAACGAAGCTCCTAGAATGTAGACCGTCTTAAACTTGCGATACAATACATTGTTTGATATTTGCTTTATCTAAAGAAATCAGGGTTAACATATACTTCAATTCAATTACATCTTGCAGTCATCGCCACACACATGGGACTACAGTGAGGATCAGAGTTGGAGGGACTACCAGAGAACCGTAGAAGTACCCAGGAGATTTGGGGACATCTTCAGGGTTGGGTAGGCAGGGGTGATTACAGACACACTACTGCAATGGATGAATGTGCAGCGTGGTATGAAAAACTATGGCTGTGAAAGAAGCCATCATTCCTAAGAGACAGGTCACGGTTTTGACTGGAAGAAGATGATTTGCCTGAAAATAGGGAAGTAGCTGCTGGAAAGATAGCCTTTTTGTGGGTTAGGGTAAGCCTTGCTAATGACGGAATTTAGGTTTGACCCCAGAAAGGGTTGAAATTGTAGAAGCTGGAGGTGGGTCTTGGTGGGGTTTCTTGTAAATTCCAACCCTTTGGAGGAGGGAGATGACAGTTTGAGTGTGTGCTAGGCACTGTTGTCTGCCCACGCTCTTGATCAGCCAGTATCCTAGATAGCAGAAGACAAGTGCCTCCCCATGAACTAGTAGTGTTGTTCACTTACCATGATGCAAAGGCAACGTCGATGATCTCTATGGATGGCTGTATGAAAGTAGACATCCTTCTGATCCGGGGGTTTATGAAGTCATCTTGCTGCAGCAGCTGGATAACATCTTGAAGAGTTCTCATAAGGAAATGTTCAGATAGAATGTATTTGTTGGGGTTGAAGTAATGTTTTGTCAATACCCCTTTTCCCTTTCTATAATGCCTTGAACCCAGTGATCTGGTACACTTCCCCAGCAGGTGAAGTGGGATCGGGGGAAATGCATGGTAAGTCAATACTTTGAGATAGAGGCTCCCATATTGGGAGTACCTTTATCCTTGACTCTGTTGGAGTTGACCCTGTATAAACTACATTTGTATCTAATGCCGGCTTGCTGGTGACAGGATTGCAGCAGGCGTTGATAAGATTGTGGCTGTTTTGGAGAAATGGCCTTTGCTGCACCCTCGTATTGCTGGTGCCAAAAGGAGCCACTGGAGAATGGTGTCTGGAAAGCCCCAGTGCTTTTGGCTCTATCAGTATCTTTCTTTATCTTTTCAAGCATTTATTCTACTTGTGAACCAAAAAGTGCTCCTCATCGAAAGGTAGGCTAGCGAGATGTTGTTGCTTCTCTGGTTTGAGGCCAGACATACATAGCCACGAGTGCCCTCTTAGGATAACTGAAGGATCTGATATAGACATCTAGTCTCAGATTCCTTATCTCACAGAATCCTCCCCAGGCACCAACCTGGATCTGGAAACTTTTGACATTGACAGAGTCCTTATAAGCCCTTCCCCAATGCGCTGATACCAATTTCTTCTTTTCCGCACTTACAACGTGGATCCTATAAGCGGTTCCTCAGGTCGGTTTTTTGGTCTACCTCAACGGTTTCATCATACGGAACAGTGTGCATTTATTCAACTTTTCATGTCCTCAGGGTTCAAGCCTTGTGGGTCCTGTGGTCTACAAATATCTGCCATGGACCCTCACTCTGTTTGTATGTAGTGCCTGGGGGAGGAACGTGACCCCAAGGAGTGCGACTCCTGTCAGCAACTTTGCCCGATGTCACTGACGGAACATTGAATAAAGCTCCTAGTGGTGTGGATATTGCAGTCTTCCAAGACTTCCTGTCAACCTCGGTCCCCTCCGTGCTCCATGGACCAACCGCAGGCTTGATCCGGGAGTCATTCCCATGGACATCACTATCCATCGATGTCCCAAGGTAAATCACGACTCAGGTGGTCGAAGTCACGGCACCCCCGACTGCCCCACATAAAGCCTGTTCCCGATCTTCGATTAAAGAGTAGGCGCACAAGACTACCCCGGAGCCAGGGCGACTATGACCCAGATGAGATAATATTACAATTCTCTTCATAGTATCTTTGGGTCTTCACCTTCCCCTGGAGTCCCCTCGTGCCCTAAGGAGGTGCACAAAGCCGTGATTGAGTTCACACCGGGTGGTTCGCCCTCTGCTTCAGTTCGGCCTTCAGATTCCAAATCCGTATTGACGCCGGTGCACAGGCCCTTCGGGGTTACCACCTGCGATGCCTGGGTCTAATGAACTGACTCTGATGACAGCACCTGGGTCTGGTCAACCCACTGGCGCAACAAAAAATGAAGTGGCCTCCTAGCAAGGTAGATGGAGGGGCCCCCTCCGGGCTCAAGCAGGAGCTCTCCTGCCATAATGCTGTGCCGAGGGGGACCCTGGAGCACCGCAGGGTCTGCGGAGGCCTGTGTTACACCCCTTGGTCAACCGACATCAGCACCGCTCAAAGCTCCACTACTTCCCCTGTCTGACACCAAGACATCACCAGATGGTGGTGGATGCAGCACTAGTGAAGCCGGTCGTCTCAGACACCTGTCCGTGGCTCTCTATAGCTCCCCTCCCTGGTCTTTTCTTCTGAGGAATACGATTATGGAGGCGCTGGTGAGGCTTTGGAGTTTTACCACCCCATCTCTGACATGGTCCAACCTCCTATGAAGAATATCTGGGTTGAGTGAGTTGGTTGAAGCTAGGGCCTTGGAGTCTTCCCCAGCCTTTGGCCTTATGTACCCTCCCGGTTTGGCTACAGAGGTGAGCTCCTCTCTGGTGGATATGCTCAGACGAGTTTCTGTCGTTTAGGATATGGCACTTACATCTGTGGAAATGATGACAGTTCCCTTACTTGGGGTCTTGAATCAAGGCCAATCAGGGAGAGAGCCTGTGCTTCGTTATAGTAGGCTTTATTTAATATTTTTAGGGGGCTTGGACTAAAACCCGACACAAGGGACCCTGTAGATTGCTCTAATTCTGACACACACCGTCCGGCCCCTGGAGATCCAGCATGTCTCCTCAGACATGCTACACATCATGGTTTTGTGGTACAGATTGCTTTGGCTGCCCAAAATATCAAGTCTTTTCCTACTGTCCCTTCAGACAGAGTGGCCAGACGACTAGACGCTTGTGGCAGGAATATTTCCTACTCCACCAGTTCCGCACCGTAATGCCTTAATACTTCTTGCGTCCTTGGACGCTTCTCCCATACATTTTGGGACTCATTGGCATGCCTGCTGCCCTCCCTTCCGGATGAGACCCAGACGATCTTGTTGGCTAATATGGGATGGACAGCAACCAGCTAGACTAACCATTCTCCTGTTGAGACATTTCTTACTGACCTTAATCCTTGTTGTGCTTGTATACATTGGCATCAATTATTTTCTGGCTTTTCCATTTCATGGGGCTTGATTCTTTAACGCTATGTACGTCCATCTTTTATCAGAAGCTTCAGTCAGGTCTTGCTACCTGATATCTCTGTCTATTGGATGGAAATTGGTTATCTGTCAAGGCCTTCTATGTGTTGGCCTTTATTTAGACTTTACCTTTTGATGGTCTTCATCCCCTTCATAGCAGTTTCGCACACCTGCTGTTTTCTTTTGATTTCTTGTTAACCATCTGATCGTAGCCTCTTCAGTCAGTAGTGTTGATTCATGAGCGGTTGCCATTTTTTTTTTAGGGTGGGTGGTTCCCTTCACTCACACTCTTCTCTTATACGGTATTATATTGCTGGTTTTCCAGCTTAGTGTTTATATCTATATTTCTATTATTTTCACTCTGTTGCAACTTTGGTCTATTAACAATGTATGTTTTTATTTATACCTATCTTTCGATGGATACCTCTATTCTATGGGTTTTCCTCACTCCTACTCTGGTCAGTCTCTCTGCTTTCTGAGAGAGCCCGTGGTTTGCTTCCCCGACTGGAAGGATAATACTTCTGGTGCATTCTGATAGACTTGTGTGTATGTGTATATGTCTAGATTTATCAATATATCTATAGGTGTACATATGTGTACACGTATATTCGGGTATATACTGCAGGTATGGTTGTGCTAACTTCTTAAATATGGTATATGTATCTGCTTTTGTAACTATGCTTTTCTTGGTGTTCTAGTTCAACCTGGACTTCAATCAATCAATCAATCAAAGCCATTTATAGAGCACACAGCTACCTTCATTGAGGGTTCCCGACGCTAAAAGCGAGACTGAAGAGAAGACAGACCACTTAAACTATGCCTGACTAAAGAGCCAAGTTTTTAAGTGATTCCTGAATCCTTGTTCTGTCTCAGCCAAGCGTAGATGGATAGGCAGAGCATTCCAAAGCCTAGCCGTCCTTCCCGAGAAGGACCTACGACCTTGTTGAGTTTTGACATATCTTGGAGTGCGAAGGAGTCACAAGTGATTAGATCCTGGTGGTATAAGCTGAGCCTCTGTCAGAGATAGTGTGGCCCTGTTCCTCTTAAGGCTATGAAGGCAAATGTCAGGCCCTTGAACTCAATCCTGTTAGCTACAGGGAGCCAGTGGAGCTACCTCAGATGAGGTGACATATGGGGGCGGAAAGGTACCCGTTGGGTGATCCTCACCGCCGCCTTCTGAATTATCTGCAATATGTGAATCAGATAAGCTGGAAGTCCCGGGTACAGGCTGTTGGTGTAATCAAAGTGTGAGGTCACCAGTGCGTGTACAATAGTCTTGCAGCTCTCCTCTGAGAGAAAACCCAATACTTTCCTGATAGATCTTACTTTCACAAAGCAAGATGGAGAAATCGGCCAAATTTATGCCCTAAAGGAAAGATTGGTATACAACCTGATTCCCAGGTTTCTGGCTAAGGCGGGCAGGTTTGGCAGAGGATTCAGCTCTGCAGGCCACCAAAAAATGGATGAAGGAGTCGCCTGACTGAAAAACAAAACCTCAGTCTTATCTGTGTTAACTTTCAGGAAATTGTTATTCATCCACTTAGAAATATCTTTCAGGCATTCTTTGAAATTATGGAAGGCTGTAACGGAGTGTTTTTGAAAATAAAACACTAGTTGCATATCATTAGCATAGAAACCCACCTTAACACCCCAGGATTCAAGGAGAGTGGCCAAAGGGGCTAGATATAGATCAAAAGCAGCGGGCTCAGGGCCGAGCCCCGTGGCACTCCACATACCAGCCGTGTGGATGAAGATGAAAAAGGTTGAACAAAGACCCGCTGACAATGTCTTCTAAGAAAGACCAGAGCCAGGATATAACAGTCCCCTGAAATCTAAGTTGACTTAATCTCTTCAACAGGGTCAGATGAGCTACTGTGTCGAATGCTGCAGACAGATCTAAAAGTACTACCATAGCAGACGCGCCGCCGTTTTGGATACTTCGAATAATGTGGTCTCCGTGCTGTATCCAGCTCAGAAGCTGGATTGAGAGTCAGGCAGCAAGCCATTGGCTTTTACAAAGTCTGCTAACTGTCGCTGAACAAGCTTCTCTAATATTTTTGCGGGTGCTGAAGCCGAGAAATGGACCTAAAATTACTTATGCATTTCTTTTTTCCTTTCTCCTCTGGGCTTCTACGTAACATAGTCCCGGAGGGTTACATTCTCTCTAGGAGGATTTTCTCAAACAGAGTCGGTTCTATCAAACGTTGATCTTTTCACAATGCTTTTATTCAGCATTGATGGGATTTCTCTCTCTCTCTCTATCCATTGTGGATGTGTTCTGAGATTCTCTTTTCCCTGTGTTTCACAGGGAGGGGTTATTTCACATACTAGTTACCAAGGCAAGGAGCATGAGCCCTAATTTAGTGGTATGGGCTGCTGTCCTTGGTCCTTTAGCTTTGTCCACTCATGGGTAGAATACCTTGGGTAGGGCTATATAGTATTATTGTTTCTATTAAGTTTTTTCTCCAACACTTTCTTATCCCTCTGTTGTGGGTAATGTTTTCCACATAAACCCATGGTCTTGAAGATTTGGGCTCCCTGTGGGCTTTCCACAGTCCTTCTGTTGGAGGATCTTTTTTGCCTCACCTATATACTTAAGAGGGCCTGGTCACTTTATCTCATTACGGACCGGATAGTCCTATTCTGGCATCTTTTGTGAGTTCACTTTGCAGACCCTCCTCCAGGGATGGTGTTGCTTGGGTATCTAATTCTAAGATAAGGAATCTGCGGCTAGATGTCTTTATCAGATGAATTAATTACTTACCTTCGGTATTACCTTATCTGGTAAGGACAGGATACATCTGCAGATTCACCTACACCACTCTGTAAGCTGCTTGTCCTGTTACCTTCAAGATCTCTTTTTGGCATTCTGATGCCTTTCTTTAGGACTTCGTAATTGTTTGAGACAAAGATGCCTCTTTTTTGGCACGCTGCTTCCGTAGGCAGTTTCTATAAGTGGCTCTGCATTGTTGGTGTGAAATATAGTCACAGAAGAAATTTCATCAGTGGAGGTCTTATATGGACTCCGTCAACATCACATCCGGAAGACACGTCACTACAGTTGCTCACACCCTCTACCTGCACGCAGAGGTAGTGCTGTAAAAAGTTTATAGATCCAGTCTGGAGCCTGGGGAGGATTCTGTGAGATAAGGAATCTGCTGCTAGATCCTGTCTCTACCAGATAATGTGTTACCGAAGGTAAGTACATTATTTGTTAACCTCTTTGGCTTTTGTATCAGGGCACACCTTATAGTGGTGTAGGAAATTACCTTCCCACGGATACAATTTCCTCCTCCCTTTCCTAAATTGTTCTGGGAGGTGTTGTAGGAGACTCTCCATCTTCTCTTATTGAGCCCAGTCATATCTTGAGTGTTGGGCCACCAAGTTAGCGATACGCTAGGGTATTTCCGCACCCACTGCAAACCATTTGCTGGCTGCATCAATTCTTTTACTTTTCTTATCTCGTTAAGGAGCCTTCCCTGTGGTTTGTACATACAGAGGCCTTTTTTATGGACACTGTGCACCACCAAGGACTTTGGCAGGTCGTGCTCCCTGATGTAAATGGGGTCTGAAGGAGAAGGCGTATATTTCTTCTTTACCCTGAGGATAACACAGTCTTTGACAGGCCCTTAAATATGTCTGGGGAAGGTTTGCGCATCACCTTCAGCACTGGGAGGAGCGACATGGAGTACTTAGACCTAGACACTGTTTCCACAAGGAATCTCAGGAATGGAATGCATGCCCATTTTATGGTGGAGTGCAGTGCCTGAAATGATGCAATGGTATGTGATAGTGTAACAGGATGTATGTGTGTGTCTCCTGTGGGGGTCAACATCATAATCCTTTCACAGATCTTCCTTTGGGTGAGGATAAAATGGTGCATCCTAGTCCTCAAGAGGAGTTCAAGGGCTTGGGCTTCCTGTATTGGAGTAACACTGTGCGGACCGTGGTAGGGAGCTTGAGGGAGTGATGGTGAAGTTGCATCCTGTAGAGGTCGTGGTGGGGAAGCAGGTGCATGAGGATGAGGGCTAGTGGTTCCATCTATAGGATGCTTGGATTGTGGTAGAGCATCTCATGGAGTGTCCAGTGTGACCTCCTTATCAGAAGTTAACATCCTCTTCTTTGACATGGGTTCTGAGGCATTAGGATCCTTCGAATATACCTTCCCGGTGTAGGTGAATGGAGATTTGATGCTATCTTTCAGCAATCTACTCCTGCAGTCTTTCGAGGATTGGCCTTTGAGAGTCCTTGGAAACAACGATGGAGGACAGTTTTGAGGCAATTGTGTTTTCAGCTGTGACTGTATCTTGGAAGCTTGCTTCGGAGCTAGCTTCAGGGACCAGGATTTCTTTTGGTCGGACTGAGGTGTCGGCATCAATGGGTGTTTTGGCTTCAACAGGTGTTTTGTTTGTTGGAGCCAGAGGGTCAATGGGAGTAGAGGCGCTTGTTTACGTCCGGCTTCAGGTCTGTTGCTGTGTCTCGGTCCTGACTAGAGCCGAAGTCTGGAGAGGCCCTAGTGGCAGCAGAGTCTTATGTAATGGGATAGACGCCTGTCCCTCAGGAAGGCATTGCTCTGTCTCACTGTGAGCCTGCTTGTGAATCCTATGGTGTTGAGGTTCGTCCATACTCCTGACCCTTAGCGTGGATTTCGTTCGAGTTCCCATGTAGATGTGGAGGGAGTATCTTCTTGATCCAGATCTTGTGGTTCAGAGGCATCTTACTGTAGGGCCCCCGCTGAATCCTGCGCCGGGGAGCGCGGTCGCGCTTCCTGTGAAGAGGTGCGGGAGGAGGGGCCCGGGAGCCCAACTCCGGGCCCCATAAGAGGAGGAGGCGGGGCAGGAGGCGCCGTCGCGCCCCCCACAAAAAAGACGGGAGGAGGGTCCCGGGTCCCCATCTCTGGGCCCCACAGTGTCCAGGATGGGGGGAATGGCCATCACCCCCTCCCCCCTCCCGAAGATGTCCAGGGGCCCGGGACCCCATCCCCGGGCCCCGAAATGGAGGAGGAGGCCGGGGGAGTGTCGCCGCACTCCCCCGAGGTCCGGAGAAGCCCGTAAAACCTTGCACATCTGCCCGCTGGAGCGGGCAGACTAGAACTGAGTGGCTGGCTCCTGCAGGAGCACACGAGGGTGCTGGCCGGGCGGGGAGCTGGCGGGGTCAGCCGGGGGTGGGCTCCCTGGGCTGCCCTCCAATTGTACGGGCCTGCGGGGGTCCCAGGTGGGACCGGGATCCCCATCGGGAGAGCTGCACAGGGCCCGGGTGGGACCGGGCCCCTGAACACCAGCAGAGCGGTCGGGGTGGGCTACCTGAGCCGCATCTCCTTACCTGGGGTCCATGTGGGACCTGACCCCCCACCAAGGTCTCAGAAAGCGGTGAAGAGCCAGCACGGCTCTCCCTGGCAAAGCGGAAGAGCCGCTCATCTATTCTGCAGAAAGAGGAGCACAATCGCCCCATAATGCCTTGCCAATTGCCAGGCATTTGGAAGTCTGCTGTTCTGGTGCGTGGGGGGCCCCCCAGAGGAGGGGGGTCACCCTCAATGGTGAAAAGGGTGCTGGGGGGGGGGCTACTAGAGAAGCGCAGTCCCCCCCCCTGCAGGAAGAGAAAAGTCTCACCCTAAGTGTCTTAGGGATTGGAAAGAATAACTCCTCAAGAGCTCAGCCTCCATTTATCACCTTCTGGGCTGGAACTTTTGTTCTTCAGCTGAGGGTGAATTGAAAAGTGCTTCATGGAGTGAAGGGCTGAGGTGGAGGATGTCTGGAGAAGGACATCCCTGGGAGGTGAAGAGATGTACTTGTATCTCAAAGGCTTATACTAAGGTTATTCTTAATAGAGGGACTGGAATTCATGTGTTTAATGTGATGTACATGGTTAAGCTGGAGTTATAAGCAAAGTGGATTTAAGTGGCTAGACATTCCTGCTAGGGTGTCTGACTGTATGTACGTAAACCTGTGATTTTATCTGTGATGCCTTGAGGGGCTGTAATTGCAATGCATTCTAATGCTATCCAAATGTTATGAGTACTGTCACTCTACAGGGATGCTTAAACATGTATTCTTGCTGCTGCACTTAGGTGAAGAACCCAGACTGTTAGCCCTTAAGATGCAGAGGTGCATACTGTATGGTCAGTAGGAGATGCTCAGTCAGGGTCATGTGTCACCAAGGCAGGTGTATCCCTGTTTAATGGTTGTTGGGGTAATGGGGGGACGCCACTGGGATGGTGCCAGTGCACAGGGCCCTCGCTCCAGGTTGTATTCAACTAATTGCATTGGGGGGTTAAGATGATGTGCATACATGGGAGTGATAGCACTAGACCCCACCCCCCTGCGGGAGGGTTGGAGATGTTACGCAATTTCACAAAGTAATTCCAACAGCTTATGTATATTTGTAAATTGGTGCTTAGTATTGGGTAGTGTGTGTGTTTAATAAATGTGCTCCTACTTTTATAAGTACAGACTGGACAATCAATTATTGAGTGCTATTTTTGCGTACCTGCAAATGGCGATAACTAGCCCTCACCACCTCCCTTGAGTAAGCCTCAGACTGCTATGCAATGCTACCCCCTTGAGAGTCAGGCGCTACAATTGGGTGTTTGGTTCCAAGTGAAGGACAAATGTAGTCATGTTATTTGTGCAGGCCTCACAGATGCTGCCTCGTTTTCCAACAGAGATGGAATGACATGTTTACTTACATGTGCCAACTATGTACAATGAGTAAACTAATAAAAACATAAATAAAGTGATACTAACAGTTCCCCAAAAGCCAAGATTTGCAGAGGATCAGTGTCATACGAATGCCAACATCTAGATCCATCAACGCCTACAAGGTGCAAGCGGCGGTCTTTAAAAATTAGAATACATCGACACTGTGTAATGATGGAGAGGGGGGATGCCCAAATGACTAAGGTTTATGGGATAGGGGTTGTGAGCAGAGTGCAGGGTCTAGTCGAAGGTCGATAGGAAGCGGTATGTGTAAGGGGGTGTCCCCTATGATATTCACAGTGATTTAGAGGAGTCTTAAGTCATTATTCCTGCCTTCTATGAGGGTTGTGCATAATTCCTCCCATCACCACTCTCTGAGTAGTAGAAGAAGGATCAGATTAGTGCTAGGATTTCCTGATCTGTGGTGCTAAAGATCCAGGTTTTTAGTAGCTTTCTAAAGGTGGGTTCGTTGTTAGTGTGCCTTAGTTGGGTGGGCAGGTAGTTCCAGGCCTTTGCTCCTAGTGTGGCCAGGGTTTTCCCTCCTCGGGTTTTCATTTTAAAGTGGGGGGTGGTGAGTAAGTTCTCAGTGGAAGACCGCAGAGTTCGTTTGGTTTTGTAGGGTCTAAGATGTTTTCTCAGGTAGTGTGGCCCACTTCCAGTTGTGGCTTTATAGGTGATGGTTAGAATCTTAAACAGGATCCTTTTATGAATTGGTAGCCAGTGGAGGGTTTTTAGAGCATCGGTCGAGGATGACCGTTTGGGGAGTCCCAGTACCAGCCTAGTGGCGGCATTCTGGATCACTTGTAGTCGTTTTATCACCATTTTTTTTGTTCCTGCATATAGACCGTTGCCATAATCAAGGCGAGATAGAATCAGAGCCACTGCAACAGTCTTTCTAGCGTGCAGGGGAAGCAGATCAAAGAATTTCCTTAGCATTCTTATGATTTGAAAGCAGGTACCTGCGACTGTGAGTGCCTGTTTGTGAAAGGAGAGTGTGGGGTCAAATTTAAAACCTACGTTTTTGGCCGTGTCTACTGTGGCGGGCAGAGGGTCTGAATTACTGGGCCACCACAGGGTGGGGTTAAAGTTGTTAGCTTTCCCAAATAGCATAATCTCTGTCTTGGAGCTGTTACACCTGAGATGGTTTGACTCCATCCATTTCATGACCGAGGTGAGGCAGTGGTGAAATTTTTCTTCTGCTGCGGTAGAGTTTTTATCCAGGGTGAGAATCAATTGGGTGTCGTCTGCGTAGGTGATTGCTTCAATGTTGGAGGAGTCAATCAGGGTGAGCAACGGGGACATATATAGGTTAACAAGCATTTACAAAGCAATGGTTTCGCCTTTGTTAAAGTTAGAGCTATTGGCATTGCTCTTGACATTATTTTTATTTATGTTTTTTTTAACATAAATAAATGGCATTGTCATTTACAATGCCACTAGCTTTATCTCTCGCAAATGACACACACAGAGCCCCCCCACACACACAGCCACACAAAGCTCCCCACACACACAGCCGCACAAAGCTCCCCACACACACAGCCGCACAAAGCTCCCCACACACACAGCCACACAAAGCTCCCCACACACACAGCCACATAAAGCTCCCCACACACACAGCCACACAAAGCTCCCCACACACACAGCCACACAAAGCTCCCCACACACACAGCCACATAAAGCTCCCCACACACACAGCCGCACAAAGCTCCCCACACACACAGCCGCACAAAGCTCACACTGTGGGCAGCATCTCCAGAAATCACAGAAACATTTGTAATGACCGGTAAATAAGCCGGCCCTACCAAAAGAAGCAGCATATAGACATGTACACACGCATACATACAGAAAGACAACTTGCCCAACTTAATGGTGCATTTAATACACTGCTCCGCCACTCCCAAAAAATATTTAACGTTTGTCAATTCTGCCTACACTACAAGGGAGACTCGCCCTTTCACCTTCTTTGATCTGTAAATTAATGATCACCTATTTGGGTACAAGTAACAGCTGACATTTGCAGCGTTTTGGAAACGCCTGAAGGGAGGTAAAAACAGTGTAGAGAAAACCCAAGATATTTGTAAAGATGGCAATTCTGTGCCTGCCCATGGAAAGCACAAACTACTTCCTTGGGAGCAAGGGTATGTTCGTTTCAAGGAAGAAATGCCACTCAGAACACCAAGAACCCATGCCCGGGTGTCATTTGGCGGCCTGATGCATCCTGGGAGCTGTAGTCATCCACCTAGACAACGGATTGTTGCAAGGTAGCAGATGACGGTTGGTCGGGTATCGGAACAGGCAAGGCATCCAGTAACAATTTATTGTGATTCCGATCTCTCTTTCGATACCCACGCCACGACCGTAGCAGGTAAATGCTTCGGCATCATAAAGTCCCTGAGAAAGTTCTTTGACTTCCTCCCGCTCGACTCCAGAAAGACCATCGCGGTAGCCCTCATCCTCTCTCGAGTGGACTACTGTAACGGCCTCCTGGCAGGGACCAAAAAGTCCACCCGGTTGAAACTTCAAAGCGTCCTGCACACTGCTGCGCGCCTTGTCCTTAAACTCCCACGCAAATCCTCAATCTCCTCTGCTCTGAAAGCCTTACATTGGCTCCCCTTGCATAAAAGAATACTTTTTAAAATTCTCATTGTAGCTTTCCGAGCCTTCAACAATACCGGTCCTGCATATCTGTCAAGCCGCTTTCCCCACTACACACCAGGCCGCTCCCTTAGATCCTCGCAAGAAAACCTCATGACCCCCTCCAAATTCAATCTGAAGTCCAAAGGCGGTAAAACACTTAGTACCCTGGCTATCAGAGCCTGGAACAGCATGCCAAGGCATCTCAGACTTCAGACGCTTGAAAAGCCGTTTAGGAAACACCTCAAAACGTGGATTTTTAATCTCTCTGATGACTGGACTAAAGCAGCCATCTAGCCCCCCACTACCTTCCTTGTGACTTGGTCTTTTGGTTTGTCAGCGCCATGATGCTCCCTCCGGAGCGAACGTTCGCGCTCTATAAATACCCATCCAAATATCCAAATTAGTGAAACTGGTACCCCCAAAAAAATAGGGCCCGATTCACAGAATGAACTTAAGACTCAATCCTAAACTTACTACTATTTTGGCATTCACAGAATGAACTTACTACTTTTGGTATTCACAGAAGTTAGGATTTTGTCTTAAGTCTGTCTTAAGTCTGTCTCAAGACAAACTTAAGACAAAATCCTAACTTCTGTGAATACCAAAAGTAGTAAGTTCATTCTGTGAATGCCAAAATAGTAGTAAGTTTAGGATTGAGTCTTAAGTTCATTCTGTGAATCGGGCCCATTGTGTGCATCTTACACTACACCCTGACGTGCATAATGATTCATTCAAATCAAACCGTTTTTTATACAGCAACTACCCCCCCGCCCCCCAAGAGCCGAATTATTTTGTTTGTTAGAAGCCCCTTGCACCCCCGGAAATCTTCCCACCCCTACAAAAACGAACCTCTGAAGGTAAGGAGTATTACAGCTTCTGAGCAGAGCGTACAAAACAGGTCTCTGAAAGAGTCATTTATCCTGCTTCACCTGGAGGCATCTCGACGCGTGGGAAGGGGGCGGGGCACACGAGCACTGCACGCCGTCTGAAGGGACTTTCTTTAATGGTTGCTTATTACTCTGCGCAGCACACATGCGCCCGCAACAATTAGTGAAACTGGTACCCCCAAAAAAATAGTGGGAGTAAAAGATCTTGGAGCAGGGGCGTAGCTTCCTTTGGTGCAGCAGGTGCAGTGGCACCGGGGCCCTGCCCAGAGCGGGCACTTAACCCTGTTTTTTACTGTATTTTATAATTCAAACAGCAGCCGGGGGGCATTATTTTCCTTGCCTTGGGGTCCATGACACACTGGCTCGGCTACTGGGTGGAGTCTACCCTTTTACATTAGGTGGGCACGCGCTCTTCGTTTTGTTCACTGGTGGAGGATTCTTTTTCCCACACAGTTGCACTTTTCACCAGACACCTGTCCGTGGTTAACGTTTAACAACATATACAGCTTGCTTCTTTATTTCACGTGCCAGAACATGCTTATGGCTCCGTGGCACTATGAACAACGGTTATGACTACTGCCCAAATCACTGAGCCTATCCCTGGTGAGGATGAAAGGCTGAGCTGAGCTCACCATGGCTAATATCTGTGACCTGCCACTCGGCAGCCGGCACGCCAACCCACCGCGCTGCCTCATTTCTCTAGTCGGTCAATACGGGGTTCTCCAAAGATCACAGGTCACCTGTAGCGTCGCTTTTGTTCCGTTTGTCTAATACGGGGCATCCCTGGGGGAAAAATGGGAAGGACAATTTACCACTGGTTTCAGCTGCAGCATCTATATGTACATTTGACCATATATGCCTGTGCTGCTCGAATTAAAACCCCGACAGACACCACCATGTGCCACAAACAAACTCCAGGGTACGACTGGGACTCCTCCATAGTAGTCGAGGGCTTGCCCCCAATCACCCTAAAGCCAGGAAGCAACTGGGTCCTATGGAATCCATATGTAACTGGTCGACTAGAAGTTCTTTTTGCAGTTTTTATGTAGCGCAAACTCGACTAGAAGGTATTGTAGCTCTTTATATGAGCACTAGTTACGTTACAAAAAAGATACACATATATAGGGATGGGGCGATTAAGTGATTTGCCCAGGATCACAGGATGTGGAGCCGACGCCGAGACTCGAACTTGGTTTCCCAGGTCCAAAGTGGCAGCTCTGGCCGTTATGCCACATCCTCCTGTTTCCAACCGCAAAGGGCACCCGAGATATCAAGCATTGGAATGTCCGCATTTCCTGTGGTGGTCTGATTCTAGGGGGCTTGGAAGACAACGCCGAGTACCACTACACCAGAAGGCACCAATTCAGGTATTCAAGACGTGCCTCTATCACTACCCACGACTGCCCCTCGTCTGCCGAAAGCGCCTAGAGGCGGACCAAGGCTAGTGGTTTATGAATCAATTTAATTCCACGACCATACGGATTCCACGACCATACGGTTCGACGTGGCAACGCATTAAAGCTCTCTTTTAGCTGGTCGTGCGCAAGTTGGTCTGGAAATGCACTGTTCAAATTTTGATTTTTTTCCACGATTTAAGGGACCTTGCAACGCTCCAGCAGGTGCATTAACCCACCAAGCCGCCGAGTTTGTTCTGTTGGTATGAAAGGAGTGGCCGGCCAGCTTTTGCACATTTCCACATAAAACGTATCACCCCCTGCACCCAGCGACTGCTTCCTTACCTACATTTATTTAGTATCCCAAAGCGCCCAAAAGGTGCAGTCACAACGCATGTGGGCGCTTTACATAAACTACATACATCAACGAATAAACATGCGAATCTCTATAGTGACTGGGTCAACGCATTGGGCCAAGTAGTTGCTTTATTGGCCCGACACAAGCTGTCTGGAAAGTTGATGCCGCTACAATCTCAGTTTCAAAAGACGCCTTCACGACGCTAGGTTTGTATCCAAATACGTGCGCGTGTTTTTCTGTGCCTTCAGCTGTTGGCCCAAAGGGTATATTAGACCGTACTGGAATAAAAGGTACCCACCAGCTGTGTACAGCAAACCTCATTTTTTTACCCCAAATGTGCCTTTGAAAGTACCTTGTGACTTTGCTCTTGAACATAAGCGCCTGCAATGTTTCAAGGCGCACCCAAGCTGACGTACGAGACGTTTTGGCACTGAAGACAGAATGACTTACATTTTTCAAACTTTGCAACAATCACAGTAAAGCACCGTGATGTACCGGAGTGCGACAGGTGCACTGCACTTCTATTGAGTGTCTTGTGACAGGTGCCCAGAATTCTCTGTAAAGTACATTGCGGATGCGGGAGGGTCATTCAGTGAGGGTGAAAAGAGACCATGATAGAGGGGGCGGAGGGCTAAGGGCACCCAAGACACCTGCTGGGAAGAGAGACACCCAATCAGGAAAATGCAGCAAAGCGGGTTAGGTGCAAGGTGAATAGGGGTGAGGGGGGCATTATATCACATTCATGAGAAGGGGCGAGGGCGCCCCTTTACTTGTGCAGCAGTGGCACCGGGGCCCGGGGGGGGGCCTTGAGAGGGCCCCGCTTCACTCCAGCTGGGGGAGGCGGGACATTTCATGTCCTTGCACCCTTGCTGGATGGGTAGGGGACGGCTGATGGGTGAGCCCGGGTCAGAAATAGAAATTAATCTATACTGCGAGAGCGAACGGTCAACGGGGAGAGGCATTTAAAGAAGCAAGTTGTTGGGTGAAAGGGACGGGCAGTTCAAAGAGAGAGCACGGCCCAACGAGGGAAGAAGGTGCTGTGACGGGAAAAAGGGGGAGCCACCGGGACTGGCAAGAATGGGGTATAGAAAGGCGAGCAGAGACTTGTAAGAGGGGGCGCTGATATAGAGGAAGGAGGGTAGGGACTGGTATTGGAGAGGGCGCAGGCGGCTGAAAAGATAAGCAGATCATAGTGAGGGGGAGGGAGGCGAATGAGTATGAGAGAGAAGGGACGAGTGCGCGGAGAGAGGACAGGCTGCCGAAAGCAAAGCGCGACCCAGCTAGAGGAGCAGGAGACAGATGGGCGAAAAAAGAGAGAGAGGGGACCAACGAGGGAGAGGGGACCAGCTGAAGATGAAGAGAGGAGGGACAAACGATGGTCGGAGATTAAGGACCGATGTGAAGTAGTGCAGGCACTGGTGAGCGCGAGGGAGCGGGGACAGACGGACAAAACGGACAGGAGGGTCGAATTTGGGGGTAGGACGGCGAGAGCAGACTGGCGAATGGAGAACTACAAGCAGAGATGGGAGGGAGGCCCAATGATGAAAAGCGGAGCCCGGACTAGGGGGAGAGGCGGGTGAAACGGTAAGCAGAGGACCAGTGAGTGGAGCGGGGACGGCCTGCTGAAAGAAGGGCAGGAGGCAGCGTGGGAGCGGGGACAAACGGGTGAAATGCAGAGCGGATATCAACGAGGGAGAGGCAGGACAGAGGGATGCTAGTGAAAGCAGGGGGTCGGGGCGTCGAATGGCGAATGGATACAAAATACCAGCGCGGGGAGAGTGGCGGACGGTTCACGGGAGCTAGTGAGCAGGACAGGATGGGGTGAAGAGGAGAGCGGGGAGAGTAGATAGGCGGATGAAAGGGGGAGCGAAAAGGGAACACGCATTAGAGAGTAGACTGACTGGGGACAGACTGGTTAAGAGATCAGGGGCTAGTGAGGGACAGGTGGGAGGCAGAGCGGGGGTGTGTGAGCGGAGAGTGGTCGGGTGGTGAAAGGAGAGGACGAAGTAGCAGAGCAGTTGATTGAAAGATCACGGACTAATAAGAGGTAGAGGCATCTCGACGCGTGGGAAGGAGGCGGGGCAGTCGAGCACCGCACGCCGAAACAGTTGCATTCTCCTCCAAATGCACACGCCCTCCCTTCTTCACCTGCTGTTTGTCCGCCAGTACCTCCTCGGCTCGCTCCTCCACCTCCTGCAGGAAACGCAACACAAGGTCTGGTTCCCTTGCTTGAGCCAGCGCCATCCTACCTGGAGCTTTTGAGCTTCAGATGTGAAATCTGTGACAAGCCCAATCACCCGTCAAGAGAAGCCGACAACAAACCGGACTGCTCCCAGGAGGAGGCGGCGGGGGCGCTTGCGGTGTCCTTCACGTTTCACACAAACTAAGCACCGCTTTACGGGGAGGGGGGAGGGGGGACGGCGGGAGGGGGGACACGGAGGAACACACGGAGAGCGGGAGGGGGGAGAGCCGGAGGGGGGGCGGCGGGAGGAGTTCCCTCCGACCCGAGTTAAAAAATGAACACAGGAGGGGGGGCGAGAGAGGACGAGGGGGGCGGGCGGGAGAGGACGAGGGGGGGCGGGAAAGGACACGGACGTCGGGAGGGAGGCGGGAAACGTGGGGACAGCGGGAGGAGGGACACAAGGCAGGACAGCAGCAAGCACGGCCCGGCCGGACCAGACTCGGGGGCGTTCCCGGCGTCGCGTGACGTCGCCAAAGCCAAAGAATCTCGGGAACGCCCCCGTGTCTGGTCCGGCATTGATGGACAGGCCCCTCGTCCAATGGCTAGGCTCCATTTATGGAGCTAGCAAATGGGACGGGGGGGCGTGTTCCAGAGTGCTTACTGTACTCAATAGATTTCTCTGGAGGAGGAGCCTAACGGCTCCGCCCCCCAGCGAAACCTAAAAAGGATCGGGCTCAGGGAGGATCCCTGTGGGACCCCTGAGGACAGTTGTTTCCCTGTGGATTTGTACCTACCCAAAGTGACGACCTGTTTCTAAGAAATGCGGTTAACCATTCATGGGCTTTATCGTTTATTCCAATTTGTTTTAGTCTGTTTATCAGGATGTTGTGGGAGACCGTATCAAAGGCCGCGGAGAGATCCAACAGAATCAACACCGCCTCTTTGCCTTGATCAAGAGCCCATTTCAGGGTATCTGTGGTGTTGAGCAGTGCTGATTCTGTTGAATGCCCTGCTCTGAAACCTGATTGCTTGGCGTGAAGGCAATTGGAGTTTTCCAGGAACTTGTTTAACTGTGTGTTAACCATTTTCTCCGCTATTTTACTCAGACATGTAAGAAGGGAGATAGGTCTCAGGTTGGAAAGAGTGGTGGGGTCTGATAGTTTCTCCTTTTGGAGGGGTTTGACCGCGGCTGTTTTCCAAAGATCAGGGATTTTTGCTGTTTTAAATGTAGAATTTATAATTTGATTTATGACCGGGTTAACAATCTCAATTAATGCGTGAAGGATCTTAGGCGGGCATGGATCGAAAGGGGACCCTGATTTACATGATAGGATAGCCTTCTTTGATTCCTCTAAGCTAATTTCTTTGAAACATTTGAGTTCTACTTTTGGTCCTGGGTTTTGGGCTAAGGGGTCTTGAGCTGTGCAATCAGTAAAATTGTTTTTTAGCTCACTGATTTTATTTTCAAAGTATTCTTCGATATCGTTACATAGTTCCTGTGAAGGGGGTATTTCGGAGTCTAGGCTGGCTGGGTGCGTAAAGGATTTGACTCATGTGAAGATAGTCTTTTGGTTGTCATCTGCCCTTTCAATAAGGTTCGTACAGTGCTTCTTTTTTTCCACCCTTATATGTAGATGGTAGGAATTTAATCCTAGTCTAAAACATTTCAGGTCCTCCGTTTTATAGTGCTTTCTAAATATTTTCTATAGGTTCCTGCACTTATCTTTCATGGTTTTTAATTGGGGTGTGAACCAGGGAGCTGACTTACGTTTTACGTTCTTGTCTTTCTTCCCCCGGTTCTAGCGTGTTTGCTATTGAAAGCATCCATTTATTAAACAGATCATTGTCCGTGTCTGGGTCATTTGTAAGTGTGGGTTTAGAAGATTCCGCTAGGACCAGCAGATTAGGGCTGGCTAGCAAGTTTTTTCCAGTTACGAACAGGGGGGGGGGGGGGGGGGGGGTGAGGGGTTGATATCTTTCCCCTTTATGGGTCCATTTTCATAGCATAGGTTAAAAGGCACCAATTTATGGTCAGTCCAGATGAGGGTAGACGGGGGGAATGCTACTATGTTAGTAGCATTTGAACATATCCCGTCTAGGGTATGACCTGCTTGGTGGGTGGGGTCTTTATTGTGAATTTTAAGGCCAAGGGAGTTGGTAATTTCCCTGAATTTTTTTGTATTAGGGCAGTTCTCCAGTTCTAGGTGTAGGTTGAAATCACCTAGAACTGTAAAATTGGCATAACGTACCACCATGGGGCTCAATTAGTCGCCAAGGGTGTCTAAGAAGTGCCCTATGGGGCCAGGGGGCCTATACACCAGTACTCCCGCAAAGGTGGTGTGATTGTTTATTTTAATTTTGAAGCAGAGACTTTCTGCGTCCTTTAGTTCCGAGGTGTGTAACGTGGTACATTTTAGATGGGTTTTATGAATGATCGCAATCCCTCCCCCTATTTTTCCTGTTCTATCTAGTCTGGATATGGTGTATCCCAGGGGAAGCGTCTGCGCTAACTCTGGGTTAGAGCAGTTGGATAGCCAAATTTCCGTGATAAACAGGAGGTCAAAGGAATCATCAACGAGCAGGTCATATACATGCGTCGCGTGTTTAGCAAGGGACCTGACATTTATAAGGCCACACACCAGGTGGCTTTGAAGGGGCTTGGATTTGAGTTGTTTTGTGGGGTTTCCCCATAGTCAGTGTCCGTGGCATCAGTCGTTTTGCTCTTGTTGCCCGTCTGGGAATGTTCTTTTGGCTCTCCGAAGGTCAAGAGAGGGAGGTTTTTAGCCTGAGGGTTAAGACTATGTAGCTCTTCTCTAGAATAGGTTATTTTTGGCAGTAAACCGGCAGCATGTCTGGCCCCGTCGCCGGTCCAGCGCGGACGGGCGCAGACGGGCTTGCCTTTGGCGCACCACCGGCGCGTCCGCTGCGCGCGTCTGCGCCATGCTGTGAGTTGATAGTCGAATTCCCTGCAACCACTAGAGCACCAACCCTGTCCAAATGGCCGCTCTAATGTGTCAGTGCAGGATGTGAGGGTGCGGTGGCCTCGAGAATACTCCCTCCACTCAAACAACATGAACGGCTGCGGTGGAACAGGGAGGACGAGTGCACAAGGTGTGTGAGTGACAGCGAGTATTTTAAAAAGGTGAGCGCGGGCTCTTACAGAGTTTAAACCACAATGTTAAAATGAGCGCGGGCTCAAACAATGTTTCAATCACAAAGTTAAAGTTTTTAAAATACGATTTTTAGATTTCACACAAAGAGAGCCCTACAATGCTTCAGGATATTGCATCTTATCTGTAATACGTATGTGGATTATGTGTTCCATAGTCCCCACATGCAGCGGAGACATCTTCTAACCTTTATGACTTCATTGAAGGTTACTAGAATGCAGAACTAAGACTACAAGTATCTATTTCTTCCAAGTTAGATTTAGTCACTGACAGTTATCACATCCATCTTCTCAAGAATATTTCTCTATCTGGGGGCATGGAAAAAGGATGATAAGCACACAGGTGTTGTGCTTATATGCAGCGCTGAGTATCATGTCAAGTTTTTTTTATAGTTTCAAAATCAAAAGGTGTGAGATTTGAGCTATAGTTCTGACTCAGATTGATCCTTGTGGTCCATAGTGAACTTGATGTTGAACACACTGATGGATGAAGAGGACCATCCATAAGCCCTAAATGTATGCATATGTATTATAATCTTTTTTTATTGTTTGAGGCTGATGAGACAGCTAAAACTATCTTTGGTCCAGACCTAAAACATATCTAAAATCACTGGAGAGTTCATTAACCAGTTGGAGTATTTATATGCCTTTATGAGGTCATCGAACCCTAAGGAGACCAGGTAAACCCTGGCTATATGTAAGGAAACGAGTACTTTATGACTTATGATATATGGTGCAATGCCCTCGTCCTTCCAATTCAAATTATAGTGGATGCCCTGCCCCAAATTTTAAACACGCCATACACACAACAGTATGGTTGTCCGTCAACTCAACATTAGGTGGAATTGAAAAATATGTTAAACGCTGAACAGCAGTACTTTAATTTACCTCAGATCAGAACTGTAATAAGTAAATAATGTATCATGTTTTATAGGTACCAGCCATAGCGCCGCAGACTAGTATAATGACAAATAAGACAGAAATAAGAAAAACGTGTGTTTTCTGTAAAGTAACTGGGTTAAAATCATCTTTTGGGGAAACAGCCTTTATAATGCGGCCGTTACCACACAATACCATTACCACACAGCCTTAACAATGCATATGGCTTTACATCATATGTCTTTACCATGCAGAATTTTACTACGCATATGCTTTACCAAGCATGCCTTTAAAATGAAAATGTAGGTATGTTGCAGGTAAGTATAAAGCCTTTTCATACATAAGATATATATATATATATATATATATATATATACACACATATACAAAATAAAGACAAGGGTGTTTTTAGGGTTTAGGGATGGGTGAGTGTATTGGGTGGCTAGGGTATTTTTAGGGTTTAGAGTGGGGATGGGTATTTGGGTGGCACCAGTATTGTTAGGGTTTAGGATGTGTAGCTGTATTTTAGTGGCAAGGGTATTTTTAGGGTTTAGGATGGGCAAGTGTATTTTGGTAGCAAGAGTATTTTTAGGTTATTTGGGTGGTAAGGGTAATTGGGTGGCAAGTGTATTTTTAGGGTTTATGGTGGGTAGGGCTATTTGGGTGGCAAGAGTAGTTTTAGGGTTTGGGGTCGGTAGGGGTATTTGGGTGGCAAGAGTATGTTTAGGTTGAGCAGGGGTATTTGGAAGCAAGGGTATTTTTTACGGTTCAGGTTGGGTAGGGGTATTTGGGTGGCAAGGCTATTTTTAGGGTTTAGAGTCGGTAGGGGTATTTGGGTGGCAAGGATATGTATTAGGGTGAGTAGGGGTATTTGGAGGCAATGGTATTTTACAGTTTAGATTGGCTAGGGGTATTTGGGTGGCAAGGGTATTTTTAGGGTTTAGGGTGGGCAGGGGTATTTGGGTGTCAATGGTATTTTTAGGGTTTAAAGTGGGTAGGTGTATTTGGGTATCAAGAGTATTGTTAGGGCTTAGGGTGGGTAGGGTTTAGAGGTAATATCTGTATATATAGATATATACACACATACATGTGTGTGTGTGTATATATCTGTATATACATATATAAAAGGCCATATACTTACATATGCGTGGTAAATTTTTGCCTGGTAAAGACATGCGATGTGAAGCCATATGCGTTGTTAAGGATGCATTGTAAAGGCATGCGTCGTAATGCCATGTGTGCGTGCGTCATACAACCCATCTTTTTACCTGTTGACACAGTGTGAAAAATAAGTGTTGGACCTCGCACAGAGCAGATGTAACAAAGTAATAATAAAACCAAAGGAATAAAGTTTTCATGAGTTTTTATATAAAACCACTCAAATACGTAAGACATTCAAATGACTTTTTTCTAAAAAGTTTTTAAAGGCAAAATTATTTTTCAGAAACACAATCATGCTCACGTTTTGAGACGGAACTACAGCTGAACTGAGTTGGTGTAATAAAAAGGTTCGATTTCAGCACATTAAAACAGCAATAGTCTAAAAAACAAAAAAGTACATAATTTGTTTAATTTTTTTGTCAAGGCTCCTCTAGCTTAAGCCCGTGCTTCTCCAAATCGTAAGGTTCTTTGTGGACGATTGAGGGGGAGGGAGGCAGACGCATTCGTTGTTTTTTTGAGAACAGATAATATAAATAATTATCAACTGTATTTGCATCATGTTTCATTTAACCTGCATCTCCCCTCATTGGATAGAACCACTGCCACCAGCTTTTATGACTCGTTCTGTTGGTCTCCTTTTACTTCAGACACGCTCCCTTACTCGAGACATTTGTGGACTGCATGTATGACTATGCACCAAATGTGCAGACCTCGCTTGAGAAGGCATCGTTGGTCATTGTGTATCGGTGTTGTTATGGTCTTTGGTGGGTTGCTGCTTTCCATATACTCTCGATGACTGCAGAGCAATCTTTTGTCATAAATAGGTTGTCTGTTACAATGGACCCCCTGTGAAGCCCCAGGTATTGGCATGGCCAGACTGGCCATTCTGGCACTGTGGCATTTTCACGGTGGGCTGAAAGCTAGGGGGCTGCTTTCAGAGTCTGCTATCACACAAACATGAAAGCCTTCATTCAAATTTCTGTCCTGTGACTTTTGTGCCATTGTTTATTTTGGGTTCCCGCCTGACACTAGACATTGGATAGCATTAAATGCTGCTTAGAGATCCCTAGACCACTGCACAGGTCTCTTCCTCTCATATCTCACTCAGAGGGCAGTCGTCTCCCCTTTAAAACGCCTTCAGCAGAGACTATCCCTTACAGCTGTGCTTTTCGAGCAAACGCCACCATGTAAAGTTGGGCGCATTTAACAAAAGCTTTGTTCGTAAAGCTGTGCTCGCTAAGCAGATATGTACCCTCAATTCCGCGCTCAGTGGACTCTCTCATGCCTTTGAAGCCGTGGTACGGGCACGCAATGTCTCTCGTGCAACTGCGTCTTTCTCTCACTGGTGGATAACTGCTATCATTGAATTTATGTGTACAAATGCGTCCATTATGGGTATATATATATACATATATATATATATATATATATATATATATATATATATATATATATATATATATATATATATATATATATATATATATATATATATATATATATATATATATATATATATATATAAATCAAACTTTAGCGAATGCCATTGACTCAAGACCACTGTGTCACTAGACTTCTATCACTTGCTTCTTACATACTGGTGTTTAATGTGAGTTTCTGTAATTATTGTATTTGTTCTTATCTACTTTTATGGTTCTTCGAACCGAAATATAGATGATGACGATGGTCTTGTACGCCAAAATAGATTTGTTCTGCTCCTTCTATACACTAGCATGGATTACTACAAAATGGCGTGTAACATTTCCTGATTTATGTCTCGAATTGCAAAACGGTGACCATGGAAATAAGGCTTTTCAGAAACAAATGGTGGAAGTAATGGAAAAGGGGGTCTTACAGTGCAAAGAACTCGATTCTTCTCTTTAAAAACTTTATCTCAACCCTGTGTGTTGTGCGTGTGCGCAGGGCACTGTAAATCCAGTTCTGCTGTTGCATAATCAACCGCCTGCTTCAGGAAACGTGTCTTTGTAAGTATGCCAGACTGTACAGAAATCATATCTTTGCCAGACAGTCATTTTACATCAGCTCAGTTCATGTGGCTCGATCTTTCATTTGTTCACATTCTTGCAGTAAAGGTTTATTTTCTTCACAGAACATGGCTTCTAGGGTGGCACCATCAGGCAGACTTGGTGCCAGTCTCCATCTCCTTGTGGGTCCACAGCTCCTTGTGCTGTTTGCGTCCAAAGCCTTCGTCGTAGTTTCCTTTGCTTTTGAAGAGCTGTTGAAAGTGTGGCTTGCAGTAGAACTCGCCGTGCAGGGCAGCATAGCTACCAAGGCTGAAAAACAGAATCCAAAGAGGAAGCACATTATGAGACAGTGATAACTATGATCCACAAACCAACCCAAAGGTCAAAGTACTACCGCCCACCATAATCATATAGTTGGCAACTAACTAATGAGAAGTTTGTTCAGCTGAGCTAGCAGCTTCGACATCTGCAACATCCAGCTAAGCAGACACTGAAAGAATTTAGGATGGCATGCCATCCACAAACTATAGCCTTTGGTGCATGAAAAACATATATATAAAGAAACATCCATCTTCTTGCATCCTAGCCCTTTCCCCATTTTATTCTTGTGGGTGCTCTAACACTAAGTGGTGGGACCTTAAACTGCTTTAACAAATGTCAACTCATAGCTTTGTGCATGTGTTGTGCCACTCTATAGAGTGGCACAACACATGCAAAAAGCTTGAATGAGTGCCCTCGCCAGTTCCTTGTTTCCACTTAAAGACACCCTCGCACTTCCTAACAAATTACTCAGCCCATGCACCAGTTGATGAGTTTTGGATTTATTTTGTCTGCTGTTTTCCTCTATCAGTGCCGTTCAGCTCAGCTAACTTTAAATTGCACAGCTTGAAGCTGGGGTGTTGCGGCATGTGTACCTGACCTGCTGCACATCTTCCCTCTGCGTGCGACCATTGTACAAGATGCCTCCGGAACCACCTGGTTTGCTTGTATTGCATGGGTGTGTCAATCACTTAGGAGACACCGGAATTCATCATTAGAAAGAAGAATCAGGGGTAAGTACAGGATGTTGCCCAGAGGTATTCTGAAGAGCACTCTTCCTGCCTGTGAGGTACAAAGCATCCCCCCAGGATGCAGATGTAGACTTTAAAGAATGTAGAGCTATGTGTGAACCCTATGGAACTCCTTAGCTCAAGGTCTTAAACTCATATGTATATGGTGGTAGCAAAACTGGCTGGGACCTATCGGTTAGGTAGGTTCTGCACCACTCTAATGCCTTTCCTTCGATGCCGATTTCCTTGAGCCTGGTCAAAATAATAGAATGATATACCATGTTGAATGCTGTGGACAGATCTAATAACATCAAGACCGTACATTCCGCCTTGTCCGTAGGATTTGAAGGTGATCCACCACAGCTAACAGAGCCATCTCTGTGCCATGTAGTGGGCGGGACCCTAACTGAAGCAAGTCAAGTATTTGTTCACTGGCTAGCCACTTAGACACGAAATGATTAATGTGTTTTTTCACTATCTTCCCAGCAAATGACAACAGAGAGATGGGTCAAATTGCGAGAACGTCGAGATCTGCATTCACATTTTTTAATCGCTGCACGACCTGTGCTTTTTTCCATTTCCATGGAACACCTCCATTCGGCATTACGTTATTAGAGCTCTCCAGAAGAAACTGACCAAGGGATTCAGCCTCTGCTTTCCAATTACAGGGGGGCAGAGGTTCCAGGGGAGACCCTGATTTTAGGGCAGCCATGATTGAAGTGAAGTTATCAGGCATTAACGGCTTACATTTTTCCAGGTGGTTATTACTATCATTTCCAGAACCCCTCTGTCTACCATCCTGCTCACCCCAACATGGCAACGACCCTCCTCCTCAATCCTTGGGTCACAATCTGCCACAGAAGGAGATAAGGATTTCAGAATATTAGACATCTCCTCGTTGAAAAAATTAGACAGTCTACCTGCCAACTCCAAGGAGTTCACAATTTGATTTCCCACACACATAGGGGAGGAAAAGTTAAGTACTTTCAAGAACATTTCCTTTGCTGAGTTCTCAGCCTCCAGCACTTTCTTGGTAAGGAAGGCTGATTTGGCGGAGAGCACCTGCCTCTTGTAATCCTTCAGGGCCCTTTTTAGTGAGTCTGTTCCACTACAAGAGTAGCCCACATGCCAAATCCTCTCTAGTTTTTTTGCAAGCCAGCGCAGCCTCCCTCAAAGCAAAAAGGTACCAAGGAGCAGTATCTACATGGACTACATCTATGATCCTTTAAGCAAGCAAGCACTTTGCATATGCTGATACAACCCAGCCTGTATAGCAGCATAGCCTTCCATCCCTGAGACATCCACTACCAACGGCTTGGAGTTCCTCTGCGGCTGCACTAGATCTGTGAGTGATAGCTTAGCCCATGTCTGTTTCATCTTCAAATTAACTTTAGGTCTTTTTACAACCATCTGCATTGGGTGACATTTGCACGAGAAAGGTATTAACAAAAGGTCAGACCAAATTAGAGACATAGCTTCCTCACAGTCTAGGAAGTCAACTGATCCAATATAAGGTCAAGTGTGTGGCTTTTATCATGGGTGTTGCTCCTCACTTTCAGCCCCAATGCTTCCAAACACAAAATTAATTTGTCCACCAATGAACTAATGAGTGGCTCAACTCATATATTAAAATCTCCTACTACTAGAGAGTTAGCATACTCCAATAAGAACAAGAGCACCGGATCCAGGAAGGGATCAACAAATGCCTTCCCAAATACAGGTGGAAGGTAACATACTAAGCCACAGAACAATGTGGCAGTCGTCAAGAGATCTTGAAGCCCATGATTTCTGCCAAGGGGAAATCTGGTCGAGGTAACTCCTTCATCATAAGATTCTCTTGGAGAATGATTGCCATCCCATTTCTGTGGTGATTAGACCGCATGTGGTGCATAATTTTGAACCCATCTGGTCACACGTTCATTAGCTGTGGACCAGTTGCTTCTGTGAGCCAGGTTTCTGTGATGCAAAATGTATCATAAATTCCATCAACTAGATAGTCACAGATTTCTGGAGCATGCTTTACCAGCAACCTGGCATTATTCAGACCACCCTGTACCATTAAATTGGCAAGCCTCTCCCCTTTCCCTTTCCAACTAGTTCAATGTGCCTTTGCACCACAATATTCCCTTCCTCCTCAACCTTTGTCCCCACCACCTCCCTGTAGGTCTTGTACATTGTCCCTTTACCACACATTATGCCCCCATGCTCAGGTGCAGATACCCTCTGTTCTCCCAACTGATCAGTGGTGGCTCACCGAGGGAGTGCTGCGTGGTGGTGGGACGGGGGAGGTGCAAGGTGGGGGGAATGGGGTCCGACATATGACGGACAGGATTAAGGTGAGTAATTAAATGAATAAAACAATTTACCTTGTGCATGCTGCAGTGTCAAGTTAGTGATGCTTTGACTCCTGGACTCACGCCGGTCTCAATGCTAACCCTTTCATTCAACTCTTGTATGTAATATCACGCTAAGAAGATTGTTTTCCTTGTCTGATATGGACGTTTTCGCTGACCCCCCCCCAGAATACCACATTTTGCTTACACACGTCAGTGTTAAGGGCACGGCTGTGACCATAAATTTATTTCCTGGTTCCAGGCTGTTCTCCAAAAACAATAGAAGTCTTGTTTTAGCAAAAACCATTGTCCTGAAGATGGTCTGAAGGACTGAAGCCACAAAGACCGAAACGTCGACTCCGCCTTCTATTCCGGAGACATTTTATTATTCTCGAGTGACATATATTCTCAGAAGGAGATCTGTTGCCTTTAATTTGGTTGGAATAGTTGTAGGTCATGAATTTCTAGGCTAATTCAACTTCGCTGTGGAGAAGTGTGGCTCACTGGTTAGAGGAGGCAGACCTGGAAGCAGAGGTCAGCCCGGGACCAGGGTTCAATTCCCGGCTCGGCCGGGTCTTGAGTCCTAAAATGTCCATGGACTCGACAATTCTCGCTCCGGTGCCTACTCAATTCACGGGTTCACACTCTGCGACTCTGGGCAATTGCTTGCTTAATCTCCACAACGGCCCCTCGCGGTGGGATGCTTGGCTTTCCCCTTGTGGATACCTTGCCCGGGTTATCTCACAGGGGAATACCAGGACGGGTTCCCTAAGCAAGCGCTTAGAGACCGGTTGGTGATTTGCGCTATATAAATTCCTGTACATTTACATTCACTTCTTTTCATGACTTTTGCTGATTTATTCTTGTGTCTGTACTCCTTTTCAATTGTGTCTATATATAAAAAACTATATTTTCAAACAATTAGGATCCCCGTGTTCGTTGTATTTACAAACTGCATTGATTGGTGTTGTCTAATGACACTTTGGTATTTGTTCCGGATAGACTAACCCTCTAAGTAATTTTAGATGTATTTATTTATTTATTTATTTATTTATTTATTGACATTTGTAGAGCGCGCATTGTAAACAAATTCCCTTGTAGGCACATTTTGCCCTGTATTGTATTGCCCAAGCCTCCAAGGGTTTATTGGGTCTCTCAATGTATTTACTGTAAGTTAGTGATGCAGCACGCGAAAGGTAAATTGTTTCATTTATTTAATTACTTACCTAACTCCTGTCCGTGGTATGTCAGACTCCACTCCCCACCCTGCCCCTCACCGCCCCGCCCCACCGCCCCGCAGCAATCCCTCGGCGAGTCACCACTGTAACTGATTATTCACAACTAGAGTTTATTGATGCCTAGAACATGTTCATGCCCTAGTCATTTCCTTCTAATATCCAGCAAGCATGCCCAAGAATAGCTCACCTTAGATTTGGAACTCCTTCCAGCCTGGAAGGCACTATGCCCCCTATATGGACTCAACAGTTTTATCCTTATAGGGCTTTGCCGACCTGTACATCAGTGCAACCACAAGCGCACTCAATTTCAAATTGGCACCCAAAAAGAGAAAATGGCAACAAGGAGGCGGAGCCTATCCACCGCAATAACAGCACTTCAGTATCTTGTCTCTCAACAGCTCTCCCACCATGTAATGAGGAGTTATAAACGCCCCCCCCCCCCCCCATATTGCACTGTGGGAAAGAAACAGTACACAACTCAGCATTTTGTCTCAATGCTGCTCCTTATATCCTGACTCCAGTGGTGGCCTCAATGCATCAGACAAAGGTCCACTGATATACAGTCTCACCTAAATAGCAGCCTCATCTGAGCAGTGAAATAGGAGGAAGCATAGTCGACTGAAGACCTCACACTCCGGGCCTTGTAAAACCCTGGGTTCTCAGAGAATTACCCCAGATCCACCTTAGCACCTTTCAAGAGGATTCAGTAAATCAGGGTGCATTTGGACTCCAAAATGGCGAACGAAGGTTGTCAAACAGGTGTCCTTGATGCACATTTCACATGCTTACTGTAGCGTTATGTGCTAGAGCATTGATGCCAGTTTCTGGAATATTTATTCAGGCCCGTTTCAGTCTTTCAGTCTTTCTCATCACTCTAACTTGGCCTTGCCGAGTTTGGTTCTCAGACCTGCTGAATGTGCTTAAGAAGGACCTCATATCCCTCTGCCAGAGGAGTGAATGTCCATGGAAATTGTTTGAATGTTTGTTTGGGGAATATCATTTGAACACATTGGACTCTTCGCATAGAACATAAATATCTGTAGCTGTTGCCGGGATGTTCTCCATTAGTTCTATCACCAGCTCAGTATAGTAGCACTTGGCTGACTTTTGCTATTGGGTCTTGCACTGGCTCTTGCACGTGAACCTGCTCACAAGTGCGTGGGACATTGACATGTTTTATCACTGCATCACATCATCTGGCTGAATCAGGTGTGCTGGTGTACAAATGCAATTAGTAACCTCCGAATGACTGGAATAGGCCTGGGAGACCTCACCCAAGACCAATGAGGTTATCACAAATATTTAATAAGCCATTGATATACCTGTTTCCCTTGATCAGACATCTCAGTACCTATTGGGACCCGATGACCATTGGCCTTGTAACATGAATTTTTTTATTGGACACATAATTGGCTAAGTGCTTAAGCATGCTGCAAGCCCTAAGCGGATTAGAATCACACACTAGTTATTATTAAAAGGTGATCCGGAGAACCCTCCCACTGGCTTCTCAACAACACACAGCTGAGGGTGCTCACGTGCAGAGAGCAGGAATTTGTGAAGCCTATGATGCAGGTATGCTTGTGTTGAGATTAAAACCAGAAGTCACACCAACCCCAGATTTGGATAATGGGCGCCTACTGATTCGGAGTATCTGAGTCACAATAAAGTTAACTTTCTCTTTTGATGAGGTTTTAGATGTTGTGCAGTTATTTTCTTTCGTAATTATATTTATAAATTGGGGATTTGCTTACATGGACCCTTTTTCCTTAGTGTCTTTTAAGCACTCAAATCCATGTGCATATCCGCTGTTTTACACCCAAGCTACTTACAGGAATCTATATATGGGCCACGTTTTTATTTCTGTGCGAAGATTTTTTAATTTTTTATTTATTCTGTGTTTTATAAAGCCGGACATGACCCAATTAGGGTATCAGAGCGCT
The DNA here is from genome assembly GCF_964263255.1 of Lissotriton vulgaris. NCBI lineage: Eukaryota > Metazoa > Chordata > Amphibia > Caudata > Salamandridae > Lissotriton > Lissotriton vulgaris. The sequence goes on along the minus strand of NC_141693.1, from coordinate 1,677,534,384 downwards.
TCATAATTACATAGCCTAGAACTTTTGTGGCAGGTTTGACACAAAACTTTAAAAGACATTAGAAAAGACAAGTCGGACTTTGTGAAAGGACAAAAAATATATAGTCCTATTTCCAGTCTACTACCCATCTTTGTTTTTTTTCAGAATCATTCACTGTATCATTTCACTTGATTATGAGCCTGACGTTATTTTCCAGCAACAAAAAAGTATTTGCTCTTCCGGTTCATGTTCAAGGAGAAAACAAGTTACTTACCTGTAACTGTAGTTCTCCAGTATTGGAAGCTTTCATAGATTCACTTGCTTGAATCATTCCCCGTCGTCGAGGTGGGAGTACTCGGTACATCAAAAAAGCAATACTTTAATCAATACAAAGCAGAAAAAAGGCCTAGGACCATTTCAGTTTTGTAACCCATAACTCTCGTTTTGTAAAAGAGACCAAAAATACTCCCTGAACCAATCAGGACCCTTCACCCTCAAACACTCCTGAGAGAGCCTTAGCCCTTCAGATTTTTCAGGTTGTACCCAAGATAACCCTGTACAAAATGCAAAGGTGAGCCTCTCAGGGGAGGAGGGCAGGTCACATGTGAATCTATGAAAGTTTCCAATCCTGGAGAAAAACAGTTACAGGTAATTAACTTGTTTTCTTACTCCAGTATTGGAACTTTCATAGATTCACATGCTTGAATCAAAGTAGCTAGAGGTACGTAGCACATTTTATTCTGCATCGACATGAACGCATGCAAGTGTCCTTTAAATAGGCAATCTGTAGGGAGGAATAGTTTTACCTGAAAAACCATAGAACTTCCAAGTGTTAAATATTCCATGCTTAACATCTATAATTGTGTAAACACCATAGAGAATAAACAGTTCTGTTGGAAACCACTATATCATGAACCTCTACACAAAGAGAAATGCATATATAATAACATTTGCACATTCTTACAGTATAAAGGAAGGAGGGATGCAGGAGAGATCTACCGTCACTGGAAAAGGTTCCTCAGCATTGCCTGTCCCACTGCAACATCATTGTTAGCGGCTGCATCCAGGCAGTAATGCCTGGTGAAGGTGTGTGTACTCTTCCAGGTAGCAGCCCTGCATATATCCTAGATAGGTGCTCCAGCAAACAACGCAGTGGATGTAGATACTGCTATCGTCGAATGAGCACGCACCTGTGCTCCTAAAGGTTTCCCTGCTGCTTGATGGCAATACTGGATTGCACTCGAGATCCATCGAGCAATCTCCCTTTTAGAAAGAGGATAGCCCTTTCTGGGCACACTGAAGGACACAAAGAGCTGTGACAATTTGCGAAAAGCTTTTGTTCTTTGTAGATAAAATTCCAGACAACGCTGGATATCCAGCGAATGAAGAGTCCTCACCGCTGCAGTAGACGGGTGAGGGAAGAACCTCTTAAGGATAAGAGGATCATTCAAGTGAAAGTCTAATGGTACTTTGGGTATAAACTCTGGGTTAGTACAAGGACAATTTGATCTTCTTTAAACTGTAGAAAGGGTTCCTGTATGGTCAGGGCCTTTAATCTCCCCAACTCTCCTGGCTGATTTGAGTGCCAGGAGAAGAGCCACCTTCCAAGACGGGAACGTAAGGTCCGCCTTGTGAATGGGTTCAAAGGGATGTTTCATGAATTGTGATAATACTATATTCAGCTTCCAAAGAGGTGGTGGAGGCTAAACCGGAGGAAAGGTATGAAATAATCCTGATATGAACTGTTTTATGATTCTCTCCGACCATAAAGGTGGTCCTGAGGACGTCCTCCTAAGACGGGATATAGCTGCTAGATGGAATTTTATTGACACATGCTAATCCAGGCTTTGCTAATAGCAGATTGTAAGGAAGAATCTCATGAGATGCCGATCTTAGAGGGTGAACATTAAACTCCTGGCACCATAAACAGAATCTTCTCCATTTCATCCTGTATGTCTTATTCGTAATCTGTGCTCGGGCATTTGAGAGAATATTCCTGCATTCAGACAGTAGTTCTAGATGTTGAAATTCACAGTGCTCATGCGCCATACTGCTAAACATAGTGACTTGGGATCTGGATGTAGCACTTGTCACTGCCACATTGTCGAGAGAGATGGAATGGGCTGAAGGAGAATAGTTGTGTCTCTGACAGGAGTAGAGGCTCTGTGAACCAATGTTGTCAGGTCCACTATGGGGCAATGAGGATTATCCTGCACAGCTCCCTCTTGATCTTCATGAGTAGACGTGGCAGGAGGGGAATCAGTGCAAAGGCGTAGTCAAAGCCGCCTGACCATGCCATAATATACTCATTCCCCCAGGATCCCGGTTGGTGACGTCAACTTGCAAAGAAGCCGCATTTATTTCGTTCTGAGCTGTCGCAAAGAGGTCCACTGTTGGTTGGCCCATTTTAGAAAGATACTATCTATGGTTCCCTAATTGATCTCCCACTCGTGGCAGGTTGACTGGAGTCTGCTTAATGTGTCTGCCTTAACAGTTTGGTCCCACGGAAGGTGTTCTGCCCTCAGCGAGGTTCTGTTTTGAACAGCCCATCTCCATATTCTCTGGGTCTCCTGAGACACGGGGGAGGGATCTCGTGCCGACCTGCTTGTTGAGATAATGCTTTGCTGTTGTGTTGTCTGTCATGATTAGCACAGTCGAGTTCCTTAACATTGGCAGAAAAGCCAGCAATGCTAATCTTACTGCCCTGAGCTCCAGTAACTGATGTGAAGTTGTTGGTATTGACTCTGCCAACGCCCACTGACCTGGAGGTCTTGCCGGAAGGCCCTCAGACTTCCAGGGAAGCATCAGTGGTGATGACCTGTGGAGCCGGCATGGTGAGAAAAGGAAGACCGGTGGAAATATTTTGACGTTGGGTCCACCAAGAAACGTCCTGGATCATACCTGGTGTGATTGTAATGACATCCTCAAAGGAACCTACTGCTTGACGCCATTGCCGATCCAGCCTCTCCTGCAATGGACGCATCCTTAACCAGCAGAAAGGGACGAGAGGGATGCATGATGACATTGTCCCCAGGAGTGACTTGTAGAGGCGTACTGAAAGTGACTTTCTTTTTGCAAATGTTTGGGACAGCGAGATTAGTTTCTTTTGTCCCGAGAGAGAAGCTGCTACTGGAGCCAGACATTTTGTGAAAATTCTTGGAGCCAACTTGAAGCAAATAGCAGCACCTTGAACTGGTAATGGCTTCCGGCTACAACAATAGAAGGTCCTGCCTGTGGGAGGATTGGATGGGGATATGAAAATATGAATCTTGTAATTTATGGTGGTCATGTGATCTCCTGGGTTTAGGAGCAACAGAATGTCCTGAAGGGAAACTACATGGATGGACTGTTTTTTTAGATAAGTGTTTAGAGTTCTAAAATCCAGTATCGGATGCCATTGAAGCAAGTTCTTGCGAACCAGAATGAAACGGGAATAAAATCCCTTTCCCCTCACGGAGATTGGCACTAGTTCTTTTGCCCCTTTTTGGAGCATTGTAAGAATCTCCAAATCCATGAGAGGTAGATGTTTCATTTCTTGGCATCATGGCGAAGTACATGGAGGGATCTGAAGGAACTCCAATATATGGCCAAATTCTATTAGATTGAGGACCCATCAGTCCGTGGTTATTTTCTGTCACTGGTGAAGGTGAAAATAAATTTGCCCCCACCAGGAAGAACTTTTGGAAAAGTGGAAATAAAAATAGCCGGAGCCTGAAGCTTGTCATTGACGTCATAAGGTGTCTTTTCCTTGACATCCTGTTCTTCCTCTGGAGGCAGATTTAGAATACGCCACTGACTGTTGCTGCCATTGAACATACTATTGACGGTACGGCTGGTAATATGAGCGTACGATGGGCATCTATACTGTTGAAATCTTCCCCTGCAGGATGGCAAGCCCCTTCCTCTAGTTCCTCTAAAGGGCACTTTCCGATATTGTAGTGTCCCCAGAGCCTTCGCTGGATCAGTATCCTTCTTGATATCTTGAAGCGCATTGTCAATGTGCTTCCCAAATTAAGCCTCTCCATTGAAAGGAAAGTCCAGGATCTTATTTTGAACCTCCGGTCTAAATAACGTAGCTCGGAGCCATCCTTGACAGCGCAAAACCGCTGTACCCCCCAGCGATCTGAAAGCTGTAGTTGCGATATTCATTGCACAATCTATTACTTCTGCAGTAGCTCTCTCTCCCTCCTGCAGAATCTTCTTCACCCGTGGTCTATTCTCTTTTGGAAGTTGATCTACATACGGAGCCAGGTCACAACACATCTGCCTGTCATATCTGCCCAATATGGCAAGGGATTAGCTGCTCTGACCAACAGAGCTGACATTAAGGAAAAACGCTTACCAGCATTATCTAGGTGACTGCCCTCTCTATCCAGAGGCGTTGTAATGGGTGCCGATGGGTTTTTGGATTTTCATTGAGCTGCCTGGGAAATAACCAAATCTGGTTTGGGATGGCCCACCAAATAGACTGGAGCGTCCTTTTTGGCCTTGTATTTCTTCTCCAACGTGGAGTGTACTGATGTTACTGTTGCTGTTGTTTTCATGACCTTAAGTTCTTCCTCTAATACATGACTTATGATCGGGAGAGCCCTCCTCGATTTTCTATGTGGCACCTTCAAATCATATAAGAAACATTTTGTTTGGGTAGCCGGCATAGCCAGGTCAAACCTTTTTGCAGCTCTTTCTAGCAAGTTATGAAACCTGCCCATATCCTCTGGTGGTGAGTCAACAGGTACAGGAGAAGGAGAAAGTGGTGTGGGAGTGAGGTAGTCATCCCATTTTCTATCAGGATCTCTAAGTTCTCCTTCCTCCTGGTCATCATCCGAGGTAGTCGGATTTTGTTGAGGTATTGATGGAGGTGATCCCTGTACGGGTTCGGCCAGCACAGCTTGACCCCTCTTTGGAGTAGATGGGATGGGCGATGGCCGAGGAACTATTGATGGCATTTCCTGAGGTACAGGAGTTGGTGGTAATCTCTTCCTCTAGTCAGCCAACATGAACTGTAGGTCTGTCAATAAAGAGAACAGCATGTAAATTGCGTCCTCCTTATAACTCTGATGGTATTCCTGAGGAGGATAGTCTTGTTATTCACCATATTCTTCCTCAGAATCATCGTCTTGACACTTAACCTGCAGCTTGGAGAGGCTACTCGCATAACCATAAGGCCCCTCATCTTCTTCCTCCGAATCCTGCTCTTCCAACAGGAGAGATGGCAAAAGAGGTGTAACTCTGCTAGGTGATTTACCTTCAGGTGTGATTCTCCTTTTTCTAGGATTTTCTGTTCTGTCCAGTGTTTTTTCCCTCATTGATGAGCCCGTCGACAAGATCGCTGATAACATTGTGGTCGAAGCTGCAGCTGTCGGCGGTAACTTGGAAACCATTGGCGATGGTCTAACCACTGTGAATGATGTTGTTAGCGTTGTAGTCGTCAATGACCCCGCCGTCATTGTCGTCGACATCTTCATTGTTGTCGACGCAGTCATCATTGATACCGGCGTCAAACCTTTCGCCGACGGTGACTAAACCTTTGTTAACGGTGACATAACCTTCGTTGATGGAGTTCCCAACTCCGCTGTGGACGCTGAGGCTTTTTTTTCGGTAACAGGCGAACCTCAATCTTCGTCGACGACGACAGAGGAGGTTTCTTTGTCAACAGTACCATTGACGATGAACATTTTGTCAACATCTTTACATCAGGAGGCACTGAAGAGGGCTTTTTGAAGGAGTGCCTGACCTGAGGCGGTGTCTTAGGCAGCTCAGGACTTGCCTTTTTAGCTATTTTATCCCCCGAAGCATGTCCCTTCCTCTCCTTTTCATGTCTTTGAGGAGATCTTGAGGGACTGCACCCATAAGACCCATGAGTGGGCTTTTTAAGGGCTTTTTCTGGAAGCTCCTCAGATGAATGGGCGTGAGGTGATCTTCTCCTATTCTGGGACCTCCTGGATGAGGAAGAGGATGCCTCATCAATATCACTCCAAATCACCTCTTTTCTGGCTTTGAGCTTTTGAAGCCATACCAGAAGGTGTCCCTCACGATCCCTTAAGGTTTTCTTTAAAAGGAACAACATACCTGGCAGTCCTTTGCCTGATGGTCTGGATAAAGGCAATTAATACAGTCCTCATGAGGGTCATCACTATAAAGCCTTTTCTTGTAGCAGGTAGCACAGGCTCGAAACAGACCCTTTTTCTACTTTTCTGACATAATAATGTCTGAGTGATGACAAGCCAGCCCTGAAGATGGATCTTGCAGATGAAAAGCTGAGATGAAGCCAATAATACTATCTAAAACCACTAATAATAAGAGAAAAACTGAGCAGAGCTCAGAGGAGACTCCCTAGCACAACGTGCAGTAGAAAATCTGAAGGGCTAAGGTTCTCTCAGGAGTGTTCTAGAGGGTGAATGGTCCTGATTGGTTCAGGGATTATTTTTGGTTCTGTTTTGTGTTGATTAAAGCATTTCTTTTTTGATGTACCACGGACTCCCATCTCGACGACGGAGAATGATTCAAGCATGTGAATCTATGAAAGTTCCAATACTGGAGTAATTGTCTGATAACCACAGAAACTACTTTAGTGTCTCTGAAGACACTACAACCTCAAGGAAAACAAATTCAGATTTCGTTGTGCCTGACCTTGCTGTTTCAGAAGACAACGTCCCAAGATATTGTCTCTGAGAATTTACATTTAGCTTTGATAGAAAAATAACATTTATCAAGAATGCAAAAGTCAAATTTCTGTCAATACTTGTATCGTATGGCGGAATGTGCATTTCGAGAGCTCAACAGCAGAAAGCTGTGATTGGCCAGAAAATAATAATATATATCATGTAAACTAGTGGAAACTATATCATTGTGAAAACTATAAAAAGCTACATTCACATCAGTGTGATCCAGGGGAAAGTTAGAGATAATAACTTTGACAATGTATTTTATGTTTTTTGCCCACAGACACCTATACTGTTCCAAATTCTATGCAAATACTGATCTTGATACTAATGGCAAATTTCTCCTTGAGGTACGGGATGACTGCCGTCACTGAGGTAGGTTATTTGATGCATTCAAAAGAACTTAACCAGTAATATTGTACTTTACTCGTGTGTAAGTCCTAGCTAAACCCCAAAATCCAATTTCAACTATTAATGATCTGCAGAACCTGCTCACTTGTTATTGTCATACTTACTACTCTGGTCTGTTCTTTACATCATCTACATTCTTTCTTTTCTAAGCAATAACAAATAGGTTACTTATCTGTAACAATAATTTTGCAGCATGAAACGCCTCTTTATTCACTTATTCAGAATTATTCTGCCAACTACTGTTTGTGTCTAAATGTAAAACTTTATTCTGGTGAGTGTCAACTGTAGGCGGAGTTGAGGAGACTCACTGTGACAAGGAGCAAAGCTCACAATGCCCCAGTTAGTAGAGACCGGATTCTTTTTTGTCCAGCTAATTCAGTTCTTTTAACCAATTCAGTTATTTTTGCATCAACTGTCCTCCATCACTAGGTAGGTATGAGGATTGCTTGTGAATCTAGAAGAGCTTCAAGCTACAATACTACTGTTACAGACAACAGGGATATTATCAGCGTGAATTACCGCTAGATTCTTTGATTTTGTACAAGTACTAATTATTAGTGGAGAAGGGATGTGAAGTGTGCCTAGATGTGAATAGGTGCATATTTTGTCCCACTTGTTCCCCTCTACTTGATTTTATATCTATGCAGTAGGATTTGGTAAAACTCTGCACTTTTTAACATGTGAATGCATTGCATATGCCTTGTGGTTAGACAGTTCTGACATATGTTTGTGTGGTCCCTTTCTTCCTTGTGGAGTGTGTTTTTTGTTCCCAGATGGCTACAAGATCACCCGCAGGGATTGCGCCAACGGAATCGGAGGAGGAATAGTAATCGTCCACAAGTCCACCCTCATGGTCGCCACCCACGCAGACGACACCCTCAACACCGCCGAACACCTGCACTTCCGGATCCACACCGACCCCAACACCACCCTCAGAGGAACACTCATCTAAAGACAACAACAACGTCAACTCCGCCACCCTGATCGACAACCTCGGCCTCAGACAACTCGTCACCGCAATCACCCACGCCGCCGGCCACACGCTGGATCCCATCTTCTCCACAGGCTCCCACGTCGCCTTCGACCACACCACCGAACTCCACTGGACTGACCACCGCCGCATCCATTTCACCTTCAAGAAACCAACCACGCACCACCGCACCCAACAGCTGCCTCGCTGCTGCTGGAGCAAAGTCACTGAAGACCAGCTGATCACCTCCCTTGCCAAGAACCCACCCACCGACCCCACGAACCGTAACGCCGCAGCCTGAAACCTCAGACAGTGGATAGACGACTGCGCCAACACCCTCGCCCCGCTCAAGAAACCCTCCAACAAGCCATGCCAACAAGAGAGCCACCTGGTTCACCGTCGAGCTCCAAACCTCTAAACGCGCATGCCAGAAACTGGAGAAGACATGGCTCCACGAACGCACACTGGACAACCACGCAGCCCACAAGGACGCCACCCACAGACACCACCACCTCATCAGATTAGCCAAGAGATCCTCCTTCAAAGACCGCTTGGATAACAACGGCACACAACAGCAAAGAGCTCTTCAGCATCGTAAAGGAACTCTCCAACCCCAGCGCCAACGACATCCCGCCCTCACAAGAACTCTGCGACTCAATAGCCCTCTTTTTCCACCGCAAGATCGCTGACATACACAACAGCTTCAACACCACGACCGCCCCGACTACGCCAGACTCCACCTCCCCTGTGAACACCACCAGTGCCAACCGCCTGACCTCCTGGTCCAACATCAACGACGACGAGACACGCAAGGTCATGAACTCCATCCACTCAGGATCTCCGTCTGACCCGTGCCCACACCACGTATTCAACAAAGCAGATGCAGCCATCGCACCCCAACTACGGAAGGTCATCAACATCTCCTTCGAAGCAGCGACATTCTCGGAAAGCTGAAAACACGCCGAAATCAATGCCCTCCTCAAGAAGCCCAAAGCGGACTCCATGGACCTCAAGAACTTCCGGCCCATCTCCCTGCACCTGTTCCCGGCAAAGGTCATCGAAAAAATCGTCAACATGCAACTGGCCCACCACCTGGAAGACAACGACATCTTGGACCCGTCCCAGTCCGAATGTAGACGAAACTTCAGCACCGAGATAGCCCTCATCGCGGCCACAGACAACATCAGGCGCCAACTAGACAACGGCGAAACATCAGCCCTCATCCTCCTGGACCTGTCAGCCACCTTCGACACGGTCTGCCATCGCACACTAAAGACACGCCTCCTAGAAGCTGGAATCCAGGAGAAGGCTCTTGACTGGACCATGTCCTTCCTCTCCGGCAGAATCCAGAGCGTCCGCCTCCCACCCTTTCGATCCGAAGTCACCAACATCATCTTCGGCGTCCCGCAGGGCTCAACCCTCGGCCCAACGCTGTTCAATGTCTACATGGCCCCCCTCGCACAAGTGGCCCGCCATCACAACCTCAACAACATCTCCTACGCTGATGACACCCAGCTCATCATCTCCCTCACCAAGGACCCACACACCGCCAAAACCAACCTCCACGAAGGAATGAAGGCCATCGCCGACTGGATGAGGAGCAGCCGTCTGAAGCTGAACTTGGACAAGATGGAGGTACTCATCCTCGGACCCACCCCCTCAGCCTGGGACGACTCCTGGTGGCCGACCACACTGGGAACAGCACCAGCACCCACCGACCATGCACGCAATCTAGGATTCATCCTCGACTCCTCCCTTTCTATGTCTAAGCAGGTCAACGCCGTCTCCTCCTTCTGCTACAACACCCTCCGCATGCTCCGCAGGATCTACAAGTGGATCCCGACTGAAACAAGAAGAACGGTGACACAGGCCCTCGTCAGCAGCAGACTGGACTACGGCAACGCACTCTATGCAGGAATCCCAGCCAAACACCTACGACGACTACAATGCACCCAAAACGCCTCTGTGCGACTGATCGTCAACATCCCCCGCCGCAGCCACATCAACCCCCACCTGAGAGACCTACACTGGCTCCCCGTTGACAACAAGATCACCTTCAAGCTCCTCACCCACGCACACAAAGCACTCCACAATGCCGGACCAGCCTACCTGAACACCACAATGCCATATGCATCACCATAACCACCAAAAGGAGCATCTGACCGCCAGGTTGGAGCTTTATACCTTCGAAAAAAGAGACCAAGGAGGCACTTCTGGTACCGTAAGGGACCAATTGCCTAGACACTTTGTTGACCTCACCCACAAATGGGTCCTGTTTGCGAGCACACTGACCATGTGTCATCTACCCTTGCGTTGCATAAATGACTTGGCCGTGGCTATGTCTGCGATTCTGCAGTGGCCCCGCATGACCCACATGCAGCTTAGGACAACACCACTGTGACCCATTGGAAAGGGCCTCAAGGAAATCCTTGCCGGAGGTTTTGGCCTGGAAGCTGATTCATCAACAGGAGCCAGGAGGTATGGAGCCTCAGAGGAAGACATCCACACATTGTCAGAGCTATCCCAGTCCTAGATGGAGTCAAGACACCCCAAGAGAAAGCTCTGCAGCAGACCTCCACCTGTGCTCCTGATACACCAGAGTTGGAAATTTTGATACCAACTAAACTACCGCAAGAGCAAGCAGGACCGACCAACATTGCATGGGTTGACTTTAACCCAACCAACATGCTGTCAAAAGATCTGGATTCCACCCACACCTGTATTCGTGCCCAGAACCATCTGGCTAAATTATGGATGCGAGCAGTGATGTCCAGGTGCTCCCACCTGCACCTGTGCACTTATCCAAGTGCTGTCCGGCGGTTTGCTTCTCGAGGCTGAGAGACTCAGTGGTGTCTAATTTGTTTTATTTCCACTGTTTGGACTTGTTCTTTTTTGTTGAAGTTTAGGAGGAATGTAGTGTCCTACAGGACACAAAACTAGTTCCAGCCACTCCCCGAGGGCTGGCTTTACACCCACACCCATCCAACACTGGCGTCACTGGTCAGGTGATCCTGTGAATAAAAGAGCCCGAGCGCTCATGACAGTTTTAGTATCATACCATGCTGTGTCTGTGTCATCGTTTATCCAATATGTGGGCTTAGGGCCCAAAAAAACCACAGCGACAATGTGCGCACTTCTTCTTATTGAAGCAAGATGCTGCGGGCCATTAGATAAATGACAAGCACTGGGGAACAAATATGTGCTACACGGTAGGCGCCTTGAAATAAATAAAATAATGCAAAATGTAACTTGTTACCTAGGGCTATGCCCCCAGCCTAGAAACAACATATGGCAAAGCCCTTATTTGAATACATAACTTTCCCTCCCATAGATACAGAGCGCAGCCATGCATCACATACCAAGAAGGCCCAGGACTTAACTTTACTGTTACAACAGACACCTTCTATGTCTGTGATGCGAATAGCAGACAAAATAAAAGGAAGGGCCTCATTACGACCTTTCAGCAGAGTGGTGGCGCGGAGGAACAAACTGCTGCTCCACCGCTCTGCCAAAGGTCACCGTCACCCGCCCGCCAGATTACTACTTTTTAGTGGTCTGGCAGGTGGGTGGCATGGCGGTTCCTCCTGCAGTGCCCTTTTAAATGTGGCAGTGCCTTTTAAAAAGGCACTCCAATGGAAATGCCTCACAAGGTTTCTGCACGGCATGGACTCGAAAGTCCATGCCGTGCAGGAACCTATGTGCATGCACATAGGGAGGCACATTTTATGCCCCCCTGTATGCATCCACATATGTTTGAGGCATAGGGGTGCCCTTTCGGGCCCCCTTTATTTCCTCTCCAACAGGCTGAGAGGAAACTCGTAATATGCTTGGCGGGACCACCACCACTCCTACGCCAGGCAAAGGTGGTTCCGTGGCAGAGACGGCGGCCCGACTGCCTGAGTTGTAATTAGGCGGTGGGACAACTGGTGGCTGGATCTGCCACCACCACGAGTCTGGCGGTCCTCCGACCGCCAGACACGTAATCCGGCCTGAAGTGTTGTGGACTCCTTCCCCTTTTATTACCATAATGGTAGGAGAGGTATGGAGGGTGCGAGGGGTGTTTATACTGGATATTTTTCTGTTTGGATTCAGATAAATCACGTGATGCATGGGGCAGATAAAAACACCTCCTATAGTAAGTAGTGGTACAAGAAGAATGTTCAGGGAGTAATGACAGCTTTGCATGCAAATGAGTGAGCAAGTGCACCTTAAAAATGAAACTGCTTCTTACGCCCAAATGCTTTCCTTACCTTAGCTTGGTATTGCAGTGCTTACAGCAAAAACAGCTGTTGTGAAAGATGAGTTTATCAGCCACAAGGCGCTCCATTGGATACACGGTTTTTTGACATGTTGCACACAGCTCCTTCACCGGTGGCTTTAAGTTGAATGACTGAATAACAAAGTAAAAACATAACAGTTCAAATAGAAATACATGACCCCTCTTGTAAATGTAAGATGCCAAAGCAGCAGTAGTGTGAACAGCAGGACATGAAGTAATAATATTGCTTGGTGAATTGGAAGGGTCTGAAGGGTGCGAGATGGGTCTGTGTCCAACATCAGTGTGAATGCAAAGTCAACACAATATTTTCTGAAGTAAATATCGACATCAATTTAGCCATGGAAAGAAACGTGTTTTCTTCCTGGTGAACAACAAAGCTTTCCCAGATTCCCTATTCTAACTTCTGAAACACGTACATTGTTGCATCAAACACCACCAGGTAAGCCCTGACCTGGAACCCTCAATGGGAAAAGAAAAGAGGAAAGCCAAGAAACTCCTAGCGCTGAGGCCTCGAGGCTGACTGCAAAGAGATGGGTAAGACCTGGAGTCAGATTGAAAGAAAAGCCCAAGACAGAGATGACTGGAGAGTCCTGGTTAGTGGCCTATACCCTGGGCGGGATAGTAGACATAAGTAGGTACTTACTTTAGTGAAGTGCATATATTTTGGGGCAGGGCTGTTTGATTTACATTTCTAACTCTAGTTGTGAAATCAAATGGGGAGATGCATATATCTTGGGTGGAACAGGTTTACTATTTTAACTCCTGTACCACAAACATTGAGCAAAATACATATTTTTAGAGGCAGATTGGGGGTATTACTAGTCCAACTTCCAGTCCAAAACATTGGCAAGGGTACAAATATTCAGTGGTTATATTTACTATTCTAAGTTCTGACTAACTAATTTAAGGGACATTTTACATGTTTGTGGGTGGGGGAGGGGTCTGATTTACTATCCGATTGCAAAAAAATTGTAATACATTATTATAAATTAAACAAATTAAATGAAATATACTGAAATATACTGCCAAATGTCACAGATTGTTTTTATTATTATTGTTAATTGTAAATTAAATGCATTCAAATAAATTAATTTAATGTTAAATCGTATTTTACTCCTTTATATACAATACATATTTTATGACGAAATGTACAAAAAAATATTAAATATTTGTAAAAGTTTTAAAAATATAAATGCAAATTAGAAAGTAAGAAAAACGTCGCCTCGATTTTTCATAAAAAGGAAAAGAAAAATATGAACTGAAGCACAAGAAACATAACCAATATGTTTGTAAATTCATCTTCCTAATAAAAATAAATGACCCACCCCTTCTGTTAAAAACTAAAACCAAGCTTCCTATGTTTTACAATGTATAAACTTGAAATAAATTAACTCCTGTAAATGTTTAAATATTAATACAAGTATATTAAAAATAATAAGATAATACACTTTTAAATTAATTAAATGATTTAATAGTAATATCTTACTACTGAATATATCATTACAATACAACTGTACCCACCCAACAAACCCCACAACCTATAAAAAAAACAATTAATAATGTAACATAAAACATAATATACTTTAATATGAACTGTATATATTTTTTAATAAAACACCACACACCAATTCCTCAATAAACCTCACAACCTGGAAAAGTTATATTAACAATTGATAATGTGAAATAAAAACAAATATATCAGACTACAGATGTTTTTAACAAGACAGTACCCACTTAATCCTACAATCAACCCAACAACTGATATTTTTTAATTTATATCAAATTACAATAAAGTGTAATATATTTACATATAGTATAGCTAAAAAACAAATAATGTAATACCTAAAAATGATATTATCTACAACAATATGCTAGTATATTATATTTTGAACATCAGTATTATTTACAAAACGTACCTACAAAAGATACCCTTGATATTCGGTCACAAAATATTTTTGCACTGCACATATTTTGGGCATGATCTTATACTCACACAATGTTTTGGATAGATATTCGGGTACCAGACCATTTTGGTGACAGCTTCGATTTTTGTGAGTGCTTTGGCAACCTTAGGCCATACTTTTTTGGGAAGTGCCATTAATGAGGTTAGAAAAAGAACCTTATATTCTCCATAGCCCATGTATTCCCGCAAGCCATACAGCACAGGAGTGCCCCTTCTGGGACAAATATCCTGGCGAGCACTGAAGCATTATTAGCAGTTTTGCAATAGGAATGCAATGGGTTCTGTAGCCTTATCTGAATGTGCAATGAGTGGTTCTCTCGAGGAAAACCAAAGTATATGGGAGAGTTGCCATCAAAATCAATACTGAAACTTCTGATATTAAGGCAGACCATGTCAAGAACAGGGATCCCCTCTTGTTTGCCATCAAGTCTTTCAATGCTTGCACCTTTGGGGACTTTGCCACGAAGTGTGGATTTGCCCCAACATAGAGCAGATACATGACTTGACCCTTCCTCATTGCACCTCTGTACGAGACTCCTAGAAAACAAAAAAACTCCCAGACTGCCACTACAGGAAATGCTGCTGAGAGAGAGGTCAGCACCGGATTGTCCTACTAATACTCAGCAGTCAAGAGCTCTGAGCAAGAAACACCAGTGAGACCACAAACCCTGACGAGTATCCTTGGTGCACCTATTCTCCCACCTCCCTTACAAAATATTTTTCAGATATTGCCTGGAAATGTGACAAAAAAGACAAATGGTTGGCATGTATTGTGAATAGTAGTTACACTCTATGGTCCAAAATACCTCCTCTGATTATTGCACCCACAAGATTAAAGCAAGCACATAAAGAACACTTGGTCCCAGAAATCTGCATACTTCAGAATTAACAGCGATTACATGCATATTGAGGCCGCAAAAATACAAGGGCATGTACCCAAATCTGCTTTCTGGAATGTAAAACGGGTCCAAGGAAAAAATATAAAATAATCCTGGTTCTGAAAATTGTAAGATGTTGCAACTTGAACAGATTTTCCACAACTGCAGAAGCGGTTTGGATGTGCACCACAGACCTGTAGGACAAACACTCACACATCCCAGTCATGGAGAAACAACTATCATTTCTAATATTTATGGTAAACAGAGAGCATTTCCAAATCAAGGTCCTATCTTTTGATGTCCAATCGGCACCAAGAACCTTCTCTAAATGCAGTGGTGGAGGCCTATCACGGAGGAAAAAGAATGTTCATCTACCAATATAAATCAATCGTTTGTTACCTCCAGAAGTGCCCGTTTCTACTCAAGAAACCTTGCTTACTTATGAGTTGCATTTGGCCTCTCCTTAAAGTTTTTTTTAATATTCTCCGATTCAAAGCTACCCATGAGACCCCGCTACCCGTCAATAAGAGGATCACTTTCCGTCTGCTTACCCACGCACACAAATCACTCTACAACATCGGACCAGATTGCCTCAACTCTCGACTGTCCTTCTACACCCCCTCCCGCCAACTACGTTCTTCCGGCCAAGCCCTCGCCACGGTACCTCGCATTAACAAGACCACCATGGGAGGCAGATCCTTTTCATACCTGGCTGCTAAGACATGGAACTCACTCCCCGCTCACCTTCGCCTCACCCAGAACCACCTAGCGTTCAGAAAGCAGCTTAAAACGTGGATATTTGACAAATAATCCTCCTCCCCTCCTAAGCG
Source organism: Lissotriton vulgaris (assembly GCF_964263255.1). NCBI lineage: Eukaryota > Metazoa > Chordata > Amphibia > Caudata > Salamandridae > Lissotriton > Lissotriton vulgaris. The sequence continues at coordinate 1,677,518,412 of NC_141693.1, read as the reverse complement.
CCTTGAAACCCTCTGGGTATGTAGTGCGCTATACAAATTTTATGACTTGACTTGACTTGAAAGAGGTGATAGAGGACCACTGGATCAACACTCAAATCACTCGGAAGACAAATTGGCATTCCATGTGTTGGTTATGCACCTTTTGTCATGGTAGATGAAAAACAACAAGATGGAAAGATGCTATTTCCACTTATCGCTTACGAGCAGGACATAAGTGGTGGACACCTCTCTTGCGGGGAAGAGCGCCTCACTTCATTGTATCATATAAACATTCTGGATATAATCTTGAAATCTTTCTGCTAGCCTCAGCTGACAATGCGGTGTTGATAGAAATGTACAACGAAACCGGGATGAACTCTCTAAACAGACAGGAAGAAAAGAGGTCCTTGGCTCTCCGAAAATATGGCACTGGGTCACACATATGGAATTTCACCTTAAAAGCAGTCCATCTACGGGAAGCGCACGTCAAACGAGAAGATCGCAAAAGCAGATGCCCTCAGCAGAATAAATTGGAAAAGCTAAACTAAACTAAACTTGCAGATTTGTAGAGCGCGAATTGTTGCCCGGAGGCGTCTAAGCGCTAAGATAACCAGAGTCTACTGAAGGGCAAGGGGGGAAGGGAGGCAGTTAGTAAGTGGATGCAAACAAAAAGGTCTTTAATTGCTTGCGGAACTCAGTGAGGTTGGGGTTAGCTCTGAGATGGAGTGGCAGGGTGTTCCAGGTCTTGGACGCGTTGTATGTAAACGTCACCATGAATGGGTTACCTGCCATGATATGGTCAACCAAACCTTCAGTCAACTGGGAAAAATCACAGCATAGATTGTTTGCCATGGCTGAAAACACAAAACACCAAGATGTATTGAACCTCTTGATACTACATGTAAGCACATGTAAGTAGAGGCAGCAAGAACAACACTAACTGCATGAGTGATCTCGGCGATAGGAATTCACAGAGCAGCCTTGCGTTCATGAAGAGAAAGAGCCAGCATTACTTGAGCAGTCTTTGAAGATCCCGCACATAAGCAGAGTTATTTAGCTTAAATGAAATCGATGAAGATTTGAATTAAGGAGAACTTGCATTCGATCTGAACTAGATACCTTTGATTTTGATTTATAGGTATACCTAGTCATGCTGAGGCAACTTCCCAAACCCTAGTTCTAGTTCCAAATCCCCTCTCCCAACTGTGTCCAAAACCTAAGATTGCTGACGAATCTGAGGCGTAAACATATTAAATAGAATATTTCTCGCACTTGCAGTCTTGCAGCAGTAATTCTAATACGTGTGATAAGGCTTACCTACACTTTATAGATAAAGTTATTCCAATTAACCCTTCCCTTTTTAACCAAAGTATCTTCAGCTTCCACCATACATTTGAAAGGCCCTGTGTGTACTTGTGATGTATGGACTCACCGTTTGCGTCATAGGTTGCACTGTTGCGTGTGCTTGCGCGGTGGTGTAAGCAATGGAGCAAAAATGAAGATGGTGAGAGCCAGGCAGCGGTGGGCATAGATCTCGACAGGTGGTAGCAGGAGCAGTGGTGGCGGCTCAGGAAGAGGCAGCAAAGGGAAGGGTGACGATGGGGCAAGGGACTGCATAAGGCATGAGAGCGGATGTTAGCAGGTATCTGTGGGACCAAAATAGCAATGGGTGGGTTAAGGGATTCGCGCTCACCTGAACCTGAGAAGCAATTACTTAACGGAAACAGTTTGTAAGTAAAGTTAGGGAGCATATAATTGGCTTCTGGACCTGTGGGTTGTTGCCTGTTTCCTGTTATGGTTTTCAAACTTGGGTTGCCTAAGATTCAAAAAAGTAAAATAACCTAATAACTGAAACAGAAACATTTCCAGCTGAACGTGTTCTTTACAACATCTTACTGTTATCTTAGGCCTGGCTACTCATTGAGAGTGCTGTTCAGCAGTTTAAGGATTACTTTCAGCAGTGCCTTGACTATTTGAAAAATGCACTTTACTTAAGTCTTCGCACCTCAGTGCTGCGATGTGTGGAAACATTTCATGTGAGGAATCGTTAATATCTCCTCTAATTATATACAGTTCGTATAACTTTTAAAAGTGCAGTAGTTGAGGCTAAAGACCACTGGAGACAAACCAATACAGCAGGTTACGAAAGACCCACCCGTGAGAGGAAGTACTTTCAAAGTAAATGTCCTTCCCCAGTGATATATTTGGGCTCCACTCCTCAGCTATGGCATGCAAGAAGACACATTAATCACATCAGTGTGTCATTTCAGCATGTTTCATAGTGCTGAGTGTCATGGAGAATAAACAGATGTCAAGTGCAGAAAGTGCTAGATGGAAAAGTAAACACATAGATGTTTGTATTACACCTAGCAAACACAACAAGATGATGGCTGGAGTGCTGAAACTTTTCAACCACTCACCCCCAGTTAAGAGATCAGGGATTTTGTAATGTTTCTATGTGCATCCTAAGCGGGAAGGGTATGCCCAGACATGGGTTCCTTGCACGCTGCGCCACTGATTTCAAACTACCCTGGCTGATGAGGGATGATCACCAAAACCGGTCCCAGGATGCTTGTTTCTAGTCCAGGGAGGACCTCACCCGCCAGTTCGGGCTGGACTGTTCCCATGGGGAGCAGGGCCAAGACTGCTTTGCATATGGCTGGGTCCAAACTGGGCGAAACGCGTTGGCTGGTTCTATCATATGAAGCACATCTGAGAATAAAAAGACCAGAAATGACTATCTGCAAGCGGCTTTTATTGATGTGCTCTTGTGTACTAATTGCTTGTGTTTATATATTGCCTCTCATCCAATCACTTCACATATTTATATATATGGTCTACAAGCGGCAGATCATTTGAGGTGGGCAATATCATCTACAACTAGTGACTGGTCCTGGTGGTGCCGTCATCTATGACCCAGCTGCTTTCTTTCCTTTCTTTATGGGTCCAAACGGGGGTGACGTTTCAAGTAAAATAACAAGGATTAAACCCAGATCTGTGACTGGGGTTGAGTGAGTGAAAAGGTTCAACACTTCGCCCATCATTTTATTTTGTATGTTTATGTAAAACTTTAATAGGAATGCTATGTGGTAACATGTTTCTTGCATGGTACAGGGTTTTCAAATTTCCCGTTTTTTTGTTAGATGTCTTAACGTGTGGAACCAGAGGTCTTCAAACTGTAGGGCGCGCCTGGGGGTCTTCACAGTGAGCACAAATAACTTTGCAAGAAGACAGCTTTTATTTATTTAGTGCGTTTACAGGTGTTTCCCTGTCCTAATGATAGACATCACAGTGCTTAAGTTGTAAAAAAAAATGATAATAATTAATACGTGCGGGGGGGGGCATAAACTTTTCCTCAGAAGCCCATAGGCAGCACTACTGAATGGCAGCGCGCTGGGGACCCAGGCTGCATAGTCTTGATTCCATCTCATGTCTCTTTCATCCACCACCAGGCACTTCCTGCCCTTTCACTCTGTCAGGATCCTTTTTACATCCCTGCTTTCTTCAGCGCTGTTTTTCCGTCATTCTTCCCCCCATTAAAAAAAAAATGTACTCTCTTGGTCAAAATCTGATGAGGAAAAGTAAGTACCAATCCCCAAAAAATGAGCGTCGGTGGGCCCCACCTGCAACAACGGGCTTAAATGAAGTACTGATTGGTTACTGCTGCTGCATCACCGCGCTTTGCAGACACCCACCCACAAGAAAAGAAATACATTTCTCGCTTCAATCATCGTCTTTAAGTTTCTACTACTTCTTGTTACACACAAGCACGCCCTGTAGATGGCAGCACTGGACCTCGTACGGAGGTGTTCTCGCATTTCCCGTGTATGTATTTGTTTATTCGTATTTATATAGCGCGGACATTAGTCAAAGGTTTACAGAGGAATTATTTCGTTAGGTTGAAGTTACAGGTGCTTTAAGGTAGACAATGCAGCTATAGGTAATTGCAACGTTGAAAGTGTACTGTTTCTCTAGTTGATTGATGACGACGTAAGCCTACGCTTTAACTATGCTTTTTAATGCATGCTCTGAACTGGAGACAGCAGTGTGGCAGCAGTGTGACTGGGCACCTCACGAGTAGCTGAATACCCAGTGGATGTACATTACATCATCTGTGTGTTGCTTGTTTTGTTGCCTTCCATGCCGCCCTCACAGCACCGAAGGCGTAACACTGGTACTGTTTACTTGTTTACATGTCCCGGGAGTTGCATGGATAGAAACCACCTTTACAGTAAAAACATGAGGCCTGCAATGAACGGGTCTTTATTAATGTGCATCTCTGGACTCACTTCCCTTCCCAAATCGTGCACCTTCCTCTGCAATTTCGTTTTTAATTAACCAACCAGAAGTTATACCACAGTGTTGATAATGTCAGTTGGGAACTGAGACGTTTTTAAAATAAGATCTATTTCGGCAAACACTGCCAGTTACTACATCCAGTGTGTTCTTTCTACCCTTCTCTTCAAAGCCGCCTCTCCTACAAACCCTGGGGAACCAATTAGCGACCAGAGCTGCTCTGGGAACAGTAATGCGGGTCTGGAAACAAGCAAATAAAATTGCCAAGTAAGGCTGGCGAAATCGACCTTCTTTGTCTCATGCCTATTTCTGAGGAGTAATGTTGACAAAGTGAAGGTGGCTCTTTGCATAACTCAGAGAAGGGGCATGCTGCTGGATTGTGGCGAGGGCAGGCCATGGATGGAAAGTACAGAGAGCACAGTATGGTAAGGTGTTCTGTAGGGCTCACTGGTGGAGGCTGCTACTCGTTGGCGGCCAAGTGCATCTCTTCTCGAGGTTTAGCAACGTAACTTTGCCATGAACATCTTCCTTCAGAGAGGAAGGTCCGTGCACTTCTCTCGTGGACCTTGCTAAATCTGTCCTTCACTGACAGGAAGGGCTCAGCGCGCACTTCATCTGGAACTCAGATCTCTGCAGGAGTCACAAAGAAAGGATGAGCAGCACAGACAATAAGCGCCCACCATCATAGGCTTTCAATGCCTGGGTTTGTTGATGTCCACTAGAGAGGCCATCTTATAGGCAGGGAACTCACACTATGCCACAGGTGAAGGTGACAGATTAGCTGGCATGGCTTAGTCTGCGTTACAGTCCTATTGAGGCTGTGATTTGTTTCTTGCCGAAAGAGGTAGTTTGTCAACTTGTCTTCTCATGACATTTTGAGAGGGAGAGCGTACTCGTCAGATTGGTTTGTTTAAACGGGTATAGTTAATACATGTGTAAAATAATTCTCTACACATTGGTTGGATGTAAGTATGTTTGTTGCAGCCATAGGGGTACCTGCAGCTACTCTCCAGGTGGACCTCCAAATGCCTGAGCATAGAACTTTACATCGAACATAACTCATAATACCACCCTAGTCCAACCCAGGTCACACTAAACAACCACCCACCCTTGAACAAAATCTAAGTTTAACATTAAGGCTAAATCAACCTATATCTTAAAACACTAACTTTGACATAGAGGTTAAAACCAAAAATTGATTTAGCAAATAACAAGGCAGAGATGGAAGTGATGCATAAGAATGCCTTATTCACAAATATAATAGTCTAATTTTGTGGTTTATTAATCTTGAGAACAAATCTTCACCTCATAGCAAAGGGTGCATTACATTTCTGTAACCCCTGCTCATTACTGTCAGCCTCCGGAAATAGATCATCCTGGGCTCTGCTGGATTGATCTATTCTGCTTAACGCAACACCATTGTCCACAATCCACGGCCATACATCCTCACTACACTCCCTAAACTTGCTGCCCATCGACTCAAACCTATCATCCACACATGCACCATCATCGTTTTCTTCCACTCTTCAACTGAGCAATGACATGCCACACTCTTCCATCAATGAGTACAGCCAGATCACAATGCATCTTCTCCACTCTTAATGGTCCAAAACATTTGCACTCAACTTCTTTGACCATTCACTATTTTGTTGACTAACCCACTGCCTACTTTGAATTTAACTTCCTTCACACTTTGCCTATGGTCAACAAAGTTTATGCATAAAGTGTGCCTTGTTGATGTTCCTTTTGACTGCATTAGGAGACGACTCTACTGTCTGGTTTTAGGCATCTACTCTTAGGGCATGATTATGAGTTTGGCGGTCCGATCGCCTGAATGCCGCGGCCGCCAGAAGACCACAGCGCTGACAGTGTGCCGTATTTACAAGTTTACCACGGTGCTGGCGGTGTGGTTGCGGAGATCTTGCGGTGGTGATTAGTTTTCCATATGTATCGATGCCTGTATGAACATTTGGACTGCATATGTGTCAAATGTACACATATGCATGATACATGTGGAAAAATATCATCTACCCATTGCTGGAGTATGGCCCATATTTGGGCAGTCTAGGCAATGGGTATATGGCGCAAAAAGAAGCTCCCCTCTATATAGCCGCAAACAGGGTCGTAATCCTGGGGTGAAGATGCTGCTGTGAAGTGGGGACCTGAAGAAATGGATCCACCTCGAACTCTGACCGAAATAACGGGAAATGGGTGAGTACACACCCCAAATACTTAGTTTCCACCAACTTGAAGCTGGCGGTCCCACCACTGCAGTCGACTCGTCGGAAAGCCAACTCGTAATACAAACGGCGATGAAACTCCTCTGTACAACCCTAAGGCAGCTGCTGCTTTTCCCCGACCACGACCCTGGCGGTCTGCAGTGTGTTGGCGGTGAAGCTAGTTCAGCTGCTATCTGCAATAGCAATCCACCCATCTCGTAATACAGCGGTCGGACCGCTGAGCTCGCTAAGCTAGGGACGATGCAGACATGTAGAAGAGGCATTAACCTCTTCGCTGCGGCCGCGATTTTACCGCTGTGCGGTAAACAAAAGAACAGGGCCGGGCCGTGACGAACCCCAGCCGTCATCAGCACACGCCCACCGCGGGGTGTGACGGCTGGGGTTCATCACCAGCATGGGAGGGGTTAATTTACCCAAAGGAGAGTGAGAGGAACAAACAATTAGTCACATGACCTCCCTTTGAGTACAGTATCTCATAAATGCAAAAACCTGTGTTTGCCACGGACTAATGGAGCCCCAAGGGAACCAGTGTTATCTGTAAAAGGAAACCTCACCCACTCTATTCTGGCATGTTTCATCATAGGTATCCTTAACCCATCCTGTTCAGATGGTATTGCCTGGATGGACTCAGCCTCCTCAGAGAGAGGATTCTTAATAAAGTAACCAAACAAAAAATATTTTATAGATATGGGAACCCCAGCTAGTGTTAAACAAGAAGAGAGGACTGTCTAGTGAGTAGTAGGACTAATACATCCTCATTACTTGCCTCTTGGCAGTACTACCTTACCAGGACGAGGAAGGTTACTTATTCTGAAGCATGCCAAAAGAGTCTGTGAGGTTTCCTATCCACGCGATTCTGGTTCCATTGAGACTTCATGAGTCTATGGCTGACTCAAGTGCTCAGAGTCATTCAGAGATAAATTAGATAAGGCAGCTGCTGTGATGTTGTCAACTAATATGGACACATAACATGAAATCAATGTTTTAAAAGTAATTAAAAACATTTGATTAAACAATGAAAAATGAGGAAAATGCACTTTAAACCATAGTTCCCAAGTGCCCTCTCTATGTCACATGTGAGTGCGCAAGCAATTCTCTGGATGCTTCAGCCATTCCTGGCTTTTAACCAGCAACATTTTACATACTCGAACTTGAGGTTTTATTTTTAGTATCCTTAGGTAGGGGATATCCTAGCATGTAAAGTGATGTGGGCTAAAAGCCAGGAGTGGATGAAGATGTCACATCTGAAAAGTGTCTGATAGGCAGCTGTACAAAACTGTGGCAACCGTTAACCTGTCAATAATAGGCCTCTAAGCTTCAGTTTAATAAGATTAAAGTTAGAGCATAACATAAACAAGTCATCACCTTTACTTGGATGTAATGATAATATAGCAGTTGAAGTTTAAAACATAAAATAGTGGGATTTATAGGCAGTGATGCACAGGCTGCTCTGTAGTTAGCACCACTGACAAGATAAGAGAACAATGATTAAAGAACAGTTCCTAAGTATATGACACATGAATAGGAGCCTCCCCACCCCTCATGAAACCAAACCACATTTTATGTTAGCTTTTTTGCATTTTGTGCAAAAGAAAGAAGTAGCGTCCTTCACATACATGCGACTGCCGCAAGTAGCCTTACTTTTCTACTTGCAATACTAAGCGAGCAGGATATGCAACCACAATGCTTCAAAAAAGACATCTGCTCAGCAGCAGTGTCCCTTTGTGAAACTTAAAGGTGGAGCCTGAGGCCAAGTCTGACTTACTCAGAGGCAAGCTGAAACAGCCATACCCTGCCAGGCTCTCTACACTTGCAGCTGACATTTGGAGACATGTGCAGCAGAGTGGGATGGAATTTCCTCATTAATAATGTTGTCATGACAAAATACTGACACGAAAACAGTCTGCAGAAATGTTCTTTTCAAGCCAGAGAGACAGTGGATCATTCTCACAAGGAGAGAGAAGGGTGTGAGACATATTTCCCATCTCCAGCATAGACTCCGTGTGGAGTGTAGGACAAAGCCATGAAAAATGGGACAGCCCCACATAATACCTGGAGAATTGATGCTGAAGTCAAGATTTTCTGAAAAATATGAAGGACTAAAACTGCTTGTGTAAGTGCAAGGGCATCCTTCATCTTTCTGTTGCTTTTTCACTTGTTCATTCTAAGGTTTGTTGGGACAGGCTGCAACGGGGGCCATAGGTTAAATTCTTGGAAAAAATGCAGAAGTTTAAGTCTCTACTGAGAAGGAAAAGAGATGAGGAAGACTGGTGATTGAGACTGTGAGTGTGCGAGTGACTTGCAGCAGGTGTGTGTGTGTATATGAGTGAATATAGGAACGGCTCATCAGTATTGGCGTTCGATCAGTGCCTCACCTTTCACTTTTCTCTGAGGGTACCCAAAGTAATGGGAAAAAGACGGGCCATGATAGGTCCATCATTCTTGCATCGTGATGTTTAGAACCAGATTCACTGGTCCTCTGTTAGAAATCTGGGCTCTAAAGTCTCAGCCTGCAACTCTCCAGCACAGTGATGGATATCACTGATATAACACTGACAGGCCCTGCTCCACCCACAGTGTGATTGACAATGCAGGGCATGTAAAATAGTAAGTCACTATGCAACTGAAGCCCCAGATAATTGACTTAAGACAATTGATGATTAGTGTGTGTACAGGGCATGGAATAGTACAACCAGGAACCAGCAGGAAGAGATACACTAGTGAGCCAAGGCATGATGGGTGTATGAACCCAAAAGGGATGCATCGCATCAAGGTAAGTAGGAAAACAAGTCTAGATTGCTTGTGTTTGTGCATGCATGCGTGCCAGAGATACCGGTCCCTACTTTAACATTGTCCACTGCGTATTGATAGTAATTGTTGGTATTTCGTGGGCATCTAAAGCATGATAATGCCTACTTCAAGTATAACATTGGCACTGGCATAAAGAGGCCATCAGTAGCATGATGATGCTGTCTATGACTTAATGCTGGTAATTCTTGGCATAATATGAGCATCAAAGGCCAGATAGGGTTTCAGAATCCATTCCCCAAGGGTTTCAGAATCCATTTGCTCAACCCCTCTTATTGTCCAACCGCTTTGCACCCCTTTCATTTTTAGACCACAATGATTGACTTCAGTCAGAACAACCTGTAAAGCCTAGGTCCAATGTGCCTGTTTTTAGCATCCTTACCTGGAATATTGCCGGCATTAAGACAAAGGCAGATAATGCAACTTGGTTAAACTTTATATCCAAGTACGACATTATCGCCATTCAGGAAACCTGGGACACTAACAATACCTTTTCTCTTGATGGCTTTAGCTACTTTAGTATTCCTGCTGTGGCTAGCTCAGCAGGAAGGGCTAAGGGGGGCCTGATTAGCCTGTTTAAACTTGATATTAAGGGATGTCTCAAGTTACTAGCCTCAGGTTCAGAACATTGCCTTATCGTTGAATTGTCCCGTGCTGAGTCTCCTAATATTTTGTTTATTAATTTTTATAACTCCAATGCTGCCGATTGTACGTCATATAGTCTCGGTAGATTGGATGATTTCCTGTCAGTCTACAGTGAGGATGTTAATGTATTTGAAATTATTTTTTTAGGGGATTTTAATATACATCCTTGTTTACTATCATGTGTTTGTGATGACGTAGACTCCCCCCCGAACAGTGCAATGGTTCATCTGGCGCACAACAAGCAGGGGGACTGTCTAGAAAATTTCCTTGCTAGATGGAACCTATATGAATCTAGTTGTGGGGAGGGGGAGGTCAGGGCCCCTACTTTTAAGGGCTCAGACAATGGCTCTATCATTGATTACATTTTTATCTCTGCATGTTTTTTATCCAATGTTTTTATGTATAGAACTGTGATATCTGCTTTTAGTGACCACAACCCAGTTTCTCTGGACATAGGAGAGGGTGAACTATTAGGACGCATCCATGGTTCAACTTTTATGGATGGACCACTCAAAGTTAAGGACCAAAGACGCAGACTTAAATGGGATAGTATAACCCCAGAACCGTTCATTCAGGAAGTTTTGTTAGAGGCTGAGGAAGAGGTTGGGGTTTGCTTATCGAATGATGCTAATGATGGGGATGTTATTCTCGCATTCACTAATATATGCTGTAAGATAAACGGTAGGCTCTCTGTGATCAGTAAGACCAAGACCAAACCTCTTAAAAGATGGTTTGATCACAGTTGTTCCCTAGCACATTCTGCGCTGCTTAACGCCCTTAAATCCGATCCAAAGGATCGCGACCTTATTAGGATTAGTAGGGCCCTATACAAAAAAGCTATTGCAGCCAGAAAGAAAGAGCTTAAAAACGAAGCTTGGGCGCAACTTACAGACCCAGCCATATTAAAAAATAGTGGGGAGTTCTGGAGAATTGTTAATCAACCCCTTCTTACAGGCGAGGATAACTCCCCCCTGGAAGCAAATATCCCAGATCAGGACAGGATCCAACACTTTAGAGACATATACTCAGGCCAGTCTCTAGCCAAGAATAGTGCTCATGAAGAGTCTACCATTATATTGGGTAACCACCTGCACTTTGAAGTTGAGGATATTTTAGACGCTATTAGTCGCACTCTGACAAAAAAGGCACCGGGACCGGATGGTGTTCCGGCTGATGCCTTTAAATGCTTCCCCAACTTCTGGTCAAGACTGCTTTGCAGGGTTTTTAACGCCTTAAACCGTGACAACATTCCGGAGTCCTGGAAAACTTCAACTATTATCCCGGTTTTTAAAAAAGGCAATAGGCAGGACCCTGCATGCTATAGGCCCATTTCATTGATAGACTCCTCAGTCAAGATCTTAGGGAGAGCCCTATTAGCAAAACTGAATATACGGGCCACCGAGAATAACATCTTGAGCAATGTGCAATACGGGTTCAGACCCAAGAGAAGCACCCTGGACCAGTGCCTCAACCTCCACCTACTGATTGAGAAATACACCAGAGCTAAGGATGGGTCCATGTACCTAGGGTTCATGGACCTATCCTCTGCATTTGATATGGTCAACAGATCCAAGCTCTGCGGTAAACTGGTTGAGATGGGTCTGGACAGATCTATAGTCAACTTACTGTCCGACCTTCATTCTGGCCTGTCTGCTAAAGTTAGAGTCTCCACTGATGGAAGATGCACTGAAGTGTTTGCTTCTTAAAGAGGTGTCCGTCAGGGATGCATCTTGGCACCTTTACTGTTCACGTTGTATGTGAATGCCTTAGAGCCCGCTCTAAGAGGGGTCACTTGCGATATTCCACGTGCAGGGGAACAGGGTATTCCAGTTCTCCTGTACGCGGATGACGCGGTGCTTCTGGCGCGAACAGGAGTGGGGCTACAACGGCTGATGGATGCTTTCGAATCCTTTATGGGTTCCTTAGACCTGAAAATTAATGCAAAAAAATCCCAGGTCATGTTTATGGGTCAGGCTTCAAGGAAATCCCTTCACAAAACTTTTTTCTGCGGAAGGGAAAAACTTGTTCGGGTTACTACTTTTCCCTACCTGGGGATCACCTTTGATGAGAAAGGTAGCTGGGGCCCTCATGTAAAAAGTAGAGTAGCTACACTGGCTAGAACTTCCGCGGCCCTTCATGGCTTCTCAAAAAGACTAGGGGGCAGGCCTTTTGAAGCTATTAGCAAAATATACAAAGCCAAATGTATCTCTGTAGCTTCATATGGGAGCTCCCTTTGGGGGTATAAAAGAGTTGATCCCATTCAGACCGCGGAAAACAGATTTTTTAGATCAGTTTTAAGCGTTCCGCAGTCAACCCCTTCTTACACTGTCCACCAGGAGCTAGGAGAAGGCTTCATTAGCGATTTGGTTAGAATAGCCCCATTAATCGCATGGCTCAAGTTGTGGCTAAATCCTGAAATTCCCCTAAACCATTCCATAATAAGGGACTGTTTGACCCTGGACAATGCACACAGGATTGGATGGTTAAAGTACATCAAGGACAGTTTTTGTAGGTTGGGGAGGCCTGAATTATACACAGCCACTGACTCCATAACATCCAATGACGTTGTCCTCACCAAGGCTGCCATGAAGGACCTTCTTTCCTTAAAGAGGGAGGAAGTCGAGCTAAAGAAACCCTGTGTTAGGGCCAGCCTCTTGCTGGCTATACCTAGTGGTCCTGACAACTACCTCAATATGGTGACTAACCCTTATCATAGGTTCATTTTAACCCGTTTTAGACTCAATCTAATTCATTTTAACTTGGGTTTTTACTCTGAGTGGAGTACCCCTGAAAAGGCCCCGCCATGTCCTTGTGATCTTTTTTCAGAACAGAGCACAATGCACTTCATAATGTTCTGTAGCTATTATAATGATGCCCGGAGACAGTTTCTCGTTCCTATACTGTAGGAAGCGGGATTTATTCTGGTTCGACCTGCTCTTATTTACTTACAAATGCTGCAAACTCCCAGGATCATGTTTTTCGTGGCAAATTTCCTGGTAAGAGCAATAAGAAGCAGGAATACCAGACTCAAGAGTGCAGACCTGTTTATTAACTAGTCGGGCTGATGGCAATTTCAGGTTAATGAATTTTAGATCACAGTGTGTCAGGTCTTGTAGTTACCATAGTAGAATGTTTATGTGGGGATCATCCCTTGGGATATTGCACTTTATTATGCACTTTATTATTAATGCACTTTAATACCACGCAATTACAAAGTCTTAATGATTTGCAATATGGTACATTGATTTTTATCTGAAATGCTCTTTTTTAATGTTCTAACTGTTTTTAACTGTTTTTAACTGCTTTTTTATTCATGCTACTTGTTGTCTGTATTTTTATGCCATTGTCTTTGTATGATATTAAGTTATCGCAATAAAGAACTTTGACTGACTGACAGATAGTACCCATGCCAAATATAAAGCAGGCTGTAAAATGCTGGTGTTAATTCTTGGAATTTTTGACCATCCATGTAATGCACACCGTGGCATAAGTGTGGTACTTCTTGGCATACTGAGGGATCTACAGCATGACGGAGTTTACCTCTAGGTTAGTTCTGGATGTACCATACGTTTGGCAATTGATCCGGTATTGTAAGCATCCATGGTATAATGATGCGCACCCTTAGCATATTAGTGTCATTCTAAGCTCACTGTAGGCATCCACGATGGTACCCGTCCCTCATATAATACTGGTCCTTGCAAAAAAGTGATAATTTGTGGCAAATTAATGCCATCCATTGCATGATTGTGCCCACCACTATGAAATGATGACTCTGGCATAATGGTGATAATTCTTGGCATACTAGGGCATCCATGGCATGATAGTGCCTACTCTGTGATTATTGTTGGCCGTTCTTGGCATATTGTGGGCATCCATTGCACAATAGTGCTCACCCTTGATGCATTGCTAGCTGTGGGGGAGAATACTTATTATATGGGCATCCATGGCATAGGGGTGCCCAACCCTGGTATAATGCTTGTCCTGCCTAACAGTTATAATTCTTGGCGTAAGAAGAGCATTTCTGGCAAGATATGGTGTTGCTTGGGCATGCTGGTATTGCAGGACAAACGGGTATCTATTCATGAAAATCATAACGTTTTCTTTTGGGAATGTAGTTTATTTTTCCAAAATGAAAGGCTGTATTATATAGCATGATGGGATTGATGATTTCTATAAACTGACAAGCTGATGTCTGGGAACAGTAAAGAGAAAGAAGCAATAAAATGCCCTGGGAATAGGGAGGAGGCAGCACCAGCAGTATAAATCAGGTGGTGTAAGTAGCCAGTGACATGTGTATCAGAAATTGTAAGGAGAAAACATAAGTTAAATGTATCGGGAATAGGGACTACACACAGACAAAAAGTATGCTGCTCCCCATTGTTCATCGCATCGATACAGCTCTTTACTAAAGCCCTTAGTATAGCATTCATGTGTTCTTATAGCTAGCCATCAGCAGTTCTATATGTTTTTATTCAGAAAATTCTCTGCCCGTTGATAGATAGTGACTTAGTGTGAGGTATTAAATGTAGTGGGTGAAAATGAATATGCTACTTACCAGTATGCATCTGTTCTTGGCATGTAGGGCTGCTAACATTCATATCTTAGCATTAGATCGCCACCTAGTGTTGGGTCCGGATGATCGCACATTGTTGTCCTGGAAGAGTCTTCGAAGTATCCTGAGATGGGTGGCTCCTCCCCTGGACTACAGTGCGCATGGGCATCGGCTCCATCCCCAGATTGTTTTTCGCCATTGTGGCAGAGGATGGAGTGAAAAGTGTAAAGGATGTCCATGCTAATGATTGAATACAATAGTATATCTGCAGCTGCGACAGGCACCGGGGAGGAGGGTGGGCGATATGAATGTTAGCAGCCCTACATGCCAAGAACAGATGCATACTGGTAAGTAGCATATTCAGTTCGAGGCATGTGGGCTGCTAAATTCATATCTTAGCATAGAATACATAGCAGTCCCTCCATTAGCGGCGGTTGCCTGTGCCAGCTGCAGAAACCTGAAAAAGTGTTTTGAGAACAGCCTGTCCTACAGCCGCTTGCTGTTTGGAATGTACATCAACACAGTAATGTTTTGTAAAGGTATGTGGTGTAATCCACGTGGCTGCTCTGCAAATGTCCTCTAGAGGAATGTTACCTAGGAAAGCCATGGATGCCCCCAACTTGCGTGTGGAGTGTGCCTTTGGGGGTATTGTTAAAGTGCGCTTGGCTTTTTGATAACAGATTTGAATGCACTTAACAATCCATCTGGCTATTCCAGCTTTGGAGATCGGGTTGCCTTTGTGTTGTGGTGAGAAGGCAACAAAGAGTTGTTTCGTCTTCCTAAAGTGTTGTGTCCTGTCTATGTAGTACATCAGTGCCCTCCGCACGTCTAACGTATGGAGCATTCTTTCCGCCACTGTTTGTGGATTCTGGAAGAATGCTGGCAAATCGATAGTTTGGTTGAGATGAAAGTGTGACACCACCTTTGGAAGGAATTTGGGGTTAGTACGTAGCACTACCCTATTTGGATGAATTTGAATGAAAGGCTCTTGTATTGTGAGTGCTTGCAGCTCACTAACACGCCTTAGTGACGTAATAGCAATTAGGAAAGCAACTTTCCACGTTAGGAATTGCAGTTCACACGAGTGCAGTGGCTCAAATGGTGGTCCCATCAGTCTGGTGAGGACCACATTGAGGTTCCAAACCGGAGCTGGCGGTGTTCTTGGGGGAATGACTCGCTTCAGACCTTCAAGAAACGCTTTAATGGCAGGCACCCTGAAGACCGAGAGATGCTGCCTATTTTGAAGGTAAGCTGCGATGGCGGATAGATGTATTCGAATAGAAGTGAACGCTAGTTTGCACTTATAAAGGTGTAACAGATAGCAAATGATGTTAGGGATAGATGCATCTAGCGGGTTTATGTCATTGTCCGCACAGTAAATGACAAACCGCTTCCATTTCGCGGCATAGCCTGCTCGTGTTGAGGGCTTCCTCGCCTCCTTGATGATGTTCATGCATTCAGGAGGTAGGTTGAGGTATCCAAACTCTAAGATTTCAGGAGCCAGATCGCTAGGTTGAGCTGTTGCGGATCTGGATGCTGAATTTCTCCATGGTTCTGCGTCAGAAGTCTGGGCGTGAGGCGCAGTCTTTGATGCGGCACCACTGAGAGTTCGAGGAACGTGGTGTACCAGGCCTGGCGCTCCCACGTTGGACCAACTAGGATGAGTGTCATCGAGTGTTGCCTTAGTTTTCTCGCCACCAGTGGTATCAGAGGTGTCGGGGGAAAAGCGTAAGCAAATTTGCCTGACCAGTTCATCCATATCGCATTGCCCTGCGATTGGGGGTGTGGGAACCTGGCGGCGAAGCTTTGGCATTTTGCGTTTTCCCTTGTGGCGAACAGATCTATGTCTGGACGACCCCACCTTTGGAAGTACGGCTGGAGTACCGATGGATGTATCTCCCACTCGTGCATTTGATGGCTGTATCTGCTGAGCAGATCCGCCATCTGATTGTCCTTCCCTGGGAGGTGTTCTGCCATGAGGAAGATGTTCCTCTGAATGGCCCACTTCCACATGCTCTGAGCCAGGTGAGACAGCTGTGGCGAGTGGGTGCCCCCCTGTTTTTGGATGTAGTACATCGCGGTCATGTTGTCCGTCCGGACTAACACCACCTTGTTGCAGAGATGTACAATGAAGGACTTGAGTGCCATGAAGATCGCCATCAGTTCTAGATAGTTGATGTGCATCTTCTGTTGCTGCGTCGTCCATAGCCCCTGCACCGTGTAAGTGAGCAGATGAGCACCCCATCCCTGGAGGGATGCGTCCGTTGTCAGGATAACCTGTGGCACTGGCTCCTGGAACAGTCGGCCCTTGCAAAGGTTGTGTGGAGTCCACCAATGCAGAGAGGTGTATGCCCGACTGGTAACCAACACTAGGTCTGTTAATTGTCCCTGAGCCTGTGTCCACTGATTTGCTAAACACTCCTGGAGCGGGCGCATATGCAACCGTGCGTGAGGGACTATGAAGATGCAGGAGGCCATCATGCCTATCAACTGCATGAACACTCTTGCTGGAAGTGAGTGTCCCGGCCTGAACTTGTGGATTAAAGACTGCATGCCGTCTATCCTGACCTGGTTTGGTTGCGCCTTGGCCGTCAGGGTATTGATTGTCGCACCCAGAAACTGTCGGACATGTGCCGGCTGAAGGTGTGACTTTGGGTAATTTAGCGAGAAACCTAGGTCGTGAAGGAGGTGAATGGTAGTTGACATGTCCGCGGCGCACTGCTGTTCCGACCTGGCTTGAACGAGCCAGTCGTCGAGGTAGGGGTAGACATGGATGTTCTGCCTCCTGAGGTGCGCTGCTACTGTCGCCAGACACTTGGTAAACACCCTTGGGGCAGTTGTGACTCCGAAGGGTAGGACTTTGAACTGATAATGCGTGCCCTGGATAGTGAACCTGAGGTACTTCCTGTGGGACGGATGTAGCGGAATGTGGAAATAAGCATCCTTGAGATCTAAGGTTGCTAAGAAGTCTCCTTTGTTTAACATAGGAAGAATCTGTTGCAGTGTAAGCATATGGAAATGCTCTGACAGTATGTACAGATTGAGGGGACGGAGATCCAGAATTGGTCTGAGAGATCCGTCCTTCTTTGGAATGAGGAAGTACAGGGAATATACCCCTGTGCCCTCCTCTCCCACTGGCACGAGCTCGATTGCCCCTTTTTGCAGCATCACCAACACTTCCTGCTGCAATAAGTGCAAGTGCTCTGCGGACATAGGTCTTTGCCTTGGCGGAATGTTGGGTGGAGTGGATTTTAACTCTAGACAATAACCGTACTGGATGAGCTGTCGCACCCACCTGTCTGTGGTGATGTTGATCCAGACGGGCAGGAACTGCTGTATTCTCCCCCCGACGGGTGTTAAGTGGTCGGGGGGCAGTGACAGCGAGTCACTGGCTGCTTGGGGCAGAGGAGCGTGAATTGTTGCCTCCTTTGCCGCGTCCCTTGTTGCTGTTTCCCCTGTAGCCCCTCTTGTTTTGTTTGGGGTACGAGGATTGTGCTCCACCTCTAGGGAACTGTGATTGGTGACCCATCTGTCCTCTGGTGATTCCACGGGCACCTGAGCGACGAAAATTATTGCCACGAAACTGCTGTGATTGCAGGGCCCCCATAGATTTAGCAGTTTCAGTATCTTTTTTAATTTTTTCCAGGGTGGTGTCAACATCTGGACCAAACAGTCTCTCCGGATTGACTGGTTGATTAAGTATGGTTGTTTGAATGTCAGGTTTGAACCCCGATATGCGGAGCCACGCCTGTCTTCTGAGCATCACACTGGTATTAATGGCCCTAGCGGCCGTGTCCGCGACATCAAGTGCACACTTTATGGCCGCGTTGGAGATTAGTTGTCCTTCTCGAATAATCATTTTGGTGCCCTCTTGAAACTGTGGAGGCAGGTGTTCGACAATCTGCTCTAGTGTGTCGTAATGTGATCTATCATAACGTGCCAGTAGTGCCTGTGTATTTGCAATACGCCAGAAATTGGCAGCCTGCGCAGCCACTCTTTTGCCTCCTGCCTCTAGCACTTTGGACTCCTTATCCGGGGGAGGAGCTTCACCCGTTGATTGGGAGTTGGCCCTTTTTCTTGCGTTTGCGACCACCAGGGAGTCAAGCGGCAACTGTCCTCGAATGTACGCAGGGTCCGCAGGCGCTGGTCTGTACTTTTTTTCAATACGTGGGTTGACCACCCTTGCCCTGGTAGGTTCCTTAAAGATGTCCGCAGCATGCTTGAGGACCCCTTTAAGCATGGGCAGTGTCTTGACAGTTTTTTCCGAAACCGAAAAAGTGTCGAACAGAAAGTCTTCCTCCACTGGGTCAGCATGCATGTCCACATCATGGTTAGCAGCTGCCCTCTCAATGAGTGCATGAAAACCTGCAGAATCCTCTGTAGGGGATGCACGTGTACCGAAAGTCTGTGGGTCTTGTCCCATATCTTGGGTGCCTTGGTCCCCAATGACATCATATGAATCTGGCTGTGCCTCAGGTTCATTGACTGGGAATGTATATTGTTCATCCTCAGCATAGCCCTCACTTTCAGAGTGGTCTGGAGACGGTGTTGGGCTTCTTCTTGGAGGAGGCTGGATAGGTTCCATGAGGCCTGAGGCGTCATGTTGGTACTTCTTCTTCTTTAGGGGGATGACATAGGATTCCACCGGCTGCGAAGTGATTTTCCTTTTGTAAAGGGTTAACTTCCCCGTGTCCGCATCTATGAAGCACTCCGAATCCTCCTCTTGGTCGTGCACATGACCTGAAGATGCCCCTGCCGAAGAAGATTCCGACTTCTTTGGCGTCGATTTCGATGAAAAAGCCTTCGGCGCCACTTTTGGTGGTAGAAGGAAGAGGAGTTTACTTGCGGGCTTGACCGGCACGTCTGCCTCCTTTTGCGTCGATGGCGTTGGCGCCGACGAAGAAAAAGCCTTCTCCCTAATTCTTTGTAGTGAAGGAGCAACGAGAGATGTGTCGGTGACCGATGTCTTTGGCACCGACGAGGTGGCCTTGCCTTCGGATGCGACGTTCCGTTGGTCTTTTGGAGGGATGGACGGCGCCGACCTCGAGTCCTTGGAGCGATGCGCCGATGTTCCTGTTGGAGCCGGGGCTGCGTCGCTTGCTTTGGCTGGCTTTGCCGGCGCCGGCGCGCTTGTCTTGTGCGTGCCACCCTTTTTAGAGGATCTCTCCTCCGGCGCCGATTTCGACCCTGTGGAATCGCCGTGTTTCTTCGACTTCTGCGGACCGGAGGTCGACGGAGTCGATGAGGCTGCCGGTTTACTCGACTTTGCTGTAACGACCGCCATCTTAGGGACGATTGAGTCCTTAACTTTCGCTTTCAGTTTCGGGTCGGCCATTTTAGGTGTAGTCGAGACCGCTTCTTTCAGTTTCGGTTTCGATTCCCTCGGCGCAGCAAGTATGTCCGTGGCCGGGCCAGCAGGCGGGGCCGAGGCTTGCGCTACAGGGTCTTGGGTAAGGCCGACAGGCGATCCCGCGACCCTTTCCTGATGTTCGTCAACTTCGGGGCATAGCTCGTCCCCTGAGCTATCTTCCGCGGCCCCATAAACCATATTGTCGTCCCCTACCTCGTCGACGTATTCAAGGCCTTGATCCACGACCCCGTCGTCGTCATATTCCGGATCAGCCTCGACCTCCGTCTCAGGCGGGGAGATTTGAAGATGATGGCTCTGGTCCTCCTCTTCTTGGTCATCGAAGATGTTTTCTGGATCCGGGGCCGTCTGCTTGGCCACCAGGCGCACCGCGCGCCGAATCGTGAGAGTCTTCTTCGACCTGAAACTCGCACAGGCCCTGCAACTTCCTTCGTCATGGTCTGGCGAAAGGCATTTATTACAGACCGGGTGCACGTCTATATGTGGGTATTTGGACCCACAGAGCGGACACAGCTTAAACGGACTCCGCTCCATGTTGGGAACTTGGTGTCGAGTCGCGATGAGAAGGCCTCGATGTCCAAAGAGTTGGAAAAACTCCGCTGATTCCGGCTCCGAGAGACGGAAGAATTCGAGACCGTACGCAAACAATACCGACGTAAAGAACCCAAAGCCTTTTGGCCTGTAGAAATGTTTTTTCGGTTCCGACGGAGAGACGTCGAGACCGCATCCGAACCCAATGGCGGAAAAAAACAATCTGGGGATGGAGCCGATGCCCATGCGCACTGTAGTCCAGGGGAGGAGCCACCCATCTCAGGATACTTCGAAGACTCTTCCAGGACAACAATGTGCGATCATCCGGACCCAACACTAGGTGGCGATCTAATGCTAAGATATGAATTTAGCAGCCCACATGCCTCGAACTGATCACTTTCGTACTATGCTTTAAATCCAGAGAAAGACTACTTTTGGCACTGTGTGTAGGGTACAGATTCATCTTGGTCTTGCATGAGATGGGATGATACAAATATATGACTGAATTAAATTGACAATCTATAGTAACACAGCTACAGTTTGTCTTGCTTGAAGCCTTTCTTCTGAGTGATCCGAGCCAAGGGAGTTTCTAGGGAAATAAAATGCACCCACTTTGAACCCTTTCTCGAATGCAACTAAGTGAGTGAGGTGAGTGTAGTGGACACTCGTTTAGTGCTTCCCTGAGGAAATTCTGAAAACACTGTGGCTTTTACATCTGCATTCTCAGTGAATTTGCTCATTCACCCATCTATCCATCCTGTTCTTCTTTCCATCTCTCTTCCATCCATCCTTCAAACATCGATCATTCCGTTCATCCACCCATCAGTCTTTCTCCATCCATCCATCATCCTTCTCTCCGCCCTTCCTTCTCCTCATCTACCCCTCCAACCATCCCCACTTCTCTCCAGTCGTCCATCCTTCTATCCATTCCTACCTTTCTCCATCAGTCCATCATCCTTACTTCTCACACCTACCTATCGTCCTTACTTCTCTCCATCCATCCATCATGCTTGCTTCTCTCCATCCATCCACCCTCCTTACTTCTACCTATCTTTCCACCGTTACATAATTCTCTCTATCATTCGCATCCACCCATCCATTCCTTGAATCCTCCAGCCACCTTTCTATCTACCCTTTCATCCATCCATCTCTCCATCCGCTCATTCATCCTTCCTTCTTTCTTTCATTTTGCTCTCTCGTGTTACATTTTTCCCTGCCCCACAGCTCCATCACGCTTTTCCCGCCAGTGCCTCTGATTAAAATATACATAAAGAACATTTTGAAGGTTTTATATCAGACACACTGCCTGGTGGCACCTGCCCAAGCTACTAAAGTGTGTGGGGGGGGGGGGGGGAGGGGGGGGGGTCATGATGCTCCTGTTCTAAGCCATGCTGATGCCTGCTGGGGGAGGGGGACCTCGGATTTGTAGGTTGCTTACCTTTGAGCGTTGGACTGCACTTGCCACAGAGTTATTCTTCACCTCCTGATTGGGGAAACAGAGGGATAGAAAATCAATTTTAAATTATATAAATTGATTTTGAATGAAGCACATTTTGGTATAAATGCTTTGGGTCTCATCAAGTGCGTCCTGGAGAGCCGAAGCGTGTCTAATTTTCCCTGTCCTGGTACCACTGTGAGGCATCCTGGACAGGGAAAATGTAGAATAGCCCCACGTGCTACATGCTCATCAGGGTCATTCATTTTATGTTTAGAGACTACAAACCCCTGCTTTGCGAACTTGCTTATTCGAAACACAATTTCCAAGTGCCTTAATATTTGTTTGTTTAAACATATATACCCCTTTAGTCTCTGTATGTACCCGTACAAACAACGTCTTTATTTCAGCACATTCCGAGCTACGCATTGGTATAAATCCTACACAATATCATTACAGCCAGAACATTTTTGAAAAATGAGGAAATATTTTCATTTTTATAAAAGATTTGATCAATATTTTGTTGCATTTAACAAAGGAACAGACATAATTCCTTAAACATTATCCCAAAAAATTACACTAAAATGCCTGGAATCCATCAATACCGATCATGTTGGTTTCACTCGGTAATGCAGTCTGCACAATCAGGTGTATGATGTTAGTGCAGATCACTAAAGTGAGGCAGAATTACTGTTTATAGTGCACTTTTTATCTGGTGATAGATATTAAATCCGACACTATATGGAAAGTTTGAAAAGTATACATTTATTAACCTATAAGACCTAACGAATCTATTACTGCCAACCAAATCTCCCTAACCCATACGCCAAGACCGATACAACATTCTGAACACAGCTGTCAGATTTTTAGAATGTATTTTTCCAAACCGTGATCTTTCTTTCCGGTGTACCTCACACAGGAACATATCCATGCCAAGCCTCGACCCCCACCTCTAAAGGTTCTCCTGGGCTGGGGGTAACAGACATGCATCGGATTTATGGGTTCATGGTACCCACTGGTGATAAACTGAGTAGTGCAGTTCATTTTGGAAATTTGGAAAGCAACTACCATCGAAATGCTGGTTACGGATACCTGTCTTTGATTCACAGGTATCACCTCTGTATGAAAACATACTATAACCAGGGTTTTATTGGGGCAGGTCGCTCCAGGGATAATGTTGTTGCAACAGGTCCATACAGGACCCTATATTCTGTTCATAACGTTATAGGGAAAAACATAGACAGATTTCTGAAAAAGGGCTGCACAGACCTTTTAGACACCCCACCCATGTCAGCGGGGTAGCTACTGGTTACACTTCACGTTTAACTTAATTTATTTTCCTAGGCTGCTTGCTTTTATTCCAGAATGTTGTTTTTTGTAGTTTTCTTTTCACACACCATATTGCTATTTAACAGCACATACTGTGAAAACTGTAAGTGTCTGTGTGAGTTAGGTTGTGAGTGGGTGTTTATAACGATGTATTTTATTTGTACTTTTTATATATATTAAAATTCTTCAGATCTTCTTCCATCAAGATTTTACTCTATGTCCCTGACGGTTATATTTTCTATAAACAGTTCTGTGAACGGTTGCAGTGGATTTCACAAAAACCAGTTGAACGATTTTCTTCCATAACTGCACTCTCAGCGAAAGTGACATGAGCACTTTGAACACGTTTGAGAGCTCTGGAGTTGAGGCAAAAGGTAATGTCTGTCAGTGGGGCTTGATAATATATTCACATCCAGTCCTTGGCCTCTCTGCAGATCGCACAGAGCAGTGATCACGAATTTCCAACTGTAACTGTGATTCTAGGCAAAAGTGTGTGTGAAAGAGGTACACAGACGTCCAATTATGTACAGTGCGAAAGTAAAAGAAAATGCAATGCTTACGGGTGAGTGGGTGTGAAGTGTGTGTGTGGGGGGGGAGATGGTGAAATGAAAGAAATGCAAGGGAGTGCATGCAGGAGATAGTGAAAAGAGGGTGCATAGGAGGAAAGAGATGACGTGTGACATCGGCACATGAAGCATTTTAGAATTATGTGGGGAGAAAATGTGCCTGAAAGAGAGGCTACAGAGAAAAGCTGTGCGAAGGGGAGAGCAGGAGTGATTCTGACATTGTCAACATCACTACCCTTTCCACAGAACTCAGTAACCTCTATTTCACAGTTTCATTTTTTCAGAATTGAAGCATTTTCAATTCTAGTTATTCAAATAAAATCACTGTTGTTTCTCATTTGTCTGATGCTTATAACAAGCATTAGTAAAATCAATAGGCCTGGCATATTTCGGGTGCATGTCCATTATTGTTTGATATGTCTGGTTGCAACAACAGAAAGCTCATAAATGGGCAGCAAAATACTGGTCAGATTGCAGCTATTGAAAGCACAGGATTCTAAATTACATGCTATAAAGCCACGGACTTAACTACATCGGTCACGCCTCTTGGAAAGGATTCCTTGCAGTGGCGTAATGAAACTTATGGGAGTCCCACTGCAAAGTACATGGAGAGTGCTCCCGAGACCCAGTCGGGAGCTCTCAGGCCAGGGCCAGGGCCCATTGGCCATACCCAGTGCCAGAGGGGGCCCCCTGGAGCCCCTGCAATGTTACGCCACTGATTCCTAGATACGCTATTTTGACCACACCTCTTTTATGTTATGTTATATTATATGGGTTTATAAAGCGCACTGTTACCCAAGGGTGTCCTGGCGCTGAGCACTATATACCTGAAACCCTCCATCCCTTGAGTCCCGCCTGAGACTAAGCTGAAAACAACCATGTCTTCAGACCTTTCCTAAATGAAAAGTGTTCCGTGGCAGATCTTAGATAAAATGGAAGTTCGTTCCAGGCTCCCTGGTCCACCGCCTCACGGACCTCTTCCATGGCTTTGATCAGTGCTGACTCTGTACTATGTCCTGCACGGAACCCATATTGAGAGGGGTCCAATATGTTGTTTTTCTCCAAGAAATCGTTTAAAGACCCTTCCCCCAGAATGGTTTTGATGGAGGGTGATTCCGTTGGGGAAAGGTGACACCCAGGAAACACACCAACCCCAGAAATGACTGAATACTTTAGGCACATGGTAGTCCATAGTGATGTGCCTTGCTGAATCCCAACACGTGGGATTACCCATAATCCCCAATAAATATCCAAGTGTCAGTAAAAAACCAAAAGTTCACTTTCTTTAAAAAAAACTTTTTAGAACTTTAGGCAAATGGCATAAGTCTTACCATCCAGTGTGCTCATGTTTTTCCCAGTAAAAACTGTAACTCACATATGTAAGTGGAGCTATTACACAAGACAGGAATAGGCCGCCATTGCGACCATATGCAGACCACATTGACACTATATTGACTTCACACATGCACCGATTTGACATATTCCTGTTAGTAACGATAGGCTCATCTACACATGTAAGGTACTCTTTTTATTGGTAGAAGTGTGAGAACTGTGGAGGGTAGGGGCTGGTAGTTTTGCTGTTCTCCACATTTTCCTAAACATTTGGTCACATAAATATGAGGGCATTCTATTTAACCAGTGTATGAAATGAAATGAAATGAAAATGGGTATTTAGTAGAGCGCACAGCTACTGAAACAAGAGTGTCCTGGTGCTTGTGCGGCGATAAGAGAGGAGTGAAAGGGACAGTATTTTATTGAAACAACCAAGTCTTTAAGCTCTTTTTAAAAGAAAGTAAGTTAGAGTCAAACCTCAAAGATTCCGGCAGGCTGTTCCATCATTTATCCCCAGAAAACCAAAGGATCTGCCGCCTGTACGAGTAAGACGTATTTTGGGCAGAGTGGCCAAATTAGTATTGGACGTTGAATAACGGTTGACACGTTTATTAAGGTACTCAGCATCAACCTTGTGGAAAACTTTAAAAAAGATGGTCAAGACCTTAAAGTCAATCCGCTCTTTGATGCGGAGCCAGTGCAAAGATTTAAGAACCGGGGTCATGCAGGTTCTAAGACTAGATCGCGTGATGGCTCCGGCAGCCGCATTTTGGACCACGTGCACATGCTGGGTCAGAGATTTAGGGATACCAAGGTACAGACAATTGACATAGTCGGGCTTAGATGTCACAAGAGCCTGCACAACGATCCTTCTGCTCTCCAATGGGCGAAGCTGCAAAAATTGTTTCAACATTCGGAGTAAACCGAAGCAAACACCTGAGAGGTGTTGAATCTGAGGATGCATCAACAATGATTTGTCAATGATTATTCCTAGATTTTTTACTTTCTCTTTTTTAACGGGCAGAGGTGGCAAATCCTTGGGCCACCAAGAGCTCCAGTCAGGTGTTTCGTGTATCACTTCTGCAAGCTCCAGTGAGGTGTTTCGTGTATCAATTCTGGGTAAGAAAGAGGGTGGCACCATCACAAAGAACAATAACCAGGACTCCCCTAGGTGTCTAATATTCAGAAATGTCTGCGATTGGAAGGTTTCTGGAAGGTGCTGGATAAGCCCAGACCCAAATGCCACTCCTACCCTCTTCAAAAAAGTCAACCTAATCTCAAGCATCTTTTTTGCTATTTCCACTGTCACATTTTTGGGCCTAGCCTGTCTGGAGTAATACACTTGTGTCCTGCCATTTTAACTAGGAGTGTGGAAATGGAGGAAGGTAGGAGATTAGCTATTATCCATCGGACACCTGTATTTTTTTTTGCTTTCTATCGTAATGCAATTTCCACAAAGAACACTTTTTGAAAAAATTTGCTCAAAATCACCCGACATTTTGTGTAATATAGAATTCGAGTGGCACAAATGTCATCAAGTCCTAAACTCTGAATCTTAGGTACATTAAAAAAATACCTAGCTTTCATTCACCCCGACTTCTATTTATTAATGTGTTTGTTATCAAGTGATGAATGTTTGATACACAGTGAAGAAACATTGTAAGCCAGGCCTAGATTGCTGGCTGTTAGTATCATCTACTTTTGAATAAACTACAAACACTACAATACTATGCTACATGATGCAAGAATGGTATATTTCTTCTGAAGTTCTACCTTCTGGCAAAGATTTACAGGTGAAAACCTTGTGACCCATTACTTTTTCTCTCAAAATGATGCACTCCCTACGAGAAGCGAGCTGCTGTTTGGAATCCAAATAAGATCCACCTCATTTCTCTGGCACATGCGTGTGTGTATGCACCGCAGCAAAGCGCCACCAAGCCACTGAACCATGTCTACTAAATATGGGATAATTAAGTAAAAGAAAAAGAGCTAGGATGAGCAAAGATACTGTGCTAGCACATACTGCTTATTAAGCCTTTGAACTTTAAACACAGAAACCTATCTCAAATCCCTCATCCCACAGGCCCTGCAATTTCCTGCCACTTAGACCCTGAACTAGTAATCTTTTACAGTCTTGATACTTATCGAAGGTTGGCAAGCTAGGAGCTGTGCACAAAGCTGCAGTGTCTGCTCTCAGTCGCTCCCCAGAGCCTTCAACATACTCCTTTTTAGATTTTCCTCTCCACTCCAGTGTTATCTGTCAGGGAGCTCTTTCCTTCTCCCGGAAGATGACTGATGAAAATAGCTCTTTATTCGTTACAAAGGCAAAACCGAAGCATTACCAATGCTTGTTTACTGTTGAGAGTCCTTGAAAGGGCAAGGAATAGGGCCTGCTTGGCCCCCTTATACTGCAGAAAAACAGGCAGTTGTGGGCAGGAAGAAGGCAAAGTTGGAGTGTTGTCAGGTCTGAAATCCAAAGCAAGTCAACCATCAACGACGCCTTGGAAGCATGCCTGGAACAAGCAAGCCCCCGTCACAAGTCATGTTTAAAATGGGGAAAAGGAAATATTTTAAAATAAAGTAGTGACACAAACTCTTGAAATTTTTTTTTGAAAAAAATGCACTGAACTCATAAACACTGATTATGGTTTGCAGTTATAATATGAATGAGGCAGGAAAAAACACCCAGACTGCCTCCACAAAGTGTGAAAAAAACGCTTCAAACATTGAGTTATAATAGGAAATGCTCTTTTTCCAAAATCGCAACCAATGTGCTTTTGCCTCATGTTCCTTTTTGTGTTTGTTTTGTTGGCTTTATACAGGTTGGAAGGCCAGTGTTCAAATAACAGTGCACACCCGGGAGTACTCATTGTCCACAACTGTAAGACGCTTCCTGAACTGTGCTCATTCTCTAAAACTATACATTGATACCTGGATTAGCATACATTTTTCAGACTGTGCATCTATTGCCTCCCTTGCAGATTAGCCTAGATGGCTAAAAGTCTGCTTTACCATCCCCTCAACATCTTATCAAAAGTCCAAATCAAGCGGTTTTTCTTTAAACAAGCCCAAAAATCCACAACAAGCGACTGTGGAAAATTTGGACTGATAGTGGGTAAAAATGAGTCCAGTACACAGCATATAACAAGCACACGTGGCAACACTGTCAAGGTTGTGCTTGAGTACTTGAAGAGAGATGGGCAAAAAACGATTGGGTCTGAGCACATGGTGTGAGGAAAAAGAACGGTTGCACCATCTGGCCGTGTGGGGTAACGAAGAATACACGGTTTGTGCTGATGCAAGAAGTATAAACGGTTTGAGCTGGTGCAAGAAGAAGACACAGTTTGTGCTCATGCAAGAAGAAATGAAGAAATGCACGGTTTGTGCTGGTTGCAAGTAGAATACACGGTTTGTGCTGATGCAAGAAGTAAAAACAGTTTGAGGTGGTGCAAGAAGAAGACACAGTTTGTGCTGATGCTAGAAGAAATGCACGGATTGTGCTGGTGCAAGAAGAATGCACGGTTTGTGCTGATGCAAGAAGAATGCACGGTTTGTGCTGGTGAAAGACGAATGCACGGTTTGTGCTGGTGCAAGAAGAATGCACGGTTTGTGCCGGTGCAAGAAGTAGACACGGTTTGTGCTGGTGCAAGAAGAATGCACGCGTTGTGCAAGAAGAATGCACGGTTTGTGCAAGAAGAATGCACGGTTTGTGCTTGTGCAAGAAGAATGCACGGTTTCTGCTTGTGCAAGAAGAGTGCACGGTTTGTGCTGGTGCAAGAAGTAGACATGGTTTGTGCTGGTGCAAGAAGAATGCACGGTTTCTGCTGGTGCAAGAAGAATGCACGGTTTGTGCTGGTGCAAGAAGAATGCACGGTTTGTGCTGGTGCAAGAAGTAGACACGGTTTGTGCTGGTGCAAGAAGAATGCACGCTTTGTGCAAGAAGAATGCACGGTTTGTGCTTGTGCAAGAAGAATGCACGGTTTGTGCTTGTGCAAGAAGAGTGCACGGTTTGTGCTGGTGCAAGAAGTAGACACGGTTTGTGCTGGTGCAAGAAGAATGCACGGTTTGCGCCGGTACAAGAAGAATGCACGGTTTGTCTGGTGCAAGAAGTAGACACGGTTTGTGCTGGTGCAAGAAGAATGCACGGTTTGCGCCGGTGCATGAAGTAGACACGGTTTGTGCTTGTACAAGAAGAATGCACATTATGTGCTTGTGCAAGAAGAATGCACGGTTTGTGCCAGTGCAAGAAGTAGACACGTTTGTGCCAGTTCAAGAAGTAGACACGGTTTGTGCTGGTGCAAGAAGAATGCACGGTTTGCGCCGGTGCAAGAAGAGTGCACGGTTTGTGCTGGTGCAAGAAGTAGACACGGTTTGCGCCGGTACAAGAAGAATGCACGGTTTGTCTGGTGCAAGAAGTAGACACGGTTTGTGCTGGTGCAAGAAGAATGCACGGTTTGCGCCGGTGCATGAAGTAGACACGGTTTGTGCTTGTACAAGAAGAATGCACGTTTTGTGCTTGTGCAAGAAGAATGCACGGTTTGTGCCAGTGCAAGAAGTAGACACGTTTGTGCCAGTTCAAGAAGTAGACACGGTTTGTGCTGGTGCAAGAAGAATACACGGTTTGTGCCAGTGCAAGAAGTAGACACGTTTGTGCCAGTTCAAGAAGTAGACACGGTTTGTGCTGGTGCAAGAAGAATACACGGTTTGTGCCAGTGCAAGAAGAGTGCACGGTTTGTGCTGGTGCAAGAAGTAGACACGGTTTGTGCTGGTGCAAGAAGAATGCACGGTTTCTGCTGGTGAAAGAAGAATGCACGGTTTGTGCTGGTGCAAGAAGTAGACACGGTTTGTGCTGGTGCAAGAAGAATGCACGGTTTGTGCTTGTGCAAGAAGAGTGCACTGTTTATGCCGGTGCAAGAAGTAGACACGGTTTGTGCTGGTGCAAGAAGAATGCACGGTTTGCGCCGGTGCATGAAGTAGACACGGTTTGTGCTTGTACAAGAAGAATGCGCGGTTTGTGCCGGTGCAAGACGTAGCCCTTGCAAAAGTCAGTATGTTGGCATGACGACCCGAAAAGTCAAGCTCAGAATTTTGGAACATAAAAGCACGTTCAGATGCAGAAAAACAAACACGAAACTAACAAGATATTTCGTAGAATTTGATCATCAGGCTGATGAATTCACATGAACTGTCTTAGAAAAACCGTACATACCACCCCATGTGAGTGATATAGCCAAGTTTCTCTTCATCAAAGAACAGAAGTGGGTGTTCAGGCTTCATAGCGACATATCAGGCCTTATCGATGTTATACCGTGGACAGCCCTATGAACCCCTGCTCACAGACAATCCTAGCTTGTATATGTTAGAGCTAGCCCTGCAACTGTAGCTTGTATATGTTAGAGCTAGCACTGCAACTGTAGCTTGTATATGTTAGAGCTAGCACTGCAACTGTATTTAGTCAGCAAAAAACTAGTAAAATCAGCATAAGCTTATTTATGGGCAATCTCGCAACCCATTTGCCATGTTTATCACTATGGGGGAAAGGTTTCCCAGACTAATACAACTTCCTAGACAGGCATTTTCCTTTCATTAGACATAGGGTTAACAAAACTACTGCTTCCTGGCTGAGTGATGTCATCTTCTAGTTCACAGGTAACATCAAAGAACGAGCGCTAATACTCTGGGGCTGACAACTAATTCTAATCTGGTATCTACCAATGATTATAAAAAGCGTGATCCTGCCATTATTATTAGTAGCGATCATCGGGAGGCTAAAACTACTACTTCTGCGTTCAGTGACGTCATTTTGTAGCTCCAAGAGACGTCATTTGTACACGCCGCAGTGTTTCTCTATCACCTGTGGCGTGGTATGTCCGACATAAATGAAGGTCCCAGGCTTTTGCCGTCAACTCTCACACATCTCAGTCCGAGCTCGAGGTACCGATGGAGAGGTAAGGCTCCGTGAATATATTAACTCTCGTTTTTTACGATTTAAGTTAACATGTGTAGAGTGTGATTACAGACTGGGCTAAAATACAAGTGACTCTAGTTTGCACATTGGAAGCTCTCTTGAGCTTACTGTTAATCTCAATACAGGGGTGTATGCAGGAAAGATTTGGAATAGCGTGGCCTGAAGTAATACAGCACGGCTTAATCTTTTGAAATAAAGGTATGAGTGACCGATACGTTTCTGTGAGCATCACAGAGAGTGAGCAGCTATATGACATGCATGTATTCTAGATTGTTGAGGACAAGTGATACAAGTGGCAATATAAGATGCATGCCTATGCGTTTCTAACTACAAGAGGGAATCAAAACGTTTGAGAGAGCAAAGGCATCTAGTGAGTGTGCTTATTGGATTATCAGGACAAGTACATAGCGTATGTGTTAAGCGAGTGACTCTGGATAGAACCGTGATCCAGTGTCTTGAAGTGCATACTCGAGTTTTTCTGTAACATATATTCCAGTTGGTCAAAGAGTTATGTCAGTCTATTTTTGAAATATATTTAAAAAAATGAAAATTCTATATGGCAGAAACAACTTGAGGGACAGATTTTAATTCCATATTTCTGGTTTCCTCTCCCAAAAAGTTTTTTCCCCTCTCTATATAGGGTGGGGCCTCCTAGACCTGAGTTGTGACCGGGTTAGGTGAGGTCTTATCCTCGCACAAGACGGGTGAGCACATCAGTTGAATGAAAGATGTTTTGACATATACAACTTACAGATATATGTGACCGTGGTTGAACCTAGAGGTTCCACGGTATGGATGACAAATTGATTGGGCGATTTTGAAAAATAAGTGCCGATCCACAAAAATTAGTTTCAGTGAACCCACCTGCACCCACTGAATCAAATTAAGCACTGATAGAAAGAAGTTCCTTTTGTTTTGTTGCAGAGAGTTTCTTGCTAGGCTATCAAGATACTTAGTTGCTGCAGCTAGATCCTTGTTGCCTGGAGATTGGAAATCCTTGCATCTGAAGGTATGAAGAGCTTACTGGATACTGAGAATTATTCTGGGCTAACTCTAGAGATCGAGGATTCAGACATTGATTTGCCTGTCTTTATTGGAATTATGATTTCCAAGGATTCTGAACTGTAATGTGCACTTATTTTTTTACAAGAGGAGGTAGAGAAATCCTCACGTTTTACAGACTAGGTTTGTGTTGTTGTTGGGTTACATAGGGTATTAAGGTATTGTCAGTGATGGAGAAGTTAATGTGCATTTTCAGGAGAAAGGCACAATGCTAATGTGTATTATTAAAAATGTTACAGCTGATGAATCTATTATATTGAAAATCCTTCAGATCACAGACCTAATTTACAAATATCAGAAGGTAGTAATCTATATAGAAACACATATTACAGTTCAGGTCATTTCATACTTCTATGATAAAGGCTTCATTTATATTTCAGCTTTAGGAAGTCACTGCAATTTAACCAGCCGTAGAAAGACAGTAAAACAGTGGGTGCCAGTGAAAAAGAGATTGCTACATGGTATATCATTCCTCATAGGAGAAATAGTGAATTGGAAAGGGATGATTAAATACTCAGAGAATTATATTTTGTATACATCAACACCTCTGCAGTGTAGGATAAGCCCAGCTATTGGAATAGGTAGAGCTACAATATCCAGTGTCACTGTTCCCGGTCCCGTCCCACTCCACTTTCCCCGGGTTTCCTGCTGACCAGCAGGAACATCTTTTTCATGGTGTTAGTGTGTTCAGTGAAGCGTGGATATCAGTTTTGCACCTGTGACTGACTGAAGGAATTACATGGGCGTGTCAATAGGCAGTTTCCACCACTGGGGTGCAAGTAGCAAGCCTTGTACCTCACTACTGTAAATAAGCTTAATAAGCTGCTACCAGCAGTTATAGTGTCATGGCCTAGTCATGGGCATGGGAGTCACCCACGTTAAAGAAATAGCACGTTGGGTTATCCTATCACCTAAGAGAGTTTAGCACTGTGTTGGTTCACAACATTTAAAATATCAAGAGCATCTGTCATGGAGGCTCATGACACAAGGCTCTTTGCTGGTCTGTTCCCATGAGCCACAGGGTCAGACTGATTTGCATATGGCCATGTCTGAACTGGGTGGAGTGAGCTAAAGAAGGGTGACTGATTAAACCCAGATCAGTTGACTGGGGGTGAGTGTTTGATTTGCTCAAACGCTCCGTCCATCATCCCCTTTGGTACCGCCTAATTTTTCACAGCATCATG
This sequence comes from Lissotriton vulgaris, assembly GCF_964263255.1. Classification (NCBI taxonomy): domain Eukaryota; kingdom Metazoa; phylum Chordata; class Amphibia; order Caudata; family Salamandridae; genus Lissotriton; species Lissotriton vulgaris. The sequence continues at coordinate 1,677,485,117 of NC_141693.1, read as the reverse complement.
TTAATTGAACACAAATGATACACTGTTCCTGTCAGACAATGATTTATTTGTCTGGTGCCTGGGTGTTTTTGCGCACGCCAATCACACAAAATTTAAATTACCTTGTTGTTCAACATTTCCACTGTACCAATAAATACATGCTAACATCGGACTTCACTGTTAGCTGAGGAACCCAGCGCGTGCACTGTATGCTCAGCCTTCTGCATATAATTTGCAGCACTATAATTGGCCTTGGAGTCAGCACTCACGCACCACCCCTGCACAATGTTTCAAAATCATCTGGTGGCGTGTTGCCATTCTGTTCAGATGAGGGGCTCTCGTCGTGATATTCTTGGTATTAGCTCTATGGCAACCCACCGGGACATTTAGTCTCTGCAGAGAAGCTGAGTCATGAACAATAACAGATGGCGGAGGACCAGAACTCCCTCGCATGTCATTTTAGACTGGAATTACCTTTTATTGAAAGTGATCTTTAGTCAATTTCTGCTCCCCCACCCCAGCCAAATAAAGGGGGAGGGGCCCTCCTCTTAACCGAAGCTTAGTCTGGCAGCACAGGATAAACATCAGTATCTTAGCACAGACCAGGAGGGAAAGTTACCACATCACTTCTCCGAAATCATTTCCTGTGTTCTGTGGCTTCTCTTGCTGTTTCCCGGCCCTGTCCTAACATCGACCCCACCCTTGGGTGCATGATGCAAAACCGCAGATCGCACAGGGCGCTGCCAGCTTTGCATGCCCGCTTTCTATTTAAGCACGGTATTTGCATACACTAGAATAAAACAAGAAAACATCGACCGGGGTTATTGAGACAAAAAGAGATGCGCTGTAAGAACTGACAGACTTCAGTTGCTCTCGGCAACTCGTGGACCACTTTGCATCCTCCGTGATTTTACCTACTGTGTCTAGTGACCTGTGACTTTATCGGGGAGTCAAACGTCGTGGGATGCCACGTCTCTACCTGTATGTAATTTGATGAATTGAGTGCTGGAAGATGGTTATCCTAGGATGCAATCCTGTGAAGAATTCCACCATGACACATAAAGCGGTTTTATTTTGAATGAAATTAGATCAGTTTGCTCTTATGACATAACACCATGTACAATGTCTCGGTCTTAGTTCTCTAACGTACAGGGCTCGTTATGAGCTGATAGTTTTAGTTGTAAATGTGACAGTCATGCAAAGCTAACTGCAAGGAGAGTCAAAAGGAAAAACAAATGGAGGCTTTTCTATTTTCTCCAAGAATGTTTTGTTGGGCTATCTCTTTCCTTGGGGTTACAGGCATTGTCATTTTCTAGAGGCTTGAATTTTTTGTGTGTTAAACTGGTTCCTTGTATTTTTCTGCAATGAAAGTGGGAGGTAGTTAAAGGCTACTTGTAGGTCCTGAAGGATTGAGATGCACTAGAAGCGATCATCTAAATGGCTCAGGAAATCATCCTTTACAGTGGGATGAGTGGTGTCTCCCAAACTCCACCTAAATAGTGACCATAGATTATCTGGCAGGTTAACGCTCAAACTGATTTTGTTGTCCTTGACAAGAAGAACATCTTTTCACCCGGAAAATTAGACACTAGTATTTGCACTTATCCAGTATTAAGGGTGTCTTTCATAGATTCACATGCCTGAATCATTCCCCGTCGTCAGGATGGGTGTCCCCGGTACATAAATAAGTAATGTCCTATAGACATATAGAGAATAGTAGGTCTAAAGGCCTCACCTTAGTAACATATCCCTGTTCTTTTGTTAAAAAGGACCGAACTCTAGAGAAGAGCCAATCAGCTGTCACCTCCCTCTAGAACCTTCCTGTCAGGAACCCCAGTCCCTCAGATTTTCTACCGCACGTTGTGCTAAGGGAGTCTCCCTTTGAGTTCTGTTCAGGTTTGTTTCTTCAAAGCTTTTTTCTTCAACATTTGGATATTTTCCTCAAGTGAAAGCTGTTCACTATGGCGGACACTCCTAAGAAAGGTCTCTTTAGAGCATGTGGCTCTTGTGGAAAGAAAAGACTCCACATAGATGACCAACATAAGGACTGCCTGTACTGCCTGTACGCTGATCATTCAGCTAAGGACTGCAAGGTAAGTTGAACTTTTTCTACAAAAACTCTCAAAGACAGAGAAGGACGCCTTTTGATCTGGCTCCAAAGGCTCAAAGATAGAGATAATTTGGATTCCTCTGAGGAAAGTGAGGGCTCTTCGGTCTCCTCAAAAATATCTCTAAAAAGGCCAAGGGTAGCTTCCCCTAGCCCTCGGGATGCTCCTCCAAAGAAGACACCAAGAAAGTCTTCAAAGGCTCTGTCAAAATCAGCATCTGAAAAGGAGGTTCACACCTTCAAGAAGCCTGCGCCGTCGACGACTACGATCTCGTCGACGACATCATCACCGTCCAAGAAAGCAGTGTCTCCTGTCTATGTCTCTACATCGACGACGACCGTCTTGACGACGACAGCATTGTCGTCATTTTCTTCATCGACGACGACGACCCCATCGTCGACGGCGGGTACGGCTTTATCGTCCACGATTGTTATTAAGAGATCATCGTCGACGCCCAAGATCCCGTCGACGATTGCCTCGCCAACGACCGCATCGACGACGAGATCATCACCGTCGACACCGACACCATCGACGAAGGCCTCGTCGTCGGAGACACCGTCGACGAAGGCACCGTCGGCGAGGACACCGTCGACGACGGCATCAATGCCATCGACAACGGCACAGTCGACGGTACCATTTACCGTCGACGACGGTCGACACTACTCTGTCGACAAGCACTCCGTCGATGGGCCCATTGATGTTGAGTGATTCTGGATTTCAAACAGCTTCCATACATCTGAAAATCAACAGAAAAACACTGACGCCGGAGTTAACTTCTCATAGCTGTGTGCAGCATTTACCACCAGCATGTCTCCTTCAGGATGAGGACTCTGATGACGGGGATATGTTTCAAGCAAATAGCCCTTCAGAGCTGCATGTTAAGTGCCAGAGCCCAGAAGAGGAGGATGTTCAGCAGGATGTAGTTCAACCACAAATTACACCTATGGTCTGTCTCCCAGCATCATTGGTTACAAATCTGCGATACCTCATCCAAGATTACAAACAGAGATTCCCAGAATGTCCAGCTCCTCCAGCTACCACGGCAGCGCCATCACCAAGACCACGACCGCCGCCCTTAGTTATCCAGCAGGAAAGGGTGAATTTGCCAAATCCTCAATTTTCGGATGAAGAAGAAGAGGAGGAACAACAAGAGGAAGGTGAAGTGCAGGACGATCAATCTGTCCATGAAGACTGGGACGATTACATTATACCTTCCCCAGCATCTCCAGTGCCCGCCACCTCGGATTTCCCGCCAGTGGACATCAGTGGTTTCCATAATGTGGTGGAAAGGGCCGCTAAGCACTTCCAAATTACAATGGATTCCCAGGAGCAGGACTTCTTCCTGTACGATTTCAAAGAACCTCTTAAGAAATCGACCAGGTCGATTCCGATTATTGATCTTTGGACACAGGGGGTTCAGGTTATGCAGAATCCCGCCTCGGTTTCACCAGAGGTCCCTCGTTTGGACAAAAAATACAAAGCTCCAAATACGGCGCCGGCATGCCTGACAGGTCATCCTAAACCTGATTCGGTGGTGACGCAGGCGGCGCAGAAGAATTCCAGAAATCCCTCATCTCCCTTATCAGCGCCGCCGGATAAGGAGGGAAGGAAATTGGACAACATTGGAAAACGATTTTCCACAATGTCGGCGATGACTGTGAAAGCACAAAAAGTACCTGAGATTTCCAGTAGCGGGCAGACATTTCCAGTTCCGTGTCCTGTCCTTTGGACTCAAGTCGGCGCCCCGCATCTACACAAAATGTCTTTCGCCGGTGGCGGCATACCTTAGGCAGCACGGTCACCAAGTCTTCCCATATCTGGACGACTGGCTAATCAAGGCACCATTCTTCAAAGACGTTTCAGATCTTCCAACGCCTTTCTGAATCTCTTCAATCATCTGGGTCTTACGCTCAACGAAAAGAAGTCTACCCTGCAGCCTTCCCAAACCATCACCTTTCTGGGCGCAACCCTGGATACATGTTCTGCAAGAGCGTTCCCATCGCAGGAGAGAAAACGCAAACTCCTATCACTAGCCTCGGGAGTGGCCTCAAAGAAAGTGTTGACGGTCCGCCTCTTCAAGTCCCTTTTGGGGATGATGTCATCGTGCATCCTATTGATACCTCATTGCCGTCTAAGAATGCGTCCTCTGCAAGAGGCACTTTCCAAGCAGTGGGTACAATGCATGGGGTCATTCGACGACCGCATAAAGATGACATTTCAAATGGTCAAGGCTTTATGCTGGTGGATGTCGTCAAAGAACCTGTCTCAAGGATTGACATTCCTGCTTCCCGCAGCTCCTCATGTCATCACCACGGACGCCTCCTTGGAAGGTTGGGGGGCCTTTCTGCAGGAACTGCAGATAAGCTGAAAATGGTCAGTTGCAGAGAAAAATCTCCATATCAATCTGCTCGAACTGAGAGCGGTCTTACTGGCCCTGCAGTCCTTCTTGCCAAGGATCAAAAACTCCTTAGTGCTCGTTAGGACAGACAACACTACGATGATGCACTATCTCAACAAACAGGGAGGGACGCGCTCACTGACACTCTCTTGCGAGTCGCAAAAAACCTGGAACTGGCTGATAGTGAACAACGTAGCCCTACGGGCGGAATATGTCCCAGGCACAGACAATGTACTCGCCGACTCGTTGAGCAGGCAGAAAACATCATTGCACGAGTGGGAGCTAGATCAGAAGATTATCAACCAGATCTTCTCCAGATGGGGCACGCCACGGATCGATCTATTTGCGACAAGGATGAACGCCAAATGCCCACACTTCACAAGTTGGCATCCCCAGTCAGGATCTCTAGGGAATGCATTTTCCATCGCATGGCATAATGTCTTTGCGTACTCCTTTCCGCCATTCCCAATGCTTCCCAGAGTCCTAAGGAAGATAAAGGTGGAGCCTTGTACTCTGAATCTAATAGCCCCAACTTGCCCGAGGCAACATTGGTTCACAGAACTCCACCGTCTATCCCTGGAGCCGCCGATCCGCCTGAAGCAGTGTCCGTCTCTGCTCACAATGAACGACAGACAAGTTCAACATCCGGATCTGAAATCTATCCGGTTAACCGCCTGGTTCCTGAGTTCCGAAAGTTCCAGAATTTGAACATTCCACAAGACTGTAGAGATATTCTTGCCAAAGCACGGGCGGATAGCACTACCAAAACTTATTCCCTGAAATGGAAGCGATTTTGTGTTTGGTGTGCAGATCAAGGGATTCGCCCTTTCTCCTTCTCACCGGAGCAAGTCTTACCTTACCTGTTACATCTGGCGCAGTCTGGCCTAGCTCACTCCTCCATTAAAGTACACTTGGCGGCAATATCTCGTTATAAGAGAACTTCAACGGGTCCATCCCTCTGGTCAAGCAGGTTGATGAAACAATTTCTAAAGGGATTATACAGGTCTTTCCCACCAGTAAGGATGTTGCCACCTACCTGGCATCTGAATGTGGTTCTTAATCAGCGCATGAAACATCTATTCAAGCCAGTGCACAGAGCTGACCTAAAGTATATCTCTTGGAAAACAGCGCTCCTCCTTGCGCTCACCTCTGCAAGGAGGGTGAGTGAGCTGCAGGCGTTTTCAATCCAGGATCCTTTTCTACAGTTTAAGAACGACAGAGTAATCCGGAGAACCAATCCGAGGTTTATTCCGAAGGTTCTGTCGGATTTCCACCTAAATGAGCCGGTGGTTCTACGTTCCTTCTTTCCAAATCCAAGCATAGCAGCTGAAAGATCGATACATTCTTTGGATCTCAAACGATGCTTGAAGTTTTACATCGACAAGACAAAAGCATTCAGAAAGTCTAACCAGCTGTTCGTAGCTTACAGCAGACCTAGGAGGGGTCTACCACTTTCCAAGCAGAGCATCTCCCGATGAATTTCTGTGGCCATTGCTTTCTGTCATGACCAAGCTGGACAGCCACTATGTTCTAAAGTGAGAGCTCACTCCACGAGAGCTATGTCTACTTCTATGGCACTCTTTGCAGGGGTGCCAGTCATTGACATTTGCAGAGCGGCAACATGGAAGTCGCTGCATACCTTCACTAGACATTACTGTCTGGATACAGAGCTGATGAAAGATGCAGCAGTGGGACAAGCAGTGTTAAAGCCATCTATTTCACTAAGGTGAGCCTTCCTCCGTCCCTCCATCCTTCTCTGGTATGCACATTTCTTTACTGATGCTTCTTATTGATGTCTATTGGCTGTTACTAGTCGCATGATATGTATTATCTAATGACTTGTATATACTGTACCATCAGAAATGTGCACTCTGCATTGCTTCCTACTCTGATTAAGGCATGTGAATCTATGAAAGACACCCTTAATACTGGATAAAAAATGCGTTACTTACCTGTAACTGCAGTTATCCAGTATTGGTGTCTTTCATAGATTCACATTCAACCCTCCCACCTTCCCTGTATTGACTCACCTAATTCTTTCAGTAAGACGCCTACTTAGCTTGGTGCGTATGAAAATCTGAGTGACTGAGGCTTCTGACAGGAAGGTTCTAGAGGGAGGTGACAGCTGATTGGCTCTTCTCTAGAGTTCGGTCCTTTTTTAAAAAAGGACAGGGATATGTTACTAAGGTGAGGCCTTTAGGCCTACTTAGGACATTACTTATTTATGTACCGGCGACTCCCATCCCGACGGCGGGGAATGATTCAGGCATGTGAATCTATGAAAGACACCAATACTGGATAACTGCAGTTACAGGTAAGTAACACATTTCTTATGTGGGCACCTGAAAGAACAGCAGCAAAATCACTTTTAAATTACATGCAGTAGTATTTTTTAAACCCAAAACGCCAGAGATTGGAAGCTATCCAAAGTAGTTTCTTTGGTGGGTAAGGTTACAATTAATGGCAGGATAAGTTTAAATGTTTATTTGCTGTATGTTGAGATGAATATTCTTTGCAAATCTTAGGAAAGCTGTTTGGCCAGGCCATGAAACATTTTCCGAAAAGGGGGTGGTGATGAACAGAGTGTCTGAATTAAGCAGACCACTCTTACCCAGTCCAAAGATCAGGGCTTGATTAATCACCGTTATTTATCTCACTGCACCATCCCAGCTCAGAACCTGGCTATATGCAAATCAGTCTGTCCCTGGCCCAGTGCATCATGGGAACAGGGCAGACTAAACTACCAAGCCAATTCTTCACCAAAAAGGAGACAAGCTACCGGGGACCGGTTTCTGGCATTTCAGCCGTCTTCGGCCCGGCTTGCTTGAATCCTGATGGTGCAGTGAGAAAGGGACTCATGTCTGAGTATACCCTGCCACACCTATAGTGGCCAAAAACGATTCAGAAAAGGGGGTGGTGATGAACAGAGTGTCTGAATTAAGCTTGTCTCCTTTCTGGTGAAGAATTGGCTTTGTAGTTTAGTCTGCCCTGTTCCCATGATGCACTGGGCCAGGGACAGACTGATTTGCATATAGCCAGGTTCTGAGCTGGGATGGTGCAGTGAGATAAATAACGGTGATTGATCAAGCCCCGATCTTTGGACTGGGTAAGAGTGGTCTGCTTAATTCAGACACTCTGTTCATCACCACCCCCTTTTCTGAATCGTTTTTGGCCACTATAGGTGTGGCAGGGTATACTCAGACATGAGTCCCTTTCTCACTGCACCATCAGGATTCAAGCAAGCCGGGCCGAAGACGGCTGAAATGCCAGAAACCGGTCCCCGGTAGCTTGTCTCCTTTCTGGTGAAGAATTGGCTTGGTAGTTTAGTCTGCCCTGTTCCCATGATGCACTGGGCCAGGGACAGACTGATTTGCATATAGCCAGGTTCTGAGCTGGGATGGTGCAGTGAGATAAATAACGGTGATTGATCAAGCCCTGATCTTTGGACTGGGTAAGAGTGGTCTACTTAATTCAGACACTCTGTTCATCACTACCCCTTTTCTGAATCATTTTTGTCCACCATAAGCGTGGAAGGGTATACTCAGATGTGAGTCCCTAGCTCAGTGCACCATCAGGATTCAAGCAAGCCGGGCCGAAGACGGCTGAAATGCCAGAAACCGGTCCCCGGTAGCTTGTTTCCTTCCCAGTATAAGAATTGGCTTGGTAGTTTGGTCTGCCCCGTTCCCATGATGCACTGGGCCAGGGTCAGACTAATTTGCATATAGCCAAGTTCTGAGCTGGGATGGTGCAGTGAGCTAAAAAACGGTGATGGATCAAGCCCTGATCTTTGGACTGGGTAAGAGTGGTCTGCTTAATTCAGACACTCTGTTCATCACCACCCCCTTTTCTGAATCATGAAACATTTTCCGGCTTGCCTTTTTGTTTTTCTTCCAGTGAACTGGACAGTCATGCAGGCCCACTGGAGTTGCTCCATGCAATTTTTGATTTTGTACAAAATCGAGGCAGTGTTTTGATGCCAGAGGTTACCAAAAGTGTACACTTGCCTCAGTGGGGCTGGCTACTTCAGCTCAAATGAGGCAATGTAACAGGTGGTGATAGTAAAAGTCAGGACCTTTTACCCATATCCCTTTGAGGAGAATGTGTACCAGCGGTGGCTAGCAGTAACAAAATATTGTGAGGCGCAATGGCGCTTATCTTGCCATAAACTCCGCGGCAGCTCCTGCCCTTTGCAGCACTTCTCTGCCAGCGATCCTTGTGTCAATGAGCAGGAAAGGACTTTCTTACTGCTCGTGGAATGGGAATCCAACCAATCCTGGAGCTGCTTTCATGCTGTTTTCAGCATGAGAGCAGCTCCAGGATTGTTTGGAGCCAGCTAACCCAGCACTCATTTTGAGGCTGGGGGCTTGTGCCAGCAATCCCCAGCTGTTTCACATCCCCTGGAATGCTCCGTCCATAGTGCTTATGTCTGATAGGACAGCTGTAGACAGCCGGCTAATCTGACATGCACATTGGCAGGGGCAACAGTCCTCCTGCAATCGCATGACTGAGCCCCACCCCTCACCCTTGAGCTGCACAGCGAGAGCCGGTGGCACATAAAATGGAATTGACATGCCATTTTATTTATGTGTTTGCTTGCTGTGCTTGCAGCAGGTGGTGCAACGCTCCTCTGCCATTTAGAGGAGCCACCCCTACCAAGAACCGACTCTCCCAAGTAAAAGGGCCAGGAAGCCCCTTGCTGTCATCACGTCTATGTACATGAAGGACGAATGTTGTTTAGTTCATGAGTTGACGGGTGAATAGTGGAGTGTGTGGGTATATTTGTATCTATGTGTCTGCTCAAAATAGTGATTTGGCTTTGAGCTGGTGATGACTATCTTAAACAAACCCGGCAACATGCAATGCCTAATTGTCCTCTCCCTGAAACCTATTCACCTGGTTTAAGGGTGAGCAGGGGCATCGCTTGTTCAGTAAGATTGTGTGAGCTTCAGATATTCCGACAATCAGACTGGCATATAATGTTTCAATACATTATAGGACAAGCAGGGTGCATGAGAGGGGCCCAAGGGGCAGTGGAAAGGGAGAAGAATGTGGATTGATAGGAGTATTTAAGAGAGAAAACACAACATTTTGTAAAATAACAAACATTTTGAGGACTTTCCAAACAGGGGGGAGAGGGTGTGTGTGCATTTTTGGCTGTGTGAATGTAAACATCCCTGGTGAAATCCGACTGACATCTCACAACAGTGGCGTAGCGACAATTGAGGGGGCCTCCTGCAAGGTATGTGAAGGGACCCCTTCCGGACTCTATTAGGCACTCTCCGGCCGAAGCGCTATGCTGAGGGGGCCCCCTGGAGCTTAGGGCCCCCCCCACCGAAGGTGGCTGCGGTGCCTGTGTTACGCTCCTGTCTCACAATACCCGAGTTAAAGCACTTGTACCCAACTATATATCTGAAAATACATTTATTAGGGGGGTGTTACACCCCAACACCACCCCCTGAAGCGATGCCACTGAGGTTGAGGTTTTCAGCACATTCCCTTTTCTGCTGTAGTTTTTTCTCTCCACTCGGTGACACAAACCCATTCTCCATTTCCTGTGTTGTGCACATGTTCCATGGCAAAGAGAGCTGTTGCAGGTCTCAGTGTGGGCCAATACACATCATACCTGAATCCAGCAGAACTGGTGTCTCTGTAGACTCTGTTGCTTAGAAGCCTGAGAAATCTGGCCATTAATAGGGATTGGATACTTCTCCAGGATTGGAAAAGTCAAAAACATCTGGATGTAGCAGAAGCCCTGGTTGGAACTAGTATCCCACCTCCAAGTACAGGAGCCAGATTATGGAACTGATCTGGAACACAGTCATTTTACCCTCTTTGTGTGCCCAGGTGGCACTTGTATATTAAGGAAGAGGCGTTCTTATCCCCAATCTGTTTTGGAGGTATTCAAGAATGTTAGTTATTTACACAAAATTGTATTTCCTGTCAGTAAGTACCCATAACAATCGACACTGCTCTCCCTCTCCACTGCCCTTAAGCCCACCTCATGCCTTTCTGTCGTATGCTCTAGCTGGGTTGCTTCTTCCCATTGCTGGGTGGGTCCTCAGGTCTAGAGTAACGTTTCTTAGCACAGAGGGGCTGGTGCATCGATCCCATTGATGACTATACCCCAGGGCCATGGTGATGCTCAGTGAAAGTCTGTGGCTGCTACCAAACTTATGCTGCTGTATCGACCCCATTGCTTGCTATACTCCAGGACTGTGTTGATGCTCAGCCCCATTGCCGACTATACCTCAGGGCTATGGTTGTGCTCTGTCCCTGCCTCTGTCTGCTACCACAGATATGCTGCGGACTGTACCCCAGGGCTGTGGTGATGCTCAGTGCCTGCCTTTGTCTGCTACCACAGCCATGTTGCTGACTTTGGTGATGCTCGGTGCCTGTCTGTGGCAGCTAACAAAGATATACTGCTGTATTTATCTCACTGCTGACTGTACCCCAGGACTGTGGTGGTGCTCAGTGCCTGCCTCTGTCTGCTACCACAGCCAGGCTGCTGACTTTGGTGATGCTCGTGCCTGTCTGTGGCAGCTAACATAGATATACTGCTGCATCTATCTCACTGCTGACTGTACCCCAGGGGGGCTGTGGTGGTGTTCAGTGACTGCCTCTGTCTGCTACCACAGCCATGCTGCTGACTTTGGTGATGCTCGGTGCCTGTCTGTGGCAGCTAACAAAGATATACTGCTGTATTTATCTCACTGCTGACTGTACCCCAGGGCTCTGGTGGTGCTCAGTGCCTGCCTCTGTCTGCTACCACAGCCATGCTGCTGACTTTGGTGATGCTTGGTGCCTGTCTGTGGCAGCTAACAAAGATATACTGCTGCATCTATCTCACTGCTGACTGTACCCCAGGGCTGTAGTGATGCTCAGTGCCTGCCTCTGTCTGCTACCACAGTCATGCTGCTGACTTTGGTGATGCCTGGTGCCTGTCTGTGCCAGCTAACAAAGATATACTGCTGTATTTATCTCACTGCTGACTGTACCCCAGGGCTCTGGTGGTGCTCAGTGCCTGCCTCTGTCTGCTACCACAGCCATGCTGCTGACTTTGGTGATGCTCGGTGCCTGTCTGTGGCAGCTAACAAAGATATACTGCAGGATTTATCTCACTGCTGACTGTACCCCAGGGCTCTGGTGGTGCTCAGTGCCTGCCTCTGTCGGCTACCACAGCCATGCTGCTGACTTTGGTGATGCTCGGTGCCTGTCTGTGGCAGCTAACAAAGATATACTGCAGTATTTATCTCACTGCTGACTGTACCCCAGGGCTGTGGTGGTGCTCAGTGCCTGCCTCTGTCTGCTACCACAGCCATGCTGCTGACTTTGGTGATGCTCGGTGCCTGTCTGTGGCAGCTAACAAAGATATACTTCTGCATCTATCTCACTGCTGACTATACCCCAGGGCTCCGGTGGTGCTCAGTGCCTGCCTCCGTCTTCTACCACAGCCATGCTGCTGACTTTGGTGATGCTCGGTGCCTGTCTGTGGCAGCTAACAAAGATATACTGCTGCATCTATCTCACTGCTGACTATACCCCAGGGCTCCGGTGGTGCTCAGTGCCTGCCTCTGTCTGCTACCACATCCATGCTGCTGACTTTGGTGATGCTCGGTGCCTGTCTGTGGCAGCTAACAAAGATATACTGCAGTATTTATCTCACTGCTGACTGTACCCCAGGGCTGTGGTGGTGCTCAGTGCCTGCCTCTGTCTGCTACCACAGCCATGCTGCTGACTTTGGTGATGCTCGGTGCCTGTCTGTGGCAGCTAACAAAGATATACTTCTGCATCTATCTCACTGCTGACTATACCCCAGGGCTCCGGTGGTGCTCAGTGCCTGCCTCGGTCTTCTACCACAGCCATGCTGCTGACTTTGGTGATGCTCGGTGCCTGTCTGTGGCAGCTAACAAAGATATACTGCTGCATCTATCTCACTGCTGACTATACCCCAGGGCTCCGGTGGTGCTCAGTGCCTGCCTCTGTCTGCTACCACAGCCATGCTGCTGACTTTGGTGATGCTCGGTGCCTGTCTGTGGCAGCTAACAAAGATATACTGCTGCATCTATCTCACTGCTGACTATACCCCAGGGCTCCGGTGGTGCTCAGTGCCTGCCTCGGTCTTCTACCACAGCCATGCTGCTGACTTTGGTGATGCTCGGTGCCTGTCTGTGGCAGCTAACAAAGATATACTGCTGCATCTATCTCACTGCTGACTATACCCCAGGGCTCCGGTGGTGCTCAGTGCCTGCCTCTGTCTGCTACCACAGCCATGCTGCTGACTTTGGTGATGCTCGGTGCCTGTCTGTGGCTGCTAACACAGATATACTTCTGCATCTATCTCACTGCTGACTATACCCCAGGGCTCCGGTGGTGCTCAGTGCCTGCCTCTGTCTGCTACCACAGCCATGCTGCTGACTTTGGTGATGCTCGGTGCCTGTCTATGGCAGCTAACTAAGATATACTGCTGCATCTATCTCACTGCTGATTGTACCCCAGGGCTGTGGTGGTGCTCAGTGCCTGCCTCTGTCTGCTACCACAGCCATGCTGCTGACTTTGGTGATGCTCGGTGCCTGTCTGTGGCAGCTAACAAAGATATACTGCTGCATCTATCTCACTGCTGACTATACCCCAGGGCTCCGGTGGTGCTCAGTGCCTGCCTCTGTCGGCTACCACAGCCATGCTGCTGACTTTGGTGATGCTCGGTGCCTGTCTGTGGCAGCTAACAAAGATATACTGCTGCATCTATCTCACTGCTGACTATACCCCAGGGCTCCGGTGGTGCTCAGTGCCTGCCTCTGTCTGCTACCACATCCATGCTGCTGACTTTGGTGATGCTCGGTGCCTGTCTGTGGCAGCTAACACAGATATACTGCTGTATTTATCTCACTGCTGACTGTACCCCAGGGCTGTGGTGGTGCTTGCAGCCGCAGCAGCTACTAGCACAGCTGAGTTGCTAAACCGGCTTCCTGCCAGCGGTACACGGAGGCCTCGCAGCAGGAATAGTGTTGAGAAATGAGGGGAAATGCGCGTTTTCAAGATAAAGATGGGGGGTGGAAGGAATAGAGTGTAGAAAGAGATAAAGTACTGTGAGCATCCTCTGAAGTGAGAACACTGGCAGCATCCCGGGGTCAAGGCTGCTCTCGCAAGCCTAGTATAAAAATAGAGATTCTTCCTTCCACAGTCATCACATGATGTCGCCTGCGAGAGCAATGAGAACAAGTAGGTTTATAACATATCTCTGCTCTGGAAGGGGAGGCGGGGCGGGGCGCATCCGTGCGCCCACTGGAGTGCGGTGCAGAGGCGGGAGGGGCCTTCCTGTGCTCGGTCTGGACGCCCTTGACACCCCCCAGGAGATCAAAGGACGGGGCTTTTCGTCTATAGGGGTGGAGAGGAGGGATTCATCCCAAAAACTATTATACGCAGGTTTGTTTTGGTAGGACTTTTGAAGCTGCTCTGCAAATGTGCGGTATTTGTCTTCGAAAATATAAAAATGCCAGTCTCCAGGTCTCTGTGACTCTTTGTACATGTCACACTACTGAGTCTCAAAGGAGGCTGCAATCAGGGGCTTTGGGCAGTGGGTTGTGGATGTCAACAGAAGAGAAACAGTTTCTTTAGGGTGAGGAAGATTTGCAGAGCTGGTGAGCCCCTCAGATTCTGTGGGAAGCATTTATCATGTTGGGCGGGTGGACATCCTTTCAAGGCCGGTGACACTTTTGAAAGAACATTGGTGAAGAGTCTGTAATAGATCTGTGCCCCTGAGAGGCGAACAGGATTATAGAAGAGCCAGGCGTATCGTGGTACTCAACTAAGTCTCCCCAGGCCTTTCTCTGTAGGCTGGTCAGCCTTGCCGCTAAGAAACCTCCTGGCACATCACTGTGTTGCTGTTTTCGAACAGTCCATTTTGAAATAGTTTTTGATTTTTGTTTATTCAGATAATTCTTCAGGCACATGCTACAGCCATTCCTTAAATCAGCTACAACTGAAGTAACATACAGGGTGAACATGTTCTAGAAACCTAGCAAACATTGATTGATTGCCTGCTTTAGAAAAGGATTTAATAGCGTTTTGCAAGTTCCCATTTAACCGCTAAGCTATATCTAAGGGTCAATGTGCCTGCTGGAAAATCTTTACTCAGTAAAATATACTAAGAACCCATGTCATTAACTTTGACCAAATGCAACTCCTAGCTATGGATGCAGCCCCATCAAGGGCATTATATGTAGGAAATGACCAGAAAGAGACACTATTTGCCTTGTGGGCCAGGTCTCAGGTATTGCAGGTCGACAGTGACCATGCGCAGTTTTTATCTGCAGAGGCTAGGTCGCATGTATCACAGGTCGACAATCGCAGGTATGAAGTGTCAGAGCTCAAAATGCACTTTCTCTGGCAATCGAGATTGCCTTTGGGTAACATGCTATGACTAATAAAAACATGAATAAAATCAAGACTAGCGTCTGACTGGAATTGTCACTTGTGAAACAAGCAAGGGAGCTTACTCTAGCACTGTCCACCTGCTCCTACCGTCCAACATCAAGTGTCAAGGAGACAAATAATATTCAATATAAGCACTTGAGCTACGGCACTCATCAGATTACAACCCATCGTTCTACGTAAGAGCCCTAAACAGCCAGCACTTAGCCTAGGCCACAGATGACATTGTAGAAGTTACTTTTCCTTGGTCAACCCTTGGAAGGCAATCCCGATCCATACCACATTCCAGCCAAAGTGACAAATATACCTAGAGATGGATTTGTTTGTGATATATGTGCTAAGCACCCTAGAGGTGAGTTGATCGTTCCAAAATGCCAATTTCTGTATTCCAACAATGTCCTCTGATCCCTGTAGAGTAGATATATATTCACCGTGGCTCAGGGAAGAAGGCCGGTGACTGGAAGAGTTCCAGAAATTCATTGAAAAGCCAACCGCTATCCTACTATGATTTGCTTCTGTGTTGAACAACTCTTAACGAATGTTATTGTTTATGGTCGGGAGGAGTAGGAGAGGCGGAAAGTGACGCAAGAAGAGGAGTGAAGCAAGGGAAAAGAATAAAAAAACAAAGAGATGAAGTAAAGAAAGGCACGCATGAAAGAAGACAGGAGCTGGAAGGGGAGCAACAAGAGGACATGGAAGAGTTTATTTCGAGTCACTGCGATGCAGACTGTGGAACAAGCAAATGAATGCTGCCAGGTTTGGCAGGGTATCCAGTCGCACTCTTTTGGGGAAATCAATCCCTTGTCAACAATGGTTCAACTTAATTAGGTAATGACGGTCATAAGTCAAGGTGAACTTTCAGTTACACATGTTTATTCACTTGTAGTTTGGATACTTTGTCCTTTTCTTTAAGGTGAGGCTGTTACATCACAGCCATGTATCATTTCAATATTTGTCAATACACAATTGTTCATCCACAAGATAATTTTGGACCCAATGCATTTCGTGCTCGACAGCACTTCATCAGGGGAAATGCTGTCGAGCACGAAATGCATTGGGTCCAAAATTATCTTGTGGATGAACAATTGTGTATTGACAAATATTGAAATGATACATGGCTGTGATGTAACAGCCTCACCTTAAAGAAAAGGACAAAGTATCCAAACTACAAGTGAATAAACATGTGTAACTGAAAGTTCACCTTGACTTATGACCGTCATTACCTAATTAAGTTGAACCATTGTTGACAAGGGATTGATTTCCCCAAAAGAGTGCGACTGGATACCCTGCCAAACCTGGCAGCATTCATTTGCTATTATAGAGAACTCCCCTAAGGTCAGAGGGAAATAACCGGCCAGCACCTAAGAGACTAAAAACATTGCTAACCGCAATTTACCCACAGAGTGCCACACCCCCCCTTTTTAGACATTCGACACTTCTGACCCAACTAGTGTGAGCACCTATTCATTATAATGGAGTACGAGGATATTTCGAATTTAATAGACAACAGAGCTAACATTTTTGCCTTTTCCACTGAGGAAACCAACAGGATTTATTCGTTGATACAGGAAGCAGATCCCACAACAGCGGGTACCTTTTCATCTCAGAGCTTGTTGAAACAGTTATTATATATTTCAAAGCGGATCATTAACCAAAAACTTCATGCAGGAACTCTGATCAGATATCACAAGGATCAAAGAATACCAAGAGGGCTTCGAATTGCCCTTAAGCCGACACTTTGCAGGAATAACCCTAAATTCACAGAACGGTGGTATGAGATACTGAACAAATGTTCACTAGACCTTATTTTACTTATCGTAGATGAATTATCTAGAGTCATTGAAGATCTTGACAAAGACATCAAAAGAATTAAAACCAACTTGGAAAGCAACCTCTCTAAAGATGATTTGGATCGAGAGCTAACAGACATCAATATTCAACTTGACAGATATACAAGAGAAATAAATGACAGGAAAATTCGCAAATACAAGCGCGATACGATCGATTATAAATTAGGGGAGGTGTATAATTGGGCCGAGGTGTACGCCCAACGAAGACAACAGAGACCATTTCAAAATCCATCCTCCGACGAAGGTAGTACATCATCCTTTGACTCCACACAGAAAGATTCCCAAAGGCCTGATAGACGAGGAAGACAAACAGACAACAGGACGGATACCACCAGTACCTCTGGCTCTACTACATCAGAGAGGCCTTTTTTAGGGAGAGGCCAAAACCAGCACGTCGAACCAGGAGGAGCAAGAGCACAAAGAGAACCAGGCTCGTCAATAGCTCAATCGACACGCAGCAAAACAACCTAGTCATCAATATATCTAAAGAGAATTTATCCAAGAGTCAACTTTCTGTATTACAACGTGGTCTGACATTCGTACCAACTTACAGACCCAACGAATTGGAAATGGAAGTGAGCTTCTTTAAGTTCATGAGGACTCTTAGATTGAGACATTTTTTTACAAATGTGGTGACTGAACCTTCATCCTCAACACAAACAGAAGACACGTTGTTGGGATTAAAGATTAAGAGCACCTTTTTGGCTCCTGTAAGCCACAAAATGTTGGATTCTTACGAAACAATCACATCTAATGAAATAAAGGAACTATTTAAGAAACCAAGCTCTAAGCGCTCTAACCTGTCAGTCCATGAGATCCGTGCGATCAACCAAATCACTGAAAATCACAAAATCAAATGTTTGTAAGGCGGACAAAGGAGGCGCCATCGTCATAATGGATATGGATTACTACACTGAGAGTGTGAACAACCATGTGTTCGACAACAAATTATACATGGTACTGCCAAATGACCCTACCAATACATTTAAAGGAGTTTTGACAACTATCATCAATCAAGCAGTTGAGATGGGAACCATCTCTGACAAAGAAAAACGCTTTCTGATTCAAGATCATCCCAAATGCCCAAGTATCCACATGTTACCTAAGATACACAAGGACTTGAAGAAACCACCTTTCAGACCCATAGTGTCCACAAGAGGTTCAATTCACGAACCCATAGGAAAGTATTTGGACCGTCATCTACAACCTCTTGTTCAGAAAATGTCAACCTATCTTCGTGATACCACCGACTTCCTTACCAAACTCAAAGAAGTTAAACTAGACAACACAACGGAAATAACACTATGCACCATTGATGTATGCTCGTTGTACACGTCTATTCCACATAATAGAGGCTTAGAAGCTATAGAGGCATTTCTGATTAATCATGATATCAAACAAGAACTCAAGATCTTCCTGTTGGAATTGTTACATTTTACACTGTACCATAGTTATTTCTCTTGGAATGATCAACATTTCCAACAATTGGCAGGAACATCTATGGGGAATTGTGCAGCCCCCAGCTATGCGAACCTCTTTATGCACAAGTTGGAACTAGAAAATATCCTTGAAAATCCCAGATGGCAACACAAAATCCTTAAATTTTGGCGTTACATTGACGACATCTTTCTTATATGGAAAGGCTCATCAACTGAAATCGAGGACTTCATTAAAAACATCAACGACATTGACGACCATATTCAATTTACCCACTCCATTAACACTGGGTCCATCCCTTACCTGGATGTGTTAGTTTCTTTGCAAAATAACCAATTTCAAACAGACGTATACTCCAAAGAGACAGATAGAAACAATATGCTGATCTTTGACAGTTGTCATTCAATGTCTTTAAAACGCCACTTACCATATTCACAACTGTTGAGGATGAAAAGAATTTCATCTAGTGATCAAATTTAGGAGAAGAATGCAAACCTCATGATCACTAAATTTCGAGAACGGAAATACCCGGACAACATTTTGGAAGAAGCTAAAACTAGAACCCAAGCCATCTCTAGGGAAGAGTTGCTGAAAACACGCACAAAGGATATGACTCAAAGTAGACCAGTGTTTGTATCAAAATATTCCACCTTGAGCTTTCAAATGAAGAAAATCATCCTAAAGAACTGGGAAATGATTGAGAAAGAACCAGACTTTAATGGATTATTCAGCAAACCACTGTTTGCCTATCAAAGATCTAAAAATCTAAAGGATTTCATTGAAAAAGAGGCACGTAAGAAATTGGAAAAATACACAGGAACAATTCCATGTGCAAACTGTGGCCATTGTAACAACATCATACGTGGTACCAGCATTAACCATCCAACGACAGGAAAACTCATTAACCTTTATACCAACGCCACATGTGACACCAAAAATGTGGTATACCTGCTGAAATGTCCATGTGGACTCCCTTATGTGGGGAAGACAGAGCGAAAAATTAAAACCCGCTTAACAGAACACAAAAGTACAATTAGAAACAGATCTACCAAAGCCCCGGTAGCTGCCCATTACATTTCTAATGGCCATAACATCAGCCAAATCCGTTTTCTGGTTTTGGAGTGTGTTCCTGCAAGGCAAGGCTGTGACAATAGAAAAAGATTACTCCAAAGAGAAATGTTCTGGATCAAAAAACGAAATTCCAGCAACCCCATGGGGTTAAATGAACGCCTTGAATATAGTAGCTTCCTGTGATGAACTATTATCCCAGACTTTTTGCTGATAATCATTTACATTAATGTATTTTCATTTAACTTGTTTCAATGATGGGTTGATTTTTTTGCAAGTAACAGGATTTCATGTTGAATTGTTTGCATTTTAATTGAAAGTAATATTTGCCATCACGAGTGTCTTTTCCACCCAGAAAGTAGTTGTATGCTGGTATATTGGTTTTTGACCATCTTAAGATGGCCGCGATTTTGACCATTCTTTCTGATGTACCCTTAGCTTGGGTTCAACACGGACTATTGCCACATTTAAGCACAGTGTTTACATCATATTTTATGTACATTCACTTCACGTACTTATTGTTTATATTCTTCTAACTCTTTCCCTAAACTGTGCTTTCTTCCGGGTCACGTGGTTACTCTCTCATAACACGCGCTACACGCATGCGCGAGCGAACACGATTCCGAATACAGAGCCGAGTAGCGCTTTACGCGTTGATCAGACCGGTAAGACCTTCCGAGCGTTTGACTACCATTGCATGTTAACAGACTTTGTTGAGCGCGCGCTTTTGCCCGTTACTCGTTAGCTGAGACACACGCCCTAGTGGCGCTTTAACTGCACGCAAGTAAATGAATAAGTCCACTGGCCATCCACACCTGAGCACTTCACGAGCTTTGAGAAAACTATGTTTGTCACGTATTAGTAACGTATTGGGTTACGCGAAGCCAGTACCTTGACACCCTTTTCACACTCGCATGTAATCGGACTTTTCACCAGCTGAGTTTACCATCTTGATGCTCTCTTATTTTCCACTGGAACTTTCACCCCTTTCTACCAACGCTTTTAATAAGAGGACATGCTTGCAAAAAGAATTTCCTGATAACCATTGTTTTCGTTTTTACCATTCTTATTCTTTTTTTAATATGATTGTGGACTGCTTCCCTATCATTGATTATACCTCACCTTTGGTTTTACCCCACAGAAATGTATTTCCCCTGATGAAGTGCTGTCGAGCACGAAATGCATTGGGTCCAAAATTATCTTGTGGATGAACAATTGTGTATTGACAAATATTGAAATGATACATGGCTGTGATGTAACAGCCTCACCTTAAAGAAAAGGACAAAGTATCCAAACTACAAGTGAATAAACATGTGTAACTGAAAGTTCACCTTGACTTATGACCGTCATTACCTAATTAAGTTGAGCCATTGTTGACAAGGGATTGATTTCCCCAAAAGAGTGCGACTGGATACCCTGCCAAACCTGGCAGCATTCATTTGCTATTATAGAGAACTCCCCTAAGGTCAGAGGGAAATAACCGGCCAGCACCTAAGAGACTAAAAACATTGCTAACCGCAATTTACCCACAGAGTGCCACACCCCCCCTTTTTAGACTGTGGAACAAGAACATTTAGATTCTGATCTTGATTTCACTATGTTGCCATGCGTCTGTTCTGCCTATGCCTCATTTCTCCCGAATTTAGGAACACTTACAGATTGGTTGGAGCATACAGCAGCATTATGTGCTGCTATGTAAAAGAAAATATATGTACTGGAAAGGAGAAGAGAAGGTGCTACTGCGACTTGTGTATCGTTATTTTGTTACACATGCAACATGAGGACATTAGTGTGATACGAGTGACGGTGCAGAGTTAGACACATCACACTGCCACACCCCTGACGTGTGACAGACAGGCTGAGCACTGCTGGCCCTTCGCAGGCACTACAAGCCCGTCACCATCCACCCATCACCCTACTGCCGAGCATGCTTCAAAATTCATGCAAAAATGTCAGGGCTCTCTCGAGTCACATATCGATGATCGAATGTTTATTTAAGTTTCTTCTGTGCATATACACATATAATAAAATGACTCCTGTGCAGCTTGTTAGTCAGACGTGCTTCTCGATTCTTGAAATGTGCTGCTCCTGTAAACATATGTTTCTCAATCGACTACAGTCCGTTTACAGAGTAAACGTTTGCTATGTTTGCCTCATTTCTGTATTATGTGTATTTTAAAAATCAATAAAAATGTAGCGCAAAGAGGGGCGGCTCTCAGGCCAGTCCCCTCTTCTCATAGCTGAGCCAGTTTTAGCGCCAGTTTTCCCCGCGGCTTTACAGATTCCAGGTTTAATTTGCTTTACGGTGCCTTTATCGGCTGTCGGCGTACCACCCACTGTATCATTTCAATCCACTCAGATTAGGGTGCAGAATCCAGCATCGCCGCTGTTCACAGCAGACAGGTCCCAGCATGACCTCCAGCCCTAGCTCCTCCCCGAATCCTCGGACCACGCCCAGGCTCTATCCACGTGCAGGCACCTAACCCTGTTACAGCCCGTTCCCAGAGAAGGCACCCGAGGCGGCTGCGTCCCCATAATTGGATTTGAAATCCGGGCCGCATTATTGACATTCTCATTGTGTGTCCCCGGGGCGTCCACGCCCTGGCCTGGGTGCACAGCCCTGTCCTTCAAAAGGCACCAGGACGAAGGCCTCTTCTGGCCTGCACAGAGGCTTTTCTGGTGACTTTGAATTTTCAGGCAATATAATTAATTTCCAAGCACGTTACCCCTTTCCCATATATGTATTTGGGACCTGTCTTAATTCAGACTGGAGTGCGTATCGTGGGCCTTCTTTCCTAAGCAGAACTGACAGTGAAAGGTTCCAATGGTATACATATTGGGCTGCATTTATCCTCCTTTTGTATGAATTATTAGGTTGTAACTCTTTGTGGGCATTGCACCCTGTTGTGGCCGTGCAATGCAATACCTAGCGATTTCGGCTCCACCCCACTGGTGATGCCCAGTTAGGCACCAGTCAGTTTAGGGTTGCTTCTATTTTGTGACGAGAGAGTATGGCAGAACCCGCCAGTGCTAAATGACTCCTGCTGGAGGTGGGTCACTCTGACCTGTGGAACCTGACAGATGTAATTCTCTAACAGATGAAACAGTATAAATAGAGGGTCGCACTTCTCCCCACTTCCTATGAATTATTCATTTCTCCATAATGGTACCATGGGATTTGAACAAAGTTGCCTCGCAGGTTCTGGCGCCCGGCGAAGTTGCATCTTTGAACTTTACCATTATTTGGTCATCACAAAGGGCAGGTTATTGGGGGTCTGTCGGTCGGTCGTAGACTGGCAAAGTGTCCGACTTTAACAGTGTGACAGATGCTTAAGTTTTTAATTCTGATATCGTGAATGTATCGAGCCCATTCAACCGGCTGGTGTGTGCAGAAACAAACGTTGGCGGGATGCTACCTGACAGCAATGAAGAGGCTTCGTTGTGTTTTTTTAAGTGAACAGTGTAGGCTATCAATGTCACTGTTGTAATTCACCATTACAATATCTGTTAATTTAACACAATGGGAGCTATTGAATAACGCTGGATAAGCTTCCATTCAAAAAAGAAAATGTTTAAAACTGCAACTCACACTTCACCTTTCTCTCCTTGCTCCCTCTATGTGGGAACTTCGTTGAAGTTTCAAAAATCCTGGGGAGAAGAGCTCATGCTTATATACTTACCCCTAAAGTTGGATCGGAATGGAACCCTTGCTGCCTTTTTGGGCCCTATGTCCTCTTGTAATGACGAGGCCTCAGTGCGAAGAAGGTCCAACGATGCCTCCCTCACCTAGATCAACATGATAGTAACAAGCAGGCTCCACCCCTAAGCTGTGGTCACTACAGAAGTGGCTTGCAGCAAATATGACGGCAGAGTTTGGGGCAGACAACCCTATTTCGAAACTGGGACCCGCACGAGCCCTGTCTGGTTCATTAATGAGGCGTCTGTGCACTCTTTTTGCTCAGATTCTGTATTCTTTTTATGAGATTGTATGGTCATTTGTCAGACTCTTCAAGTTTATACTCTCCCCAGTGCAGCTGGGGGCCCATACCCCACCAGAGGAACTCTAAGATGTAGTGTTCTTCATCCTTCGTATGAAGCATCATCGTTTATGAGCTACGCATGCTTTTGTTTGTGGTACCACAAATCACAGTATCTCCTTTGTGAGTCGCCACATGGGTAGATCTGGCTAGCAGCTGCTCCAATGGAAGCAATTACACTTGGTGTTGTCCTGTTTTCTGTCACTGCAGCTCAGAGTGTAGAGGCTGATTTGTGTCCCACAGTACCAAGCAATGACTTCTAGCGCATAGAAGGCTTTATTCACGGCCATTGCTGCTTACAGCAAGGCTCTACCTGTAGTTTCACCAATCTCCAAGTCGGTTTCCGCACCTGTTGGGGTTCCTCAGAACTCCATGTTTAGAAGTTTCTTCACACTGCACAGATAACCTTGACTGTTTTAGTCTTATGATCCAAGGCACCTAATCGCTTTAGGTTCCACTGCTTTGTCAGAGATTCCATCGACTAGTAGTCTGCTGCAGTTCCTATGATCACCTTTTTGTGGCTCTATCATAATGTAAGGCTCTTTTACATTGACCCGGGCTAGGCGCAAGCGGAGCTGCACACTTCTATCTAATAGTATTACGAAGCTGGTGCAAAGAAACAAATTGAGAATATACAGTCCTCCTTCTCACCAATGGGTGCATCGTTTTCCATTTTAGGATTCTGCCTCGGATCTGTAAATGGTATGAAAGTCATGAATTGATTAATAGTGTGTATTTATGGCTGCAGAGTCTCCCCTGAGGGAACTCCGTTTCGCAAGAATCACCCTGCTATAAGCAGACAGTATGATCGTGACAGATTAGGTCTGTGGTGGAATCTAATGCACAAGTTGCAAGTAAGCTGTTAAGTGGAAAGCCACAGTTAGATTACTATCGCGGTATGTGCTGGCCCTGAGACCATGCCTTTTAGCAAACGCTGCAGGCAGAAATCATCTACTAGTTTGTACCATTGGAAATTCCACTAAACTACACCAAATTTACTGTACTTGTTTCAAGAGGTTTTCCACATTCATGTAGAATTGCATAAGGACGCTTGGAGAGCAGGTGACCCTTAGGTGTTTCAGTAATCATAGGTCTTCTAGAGAGACCCCCTGAGTGAGTATGTTCATAACTACTAGCCTCTTAGAAACGACAGCACATTCTTTTTCAATACTAAAACTGTTTAAATGTTCATTGTATGTTCCCACTCTGAGAAAAATCATTTTCATTCAGTGCATTTCAGTGGCAACTTGGGGGCTATCTTTATTGGGATTTAAAATGCCCTTCTATTGAACTTCAGTTTGTGTTAAGTAAAAGTAAGGTGCGGTGTATTACAAGGAGGCATTCCTTAGTGCTGGCTAACTCCACTGCCTTAAAATTTGCAGATTTCTTATTTAAACTATTTTTCCATTGTCTGGTGGCCCCATATTTGCAGTGCTGCACTCTCTTTTGTACAATTACCTAACGTGCATTTTTGCAACACGCAGAAAGCTGGCGTTTGTTGCAAAGTGTGGTATGGAAACGGCATGGTGTTGTGTACAGACTGTTTTACTACTGTGGCCAATCTAACAGAACAGTGTTGTGTTAGTGTGTGACCTTTCCTACTCACCGATGTCTATTCCTCCTTTCTCCGGGCACTCTGATATGTTGGGTTTTGCCACCTGTGGTATGAATGCCTTCCCTGAACTGTCACAGTTCCCATACTTATACACACATTACATTTCCCAATTGGCTGTGTGGCCGCCACCACTGTGTGAATGAGAAAGGGTTATACTACTGAATATCCACATCAATAATATTGTTGTACAACAACATTGAGGACAGCATTTCCAGAGACGATTTATTGAATGGTAAGCGCATATAGGGAAGTTTAGATTTACTAGTCCTAACTTCACATCTACGTACCTTGAAGATGTATGTACTGCGTAGGTACGTACATGTGGCGTTTGTTACAGAAATTGTAGTCTTACCTCTTGATATTTACTTTATTCGATATTCTGTCCTCTATATCGTTTATCATCGATATTGTGATTTCGATATTCAGGGGGTACACCCCGATGAAGCATACACCACCAAAACCTGTTGAACAAGAAAGTAGCACAACCCACAGCCAACAAGTTGCCAGACTAGACTGCGGCAATTCAGGACTTCATTTTAAAGTATTTTGTTATTTTTTTGTGCTGTTCAGCTGAGGTGGGCTGGAGTACGACCTGTAGAACCTTTTGCTTTCTGTCTTGTGAAATTGACAGCTTGAGGTACTGGAGGTAGCTTCCAGCTGAGGTGCTGAGTAACACGGTGAGTAGGTAAAGACCCTCTGATGCACGGAGCTAAGGCTAGGCTATTGTTTTCAAGAATTGTGGCTCAGTATGTTTCAACACGAGGGATCTTTTGCACCAAGATGGCGGGTGATGTGAGACACTGGACAGGGACAACTTACTTGGAACACAGAAGGGGGAAAGGTCTACTACCTTGCTTGTACCGAGTTTTTTCTTTCGTGGCAAAGACACCTGTCTGAGGAAAGGCAGCATGCACAGGCTCCCCTCGGTACTTTGGGGGGGGGGGGGGGGTTTGAGCATGGCAGCAGAGGCTGATGCGGGTGGTGATGGTGCATTCTATTCAGGTGAAAAGGGCAGCGGAGGACATCATTTTGAGAGTCTGCTGCTGCCTCTTGACTTCCTTAGGAAAGACAGACTGACAAAGGGAGACCCAATCCCTCTCATGCCCACTCACACCTTTGCTCCAGCCTCAAGAGCTTGATTGTGTAAAGGAAACATATACCAAGGCTGCTTGGGTGGTACAAGGGCCTGAATGTGCACGGTGCAGGCTGCAGCAGAGTCTGCGCCCTCCTTGACGGGCCCCCTGTCTGCCTGCTGAGGGGGCTCTTGCAGGCGGGTGCCCATCGATGCCCTGTGGCGCTTCGGCGGGCCTTGCGCTTTCTGTCAGACAGGCACCATCGTCGGATGCCCGTCCGCAACACTGATGCTCAGCTCAGGGCCGCCGAGGAGTAACCTAGCAACCGCCAGCAACAGAGGGTGACCTGACCCTCCCTCCGCTGCAAGGAGTGTAGAGTTGCAGAGCCATGAAACCAGCTGATGCTCCATGCTGTAATGCACATCAACGGCCTGGCATCACTAACAACACTCCAGGGTGTACCTGGTCTCCAGAGACAGGAGGCTTCACAGCCTGCGAGAGGCATGGAGGGAAACACTGCATGGTGGGAGACGCCTAGAACCGGAGCCTGGCGCGGTGACGTGTTACTCGACAAACACAAGCACAGCAAGGACATTACACCAGTTTTCCGGGCCTATTTAGACTCCAGTCTGCAGTGGAAGTTTCGGAACCAAATGTAAAGCCCCGAGTCGCTGCTGAAAGCGCTACTAGGCGGGAAACGCACTACGTAACAGATAGTTATTACCAGGGTCCCTCCCTCCTCTTCTGGACCGAGCACCGTTTCCATTTCTACCCCGTCACTTTGCACATTCTCAATAACTCTACGGTTAATTATTCCACTTAGAAACAACAACTACAGTATTAAACGTGGCATGCAAAAGATTATAATAATATGTATTATTATTTTATCATTATTATTGGCCTCAGTTGGTCCTTAATTTATCAACCTTGGTCCAATCAAATAGTAGTTAGACTTTCCGTAATTGTTACCTGTGACCTGAACGTCAGGCCAGATGGCATCTGTGAGTATTTTCATCACCGAGCCATCCTGCCGGCTTTATTTCTATGACTTTGCCTCCAGCGGATTTTTTTTCTTTTTTTTTTGTTGCTAAAATGTTTGTTTTTTAAATCTTTCCACTGAGTACCTGACTCATCTTCTTTTAAGTCATTTTAACCTAATGTTTACGTATATTTGGTATCCATTTTGTTGCAAAAAAGAATTTTGCGAACAAAATGCTTCGCCGTTTTTTGTAAACACGCACCATGTTTCATTTTCTGAAAAAAATAAACAAAAGCTACATTTGGTATTTATGGTGTTGACCGTTTGACTTGTTATTGTTTTGCTTCTTTCTGCGTGAAATAACAAATGTGAGCCTATACTAATTACCACACAGACATTGGCCTTTTCCTACAGACATGAATATCGTCTTAAAACAAATCTCTTAGTCTGATAAAGTAGGAGAAAAGAAACACAAATCACCGTGAATAAATATCTTCTTTGTAAGATTAAGAAGCTTTCTCGACGAAAAATCTGCTGTACTTCGATGTGCTTATTTCAGTTATTCCTTAGTCTGCTGTGCTATGCACACAATAAACAAATCCAACTACCAGTTCTGCCACGGTCTTAAATATTTCAAGATGAGAACTCCAATTAAACAAGTATCTCAAAACCACTTTTTCAATTTGGAATTGATCCATTTTATTTTTTTAATTTTGACCATTTTTGAAAAAAGCACTCTTTACACAATTTCAAAAGACAACACGAACAATATACTTCTCCCCACAGCAAAAACATCTCATTTATAGGAAAATTATTCATAAAACAATTAACAACACACTTTCTTCAGCACTCTCCCTCCCATACTCACGTGTAGTGTTGCATTCATACTTGTGTTTAACTCATTCTCACATTCATACATGTAAATGTACAGGAATTTATATAGCGCAAATCACCAACTGGTCTCTAAGTACTTGCTTAGGGAACCCGTCCTGGTATTCCCCTGTGAGATAACCCCGGCAGGGTATCCACAAGGTGAAAGCCAGGCATCCCGCCGCGAGGGGCCGTTGTGGAGATTAAGCAAGCTATTGCCCAGAGTCACAGAGTGTGAACCCGTTAATCGAGTAGGCACCGCAGCGAGAATTGTCGAGTACATGGACATTTTTTTTTAGGACTCAAGACCCCGCCGAGCCGGGAATTGAACCCTGGTCCCGGGCTGACCTCCGCTTCCAGGTCTGCCTCCTCTAACCAGTGAGCCACACTATATCCTTTCTGCATTCACACAAAACACACCCTTAGATATCTAAACAAAGCTTTTATAATACAAATATGTACAATATTCCAAGAATAGAAGTATCAAGAAGAATACAAAATTTCAAGAATCAAAAAAAAACACACAAGGCCATCCAAGATTCAACAAATAATGTAAATCTAACACAAGAAATTTGACTTGATTGGCCTAAAGTGTCATGGTCGATGCGTTTTGAATCCCTTTCTCTGAGGGATTCTCCTCGAGACCGAATATCTTCTCAAAAAGTCAACACAGACTCTCATGTGAATTTTCACAAATCTGATTTAGAAAAATATGTCCAGGCGCCAAGCGCCCTGATGGAAACTTTAATCCAGTTTTTTGGTGGAATGGTATGCTGTTTTCCTTTATGTGTAATCTTTATATAGGAACTTCTCTCTGTATTCAATGACCGAACTCTTAGATTATTCGGCGGGGAACTCCTCGTTGCTCTCAATTGTATGTACGGTACGTGCAATTGAGAGGAGAATCCCTCAGAGAAAGAGATTCAAAACGCGTCGACCATGACACTTTAGGCCAATTGAGAGTTTCTTCTTATTACTTCTATTCTTGGAATATTGTACATATTTGTATTATAAAAGCTTTGTTTAGATCTAAGGGTGTGTTTCATGTGAATGCAGAAAGGATGTATGTATGAATGTGAGAATGAGTTAAACACAAGTATGAATTCCAACAGTACACGAGAGTTCGGTAGGGAGAGTGCTGAAGAAAGTGTGTTGTTTATTTTTATGAATAATTTTCCTATAAAGGAGATGTTTTTGCTGTAGGTAGAAGTATATTGTTCATGATGTCTTTTGAAATTGTGCAAAGAGTGCCTTTTTCAAAAATGTTGTTATAAGAAAAAGGCCAGCAAGGGATTTTGTTCTATTACTATTTGTCAGCGTTATTAGGGCCTGTTATGAAAATCAAGGCTCCTAAAGCTGTTCTTAGTCAGTAGCTGTAGTGAATCATGAACTTCAGGCAAAGAGTCACAAAAGATCAATACATACAGTGTTACCACACTAACACAGTAAATAAATGCAAAGACCAGGGTTTTATATTGTCTGAAGATTATTATTTGTTTTCAAGACAAAGAATATTTTTATAAAAAAGAAGAAAACATTCTTATAAAATAGGGTACATACATAGGTATTAGTTAGATATTCAAGGTGTAGGTTATTTCCTCCTTTGATATATCTAAGCAAAAAGTCCAGACTGCTAACACAAAATAACACAATGATTTCAACTAAAAATCAGAAGAAAATCAAAGATGATACAATGGATCACATGCAGAGTTGGACTAGATAGTCGACGTTTCGGTCTTTTAAGGAATTTTTCATAAGACCATCATCAGGACAAAGAAATTTTACATACAGTAGATGACCCTTTTTACTCAAGTAGAGATAAATCCTCTCTCTATTCAAAAAGACAACAGCAATTCCAATGGTTTTGGTGATGAGAAGCAAAGAAATTAATCCTTTTTTGCCAGAATTACTCGCGTCATAAACTGAAGTGTTTTCAAATGTTCAACAAAGTATCCAATACTTGCTGATCGGTGAGAGGACGACCGTTAGGTTTTCACGAAGATGAAAGAAGGAATCTCAGTCATAAACGCGCCGGACCACAAACAAATTGGGTTAAGGCTTGCAACGGTCAAAATGGTCAAAATTGAAAAATTAAACTAGATCAATTCCAAACTGAAAAAGTGGCTTTGAGATACTTGTTTAGTTGGAGTTCTCATCTTGAAATATTTAAGACAGTGGCAGTACTGGCAGTTGGATTTGTTTATTGTTATATTGGCGCGGCCTTGCTGCGTATGAGCCACACCCTCTTTTGGTAAGTGTGCTATGCACACAGGCAGCAGCGGTAAATGCCTTTCACAACACGCACCCTGCAAAGGCCGGGTTTACTTTACTATCACACGCTAATAAATGAGGTAGTTCTGTACCAATGGCTTGGCTCCACATATCATGCATGACCTCGTATTCCCACAGCAACCAATGTTTCAATCCCAACACTTATTAAATCCCGCAATAACTGTTTTCTTGTTACATCCACAATTGATGTTGCACGAATGCCACTGCAGTATCACGAAAACCAAACCGAAATTGATTACTAAAATAAAATCGCCCCTTTTAAAGAAGTGAAAAGTTGCATTACACTGTCCTGCTATTATAGTTGGAGTGGTTAAGGCCCTATTGACTGATAGGCCTCAACATCAGAATGGATAGCCAGTCATTTTCCAGAGAGACCCCTTAAGGCGCCACCATACACTCATGCTGGTACTTGGTAATATGATGTTAGCAATTAAGAATATGTTCATAGCTTTAACTTGAGTCAAGCTGAGGCAACTGACGTCTGAGACGAACAGTAGACTGCCTGTTTTCTTAACTCAATATTGACTCCCGTAGACCGAGTGGTCATGTGTCATTCTTCAGGAAAAAGTAACTGGCCAAGTCACAAATTCTGATAGTCATTCGTCCACCTGAGGCTAAACGTATCAAGTCGTGAGGATTTGTGTATGTTGAGATGTCTCTTGAACAGAGTCTAGTGCAGCGAGGGCACCTTCATGGGACTTGCTGAACCAGTGACCAAGATGGAGCTGAAAGTGAAAACCAGTTCTAGCATGGAGAGAGAAGCCTGGAGCTTCACCAAGCCTCCAGCAGGCTCCGGTGTTCAGTGAACCTGCTTCCCCTGAATCACTTCTGAGTGGCCTAGGGGCACCCTTGAATGCACGTAGACACCAGATGCTCGCTGTTGCCCATTGCTACTGGTAACCAGCCTGTTTGAAATACAGGCTGCACCCTTCAAACCAGAAGACCCCTGCAAGTACGGTATGTCCACTTACGCTGCTGTGGGTGACTCTGCAGGGGCCGGACTGGTGCATATAGAAATGTGAAGATTTCCTGATATAGTGTAACCGCTAGAAGACTTCTTGGGCTGGAGCAGAGTCGTAGCCGGAAGAGCAACTGTTTCTGTTCCAGCCCAACCAGCCTTCCTGAAGCGCAGGCCCATTTAGCCCAGTTAGAGTTATCTTTTTAGGTTTGTCCACTTCTCCCGCAGGCAAGATATAAGGAGCATAAAGGCCCGCACATGGTTGCAGTTGTGTTTTTTTTTTTTTACTTTTTACTTTTGAGGCTCTTAATGTCCACTCCAGTCTTATGTGTTTTCTCATGAGGATTGTAACTGCCTGCGAAACATCTGTTCTGGATTTTATATCCATTGTAGCATACCTCGTTCAGTGCTTGGAACTAAAACAGTAAACATCCCGCATTCGAAGAATTTACTGTGTGCACTTTTAATTTGGATTCAGCGTTTCAATGCGTCACCTCAAGCACCTGTGTTATGCCACTAAAAGAAAGCAGTTCGCAGATGTTAATCTCTGTAACCAAACGAAAGGAGGCGGACATGTGGCCTCTGGCTTCAAAGGCACAGAACCCGAGTTCAGATCTTGGTTCCTGCACACAGGCAAAGCGTCTAATCTGCCAGTGTTATGCCTCCTGAGAGGGCGGGCACCGTGAGTGCTTAGAAGCCGGACTACCACAGAATTCAGCACTTTACAGACAAAAACGGAAGCAACAAAAGCGCGTTGTGTCTAAGGCCCCAAACAATGCCCCCTGCCCGGTTGGTTGGGTCAGTACTGAGGCAGAGAAATGCTGCTCTCGTGAGATGGGGAGGGGCCTGCTTCTGCCTCGAGGGGGGAGGAGAAGTATCTGGAATCCATTCACAGAGGAAACGGCCTTTTATGGTAAAAGTGTTACTTCGGTCTGTTTCTCTCCCTTTACACTCCCACCCCACCCCCTGAAGCAGAATCCGAGGCCTGGTCAGCACGAGCGCTCTCAAACTCCAGTCCACTCCACTCCCATGAGTCCCTAGGGCAGCTGATGAAAAATGCCACAAGATTTGCACGGCGTCTGCCTGCTGTAGACAGGGTCATGAGTATTAAACAAAAGGTCCAGTCTGTTAACCTGTTTATTTCAACATGTGAACTATACCCATTTTTATTTTGTTGCTGTGCATGTTTGGCCGTACTGACATCTTTTTGTCTAACACGGCCTACTTTGCAGGGCTGGCATAAGGGTGCATAGATGCTTATAGCAGCTTCAGGCCCCCGCTTGTCGCACTCTATCCAGTCTCAGCTGCTCTGTCTTTGTGTTTGTACTTGATTACTTTCCTGTGTCTGTCCGGGTATTTTTCCGTCTTGT
The DNA here is from genome assembly GCF_964263255.1 of Lissotriton vulgaris. Lineage (NCBI taxonomy): Eukaryota > Metazoa > Chordata > Amphibia > Caudata > Salamandridae > Lissotriton > Lissotriton vulgaris. The sequence continues at coordinate 1,677,452,652 of NC_141693.1, read as the reverse complement.
TATAGCTCACATGACTTATAGCAAAGGATGTCCAGTGCATAGAAGGGTGCATTTTGTGTGGATTTTTTGTGGGGTGATTACATGTGAAGGGTGCCGATGGGTCCCAGGATCTGCACCGGGCTGGCTATAAGATATAGGATTTACCCTCCCATAATAAAAAATAACTAGAATAGACCCTTTCAAACCCCTCAGAATAGGTTGGTGCTGAGGCAACACAATTCAAGCAATAAAACAAAACCAATATAGTTGAATATACTTCAAAGACAAGAACAGAATGGAGCTAATATACCACCCACCAAATGCATGTGATTAGAATGAGAGCCAGTGACACCCTGAACCCATCAGCAAAGGTCCAGCACCAAGATATCCTCCAAATCCATAGTGGATTGACTCGAGTAAGGCTGTGCCAGTTGAGTCTATCAGAATAAATCTAAGTTAGATGAGCACCTTGGAAACCTATTAGTAGAAGATTGGAACGATGTTATCACCTCTTCGATCAGTGATCATTGGGTAAAAAATGGGCTCAAGCGAGCAGCGATAAACCAGAGCTACTCCAGGCTTCTCCTACGAGTAGCTCGCGAGCTATTGATAGCTTTCCAGCTACCTGTAATTAGCTCTCCTTTGTGCAGCACAGAATGCACTATTTGATGCTTCTACTTGGTTGAATTAATATATGGCTAACTAAACTGAAAAGTATATATTAAAGTATAGTTTATTTTCAGAGCTCATAAGCTGTTCTTTGAAGAAAAATTGTTGAATTTCCAAAATATATTTAAAGCTGATATTTGAGTGATAAATGATATGGAGTTCAGGAGACTTGTTTCTGAGATCACCTTGGTGCCAGGGGCATTGCAGCTGTGGTTGTTATGTATTACCCATGTAGAGGCATTTCACATTGACAAAGCCTTTTTTACATTACTGCTGGCGACCATGCCTGGTGCACTGAGGTGATCACTGCTGGTAATCTTGCATATGGTGGCCACTAATGTAATCTTGTCCGATGTGGTCACTATTACAACAATAATAATAATAGTAGCTCTGGATGATTTTCTTCAAACATAAGTAACTCTTATTACAGAAAAGGTTGGAGACCCCTGAGCTAGTCCATGACTTTCAACCCCGCCCACCTCAACTGAGCATTGACCAGCTTGGCAGGAGTAGTGGAACTGACTTCACACGCTCTTAAAACCCACAAAGAGATTGCAGAATTGATCCATTGCCCCACCATTAGTTCCTCAACGTATCCTGAATAGCCGCTGAAGATCTTGGGGGATGGCAGTAAATGGAAAATACAGATCGTAAACAGCGCCATATGAGCCCTGTTTATCTTTTCTTTGTTCTTGGTGCTGCCTTCAAGACTCTGAAACCCGGGGTACTAAAGAGCTAGCCCGGCCCCTGTATGCCTCCGATTGATGCCCATGCCCTCCACTGCATGAGGAGTGGATGGGTTCAAGGAGGTCACTTGTTTGTTTCCAGGAAGCTCAGTGTGTGTAAAGTTACACATTGAGTAGAAGCATTCCAATGACCCCGATGAAGGCGGCTGAACGAAAAAGACGTCAACATAAAAACACAGTCACAGAAATCGGTCCTCTGCATTTGGTGCAGTGAATGGATCCTTTGAGCTGCGGCCTTGATGATGAAGCCATTAATCATCATTCCCTGTAAGTCACTGCTGCTCAGACACAAGCACACAGTGTCCGGGGTCAAGCTCTGGGGATTTCAATGTCAAAGCCACTTCAGCCAAGACAAAGGCAGGAGTCCTCGCCTCCCTTTCCCACCCCACGCCCAATGGCACTTTCCCTTCCTTATGATTATCCAGGGAGCATGCTCTAAGGTAGAGGCAGATATAAAAAAAAATCTGTATTTGTAAGCAAGAGCAGCGTATCGTACAAAGCAATCAGAAAGATCTCATAAAGATGGAGCTACATATAACATACAGAATGAGTGTAACAGAAGCCTGTGACATCACCGACTTTGATAGAACAATTGAACTCTAGCACGGAGAAGTCAAACAGAATATTCAAACACCGGTCAGAACTGGGCCTGGTTGAGATTACGCTTCTTGTTATGTTACGTCACCCAGTATTTTTAAAGCAAACAAGAGGTGCTTTGGTTCAAAGGGTGAATGAGGATGAGAAAGACTGAGTATGGGGACCCATTCTCCTACGCTGCTGTGGTGCCCACCACAAACATGATCTTCCCTCTTTACTTGTCCTCCTCTCATCCCTTCCCAATTCTGACATCCCCGGGTATCTTCCGTTCTCTCTTTCTTTAACCCTGTGATGCCTGGGAGGCTGATAGGTACAGCAGGGTTATTGGAGGTTAGAGAGTTCCCCATATGGATGTTCCTTATATATAGTCTAGGCTGCCTCAGATGGTCTGGCTGGGCATAATCCACCGAAAGCTCTGCCCCAATGACTATTCATGGGAGTGCCGTCTGCACCCAGTACCAGCCTTGTATGAAACCCTTCCTGATAACCTGCTGTTATTTTACAAGATCGCGACTGCAGGCTTTAGCTGCCGAATCCCAGATGAATGCACTAGCAATGTGGGATCTAGTAGGGGAGTGTGTTGCATCAGGCCTGCTGTATGTTGTTGCTCACCACTCAGGTAAATAAGGTAGCCATAGTGTTTACATCCACAAGTTGCACCACTTCCAGGCCGCCCTTGTGGATCCTGGATAGGGATCTACGCCCTGCCCATGCACTTCCTTGCTGAGCAGGGTCGGTCGGACTGGGACACAAAACAGGCCAAGGCAGCAAAATAAAATCGGCCTCATTAGCAAGTTACATAGCTAAAACAGTGTCCCACGTTTGCAAACAGGGCAGTTTTTAACTTGTAGAGACACGCTGTGTAGGTGTTTTGCTTGGTACGGGAACCACATGCCTAGGAGGCTGCCTCAGCTCAAGGCCATTAGATGCAGTATTTCTCTCTCGGTGTACGGCGTGCCCTCTGACAGCAGCCTGAGCTGAAGCATATTTGCCATTGTTATCTATGTGACTCCATTCTTACCATCTGAAGGCTGGTTGTTTCTTAGCAACCTCCTTTCCCACGATGGGATGCGCGCGCGCTCTCATTTATGAACATGCGCACATCAAACTGCACCCCACCTGCAACCAAGCAGAGGAAGCGCGGTCTCCATACATGCGGAACGTGGACTTTTTCCCAAAAGGGGAGTTTGTATGGGACCTGCAGTGACTCTGTGTTCCGGCGGTTACCCCAGTGTGCTTGTGGGCATACACCCCAGGGCTTGGGAGCTGGTGGGTCCAAGGCCATCTCCTGCCTGCACCAGTTATTACAGTGTCCGCAGATTCGGGTACAGGAAAAAAGGAGCTCCAGAGAGGCTGGTGACTCTGAAGGCCCAGTGGGGCTGGGGCAGGGCTGTCACCTGCCAAGTATGGACCCAACTGACCCCTCATGAACAAACATGCCACCCAAGAAATACAGCAGGCTTCTTTGAGCGCGTTACAGTGCTCCAGGGGCCTGGCCCTGACCCCCGTGAGTGGGTAAAAAGATATAGTCAGCAGCCCTGCGTGCGAGGCCTATTAATATTTGTGGTATATGGGAAACTCAGGGGCCCCTCATCACATACTGCAGGGGTGGGGAGGCATCAGTTAGTGTTAGGCCACTGGATACAGCTATAATATTCTAATTTGCAGCTGATGTTTCTGTTTGCTTTGCAACGGATACAGCGCCCCTCAATTCTGGCCTAAGCACTGACCATTCTCTTTCCTTCTTAGACCATCAGTTTTTACATGTTCTGCTGCTTGGCCTCCAGGCAGCCCTCAATATCGAAACTTTTAGGTATTCTCTTCCTATTATTCTGAAAGTGAACTGGAACGATCCCTCCCGTTAAGTATTGTATGTGCAGACGAGTGTATTGAAGTATATAATCACAGACTTCTTAAACTGGGCATCCAGCGCAAGACTGTCTTATTAGGACCACTGCTTCAGCAGGCAGGAGTAATGAAATTCACAATAATACTTCCAATTGGACACATGACTGACCGAAGCTACATATATACTTATGGGCCAACACATTGTGCTATCCGGTGTTATGAATGATATTGTACTGGTATTTATATAGTGAACTCTTTGCAATATTAGAGGCACACTCCCTCTTTTCTCACTCACCATTTTAATAATTCTCTAACTTGGGCCTCATGTCAACGAAAATCAAGACGCTGTTTGTGGAAATTCCCGCCTGGTTTCACCTAAATTAGGCTGCTCTTAGCATGTGGTTGTGTTGTTGTATCTTGTCCAGTTCATTTAAATCAGAGTGTGCAGAGGTTGTACCTGTCCATACTTGGAATTAAGTGTATCAGGCATTCTTTTGAACACACTGCTCAGGGTTGTGTACTTGCCCATCCCTTGGAGTAGAGTACTCAGAGCAGTAAACCTGTCCCCTCTCTGTTTGAGGGGAGTGTTCAGAGTGGTATATATACCCCTCCCCCTTGGAGTGGTGTGCTCAGAGTAATACATCTATCCCCTCTCCCATCAAGTGTAATGCTAAGAGCCGAATATGTGTCCCAACACCCTTGGAATGGGATTACCAGAGTGGTATAATTGTCCCCTCTTTTGGCTTAGATTCGTCAGAATGGTGGAGCTGTCCCCTATCTGTTGGAGTGGCGTGCTCAGAGTGGTATATCTGTCCCCACAATGCCCTTGGAATGGAGTGCTAAGAGTGGTGTATCTTCCCCACCCCCTTGGAGTGGAGGGCTCAGAGAGGTATATCTGTCCCCACCATGCCCTTGGAATGGAGTGCTCATGGTGGTATATCCTCCCCTCTCCATTGGAGTGGAATGCTGAGAGTAGTATATTTATATATTTTTTCCCACCAGTCTCTTAGAGTGGAGTGCTCAGAGTGGTATATCTGTACCCAGCAGTCCCTTGGAGTGGCTTGCTCAAAGTGGTATATAGTCCTTTGGAGTGGAGTGATCAGAGAGATATGTGTCCCCAGCAATTCCTTGGATTGGAGTGGTCAGAGTGGTTTATCTGTCCCCACCAGTCCTTTGGAGTGAAGTGCTAAGAGTGTTATATGCTCTCCTCTCCCTTGAAATGGAGTGGTCAGAGTGGTACATCTGTCCCCACCAGTCCCTTGGAGTGGAGTGCTCAAAGTGGTATATCCTCCGCTTTTCTTTGGAGTGGAGTTCCTAGAGTGGTATAATTGTTCCTTCTGTTGGTATATAATACTTTGAGTGGCAAATCTCTCCACTCTCTGTTGGAGTGGAGTGATCAGAGTGATATATCTGTCCCCACCAGTCCTTTGGAGTGGAGTGCTTAGAGTGGTACATCTTTCCCCACCACTTCCTTGGAGTGGGGTGCTCAGCCTACTGTTATATCCTCCCCACCTGTCCCTTGGTGTGGAATGCTCAGAGTGGTATTAATGTCCACTCTGTTATCAGAGTACTCAAAGTGGGGAATCTGTCCCCTCTCTGTTTGAGTGGAGCACTCCGAGTGGTATCTGTCCCACCAGTCCCTTGAAATGGAATGCTCAGGATGATATATCTGTCCCCAACAATTCCTTCCTGTGGAGTGCTCAGAGCGATACATTTGTCCCCACCATTCTCTTAGAGTGACGTGCTCAGCGTGGTATATTCTCCCCTCTCTGTTGGAGTGGAGTGCTCAGAGTGGTATATCTGTCCCCACCAGACCCTTGATGTGTAGTGCTCAGAGTGGTATATATGTCCCCACCAGTTCCGTGGAGTGAAATGGTCAGAGTGCTATATTTGTCCCCACCAGTACCTTGGAGTGAAATGCTCAGAGTGGTATATGCTCCCCTCTCCCTTGGATTGGAGTGCTCAGAGTGGTACATCTGTCCCCACTACTTCCTTGGAGTGGAGTGCTCAGAGTGGTATGTCTGTCCCCACTAGTAACTTGGTGTGGAGTACTCAGGTTGGTATAATTGTCCCCTCCTTTGACATAGAGTACTCAGAGTGGGGAATCAGTCCCCTCTCTGTTGGAATGGAGTGTTCTCAGTAGTATATCTGTCCCCACTAGTCACTTGAAGTAGAGTGCTCAGTGTGGTGTATCCTCCCCTCTCCCTTGGAGTGGAGTGCTCAGAAAGTTACATCTGTCCCCACCAGTCCCTTGGAGTGGAGTGTTTAGAGTGGCATATCTGTCCCCTCTCCCTTCAAGTGGAGTAAGTGAAAGCATAGTGGCCTATCTGTCCCCTCTATTTTGGAGTAGAGTTCGAAGAGTGGTGAACTTGGCTGGTGGTGAGGGGTAAAAGGGTGGTGTGCATGTCCACCAGGAAGAAGCCCCTTTGTGTGTTTATGTCTTGAAGGGGCTCCTGTTGCCTATGAGGAAGGGACACGTGTGTGTGTGTGTGTGTGTGTGCTTGCACTTATGTTTGCCTAAAGTGATGTGGGACTGTGTGTAAGAAAAGGTCACCTGTGAGTGTGTAGGTGGTACCAACATGTCTCTATAAGGATGGGGCGGCTGTGTGTATCTATGAGGAGGGGGCACTATTATGTGTCTATAATAAAAAGGGTACCTTTGTGTTTCCATAAAGAAGGGGTACCTGTGTGTTTATAAGGCAGAGGCGTCCATGTCTATACATAATGGTTACCTTTATATGTCCATAAAGAAGGGGCAGTTGTGTGTCTATGAGGAGGTAACGATGCGGCGCCTGTGTATATATAAGGATGGAGAGAGAGCAAGAGAGAGGGAGAGAAAGAGAGAGAGAGAGAGAGGGAGGGGGAGAGAGAGAGAGAGAGAGAGAGAGAGAGAGACAGACCTTTATGTGTCTGTAAAGAACAGGCACATGTTGGTCTTTGAGGAGTGGGCCGGGCGCCTGTGCATCTATAAGAATGGAGCGTGCGCGCGTGAGGAAGGGGCACCTTTATGCGTCTAGAAAAAAGAAGTGCTTTTAGGTATCTACAAAGAAGAGGTACCTCTGTGTCTGTGAGGATTGTATTTGATGCATTGTTTTTCTTGGCCCAGCAAACGCTTTCACCAACAGCCCCCATCCACAGACGTGGAGCTGCTCGGCGTTTCTTAGTCACCAGATGCTCTCTCACCTGAAAACATAATGTTCCTTTCAGCTAAAAATGTATTTTTTCCGTTCTGGTTCCAAGGTCTCCAGCAACCACAGCGGGAGCAGATAAAAGCTGCACAACTCAAATAAACTGTATCAGAGTGAAGGGCAACTCTGCTCGCTGCGAGGAAGCAACCTGGCAATGGAGGGCCAAGGCCGCGCGGCAATGACAGGAGGGCACTGCCTCAGCAGAGCGAGGCACGCGCACCCGCTGCTCGCGCGCACCCGCTGCCTGCGCGCTCCTCGCAGTCTGCCCATGTGCCCAAACTCCTCATACTATCCATGTGCCCCAGAGCCCACGACCCTCACACTGTCGGTTCATGTGCCCCTAATCAAAAGCTCCTCGCCCTCCATGTGGCCAAACCTCCTCAAACTGCCTGTCCTAGTGGCCAGCGCCCAAACTCACCACATTGTCCATGTGCCCAACCTCCTCAAACTGCCTGTCCCTGAGCCCAACCCCAAACCCCTCGCACTGTCCATGTGGCCAAAACTGCTTACACTGTCCATGTGCCCAGAGGCTAAATTCCTCTCCCTCTGTCTATATTCCCAGGCCCTTCACACTGTCCATGACCCA